>NC_050519.1:19432707-19574949 GCF_002922805.2 Oryzias melastigma | reverse complement strand
AAAAAAAAAAAAAAAACTTGCAGGAAGCTGAAATAATAGCTAAACACCAAGTTAGCCTTAAAAAACAAAAAAGTCGGAATTAGCCAAAAATAGCTAGCATGTAGCTGAAATATTAGCTAAGCTCCAAAAATGCCTAAAAAAATTAATAAATGCCAAAATAGTCCAAAAAGCTAGCATAATCCCATTATAACTTTCAACTTTACTACACTCTGACTCCATGTAATATAAAGTAACGACTAATCAAATATTAAATTAGTTGTCGGCTATTTTAATGGTAGATTAGTCGTCGATTAGTGCACCAATCCACACCATTAATGAAAGTTTAACCCTTTAACACAGCAGCTACAGTGTTTATATTCATGGATTTACTGAAACTTTTCAACACAATAATTCCAATAGATCTAATGGGATTATCATGTTAAAGGTTGAAAAGTTACAGTATGTTGAAGATTTTGTGTTTGAGCATCACCGACGACGCCTCAGGGTTAAGTATCAGGTTTGTTTTGCAAATGATCTCATTCCAACTATCAAACAACATGGCTGACCTTTCAGATACATCGACCGTCTCCAAAGTGAGGATCATTTTCCACCTCTAACCACCCACACATCCTTCCTGCACTTTTTGTCTTAATAAGCTCCACCGATGGGGGAGTAAAGGTCTTACCTTGGCAGCCATGATCATGGAGGAGCCCCCGCGTACTCCGAGGATGGGGATATGGGTTTGGGCGGAAATGAAGTCCAGGATCTGGGCGATGGCTTCCTGGTCAGTGTCATCTCCAAACACCACGCCCTGTAGCCAGTGCTCGGTCATGAGGTCACAGATGCTCTTGATGATGCTCTTGGGGTCCGTCTCATTCATGGTGAGCACCTCCACGTTGGGCGCCATGTGAAGGAAGTCCTCCTTTTCCCGGGCGCCCGCCAGCGCCACCTCGCTGGAGTTGCCCACTAGGACGACAGCGATGCTGAGGCCGCGCAGGATGTTGGGCAGGGCCATGTGATGGGGGGGCGGCTGGGGGATGGGGATGTAGTGGCCGCCACCGCCTCCCCCGCCCTTCTCTCTCCGTGACTGGCAGGCCGGCGGTAGGTGGAGAAGGCAGAGCAGCAGGAAAACGAGGAGCAAACAGCGAGGCGGGCTTGTGTGGGGGTACAGATACGGGGGCATGGGTGGGTGTGGGACACGAGCCCGCTCCTGTTCCTGAGTTGGGGAGGAGCTGCATCTTGAGACAGGCATGATGCTGCAATGGGGGAGTAATACCTAAAAAGATACAGCAGGAGGAGGTGTAGAGAGAAGTGAGGAGAGGGGAGCAGGAGGGGAAGAAAGAAAGATAAAGATGGAAGTTAAAACTGACCAATCTGGAAAACCCTTAATTACACAGTTTTTACATACAGTTTTAGGTACACCGGGTTCAGAAATCTGCAATTAAGGAACCATTTCAATGAAAAGTCTATGTCAAGAAACATTTATGTGTATTTCGAGCTTCTGCGCTCAAAACTCTTGCATCCACGTGTCACTACCATTGATTATATAAGAGAGTACTCGACATAGCGAGTGGGACTTCACCCATAAAAAATGACTTGATATCTGATTTCAACAAAATGAAGTCAATCCAGTCACCATCATAACGTGAAATGGACTTAGCCATTTTGGAACCAGACGACGCTAGTAAGCAGTGATTGATCCGAGTCATCATTTCTATGGAAACTACTCTCACCAATCAGGAGTGAGCTTGTTGGAAAGCCAAACTGAATGTGGGTTCAGGAGAATCTGTCCATCAAACGTTTTGACTGTTCAGGGTAGGGGCCAGCAGCACCACATGACTTTATTGAGGGATCTGATTGGCCAGTTCATAACTTGAATAATGAAGAAAAAAAATCTCATAAAACAAATTGGATTATCAAGTTAAAAAAAGATATCATAGTAAGAATAGACAAACAGAATGACTGAGTAATAGCAGTGTATTTCTCAATGGAAGTCTATAGGAATTTGGCTTTCTGGGACCAGCGGGTACTTTCTATTAGGAACACGAGGGGGAGAGGTTACTTAGTCCAGTTCTCATATAGTCTATGGTCACTTGATAAGTTTTTAAGTCAGTTTTCAGACTCTACCTACAAAAACGCACGGCCACTGTGGTTGAAACTTAAACCAGTTGAACTTTAACAAATATGGGACTCTTATTTGGTAGTGACGTATGTATAGAGTTCTTTTCAATACACAATCGCTTGAAAATTGATCAAGGAGGAGAAAATAATAATTGCGGGCAGAATTATATGAAGTGTTTCATATATTTGAATGGAGCTGTGAAATTAAGAGCCTGGAGCAAGATTCACCAGATTTGAACCAAGCCTCTTCCAGCTGTGAGTCCATGGTTGACCTAAAGGTCAGCAGCAGTGGCTCCTCAGATGATCACTTTTGGGGTTTTTTGCAGTATCTTACCAGTGCACTTATTTTATGTTTGGTTCATATTTAAATATGTTTTTATTTATGACATTCCAGGCTTCAGATCAAAATGAAACTTTTAGAAAACTCTCTGATGATTCTGAAAGCAGAGCAGGCGATGACAAAAGCCTCTGCTCCAGCTTTAAACGACATGATTGTTTTCCTGATAAATGCTATCAGGAATGAAGTGAGCACAAACGACGAAAAGGGCAGATGGAGGAACGATGAGGAAAGTACAACTCGGCACAGGCTGACTGACAAACCGTCTGCGGCGAGCGGAGTGACGTTCTCAGCCGGAGACGCAGACGAACTGACTGACGGCAAAACTGATTAAGTGACTGACGAGCGAGGGACGGCTCACGGAGCTTTGATATGATATCCACCCATCTCCCTCGACCCCTATTGACCTACTTTAACCCCCCCGTCTTCCTTCTGCTTCCTGCCGTGTTCTACTTGACCATCGCTGGCTCTCTGACTGACTCCCTTTCGTCTGCGTTTATTTTTAGAGCTCCTCTTTAATGAGGACGAGGAGCTGCAGAAAGACCAGGTGAGCCGTCGAGAAGAAACGAGAGACGTGGAGATGAAGCTGCTTGGAATGTTTACATCAGACTGAGTGGGAGGGCTTGTGTCCTCTTGAGTTTATCCGCATATCGTTGCGGTCGATGTGGGCGGAAATATAAGTTCACTTCGGCTCTGTGGGCAGAGATACCAAGGACTCCGTGGGTGTAGTTGCTCTTAAACTTGAGTGGTGCATTGTGGGTACGTCTCATGCTGACTGCTGTTAACAAGGCAGATGGAACGCACAACGGCAAACCAAAAAAAAAGCAGAAACAATATCCATATGACAGCTCATGAGGCAGTGAGTGACAGGGAGGAGGAGGAGAAAGCAGCTGGAAGATTGAAGGAGGGATAAAAGGATGACAAAACAAATTCTTCAAGGGAAGCTAATTGCGGGAGCGCTAATTACAGCTCCCTGTGTTAATAGTCAGCTGAACGCCACTCTGCAAGAAGGATTGAGAGGTGCAAGGGAGGGAAGGGAACAGATAGGGGACACGGAAAAATGGGAAAATAAAAAAGAGAAAAAAAATTCAAAACAAGAGCAAAAATGAGAAGAGATGTGGAGAGAGGAAGAGATGCCCTCATTGAATCTGGACTTCTCTGGCAGCACTCTGTTTCCATGGCAACAATTAAAATAGGCCCCACATCCTCACATGTACCGATGCGGTTGATGGACAAAGAGATATGCACATACGTTCGTTTTGTAGTACCCATCGATCTGTGTAGTTTTGGCGAGCGCCCACTCTGCCGAAGCACACGCCTCAAGTACCTCAAACACACAAGTTCCTCACACACCGACACGCCGGTCTCCAGGTCTCGTTTAAACCGTCTCGCACACAAACGCACGGCGAGAGTCAGCTCAGACTCACACCCCCAGGGTTCAGATTATATTAGCCAACGCACTGAGGAACTTCAGTGATCATTCAGGAAGATGAGGCCATTAAGAAGTCCCACAGCGAGTCAAAGTACGTCTCATAAAGAAAACACAAAAGGCGTGTATTAAACTGTACACTGTGCAAGTGATGTTATGACACTAAATGACCCCATTCCCCGACAGCCAGGCCCCGCCGCTCGCTCCATTACCCACACCAGTTAGAGTTTCCACCAGACCACACCAGCCTTTCACACCTTTCTGATTTTTCAGGAGAAATGTTTGTGTGTTTGGATGGAAATGAAACAAACATAAATCAGAGATGAAAATTACTAAAGAAAACCAGAAAAGCCAGTGGTGAGAAATTGCAAATTGAGGGATGGTTAAAAGGTTTGATAACCTTTTAAGTTTTATTAGTTTGGATGTTTCTAATCATTTTCAGATCACCAGAGATTGCTTTTTTTCTCACTACCTAGATTTAAAATTTTTTTTTTTTGCAAATATTTTTGTTTTTTCAATTGGCAAAATTTGTAATTTTTTGTTTATTTAATCCTTTTAACTTTTAAAATGATAAATGGTTGGTTTGCTTCAAAGATAATACATTTAGAAAAACTAAATAACAAAAATTGTTCTTCACATCTGATTTAATGGAATCATTCTTTGATTTTTTGATAAAATATGGGTAGTTTTTTTAATGCACGACTTTTACTATTGATTGGAATTTTACTGCCTAATATTAGCATTGAACTTCCTTTAATTCATACAGAATTCCTTTGATTATGTTCTCAAAAAATAAGGTAAAATGTAAGCTTCATTTACAGACCAGTTTAAATGACAGAATTGTTTTAGGCTTTTTTGCTTTTTAAAGGGGAGGATTTGTGCCAAAAAGCTGAATAAATCTTATCTAAACAACTCAGTGAGAAAATATTTGCTGCATTTTGGAGAACAAAAATATCTCAGTTGTGCACCTTTGATCAATGATTTTTCTCCTTGCACGTCAGCAATTCCGCATAAAACTTCCCTTCTACTTATTTTTGTAGCAGTTAGTCGGTAGTATATAAATATTTTTAAATACTTTTAATCATCTTGATGCAAAATTGCATTAAATATGATGGAAAAACAAGTTTTTGAAGAAAAATGTTGCTACCTTTTAGCCTAATTTCTTTTTCCTTTGTTAAAATGGTAAAAAAAAAAATACATTTATTATCAGTGCTTTGCTGAAAGCTTTCAAAAATTTCAGAACCCCATAAATGATGTCCTTCCTCTGCTGTGTGTCTTGATTGACACAAAGAGAGGTGAGCTTGCTGTTTTGGAGAGCTGTTACAGCAGGTTGCCATGGGAACTAACTGGCAAGAAGCCCTCAGTCACCGCCTGGCAGGAGCCGGAGACCAAAGCACTGGACTGACCAGACCTTTAAAGCAAGCCTGCCTGCTAATGCCAGATGATCTTTCAAAAAGAGAAACGATGCAGAGAAAAAGGAAAAAAAAGCTTATTTTATCTCACTTTAAGAGGATCTAAGCAAAAAAAAAAAAAAAAAAAGAAAAACATTAAGGTCATTTCTATGCAGATGATGTTTAAAGAAAAAATCTTTTCTGTTAGAAATTAGAGAAAAACATGAAAAGAGCTGAATATAGGGGTACGTGATTGTGCATTATTAGTGGTCAATATTGCAATGACAAGATGACAATATAACACAACAAAAAGCAACTAATAAATCATTTCCATTTCAATGCATTGGTTTTAATTTTAATAAAAATGACCACGTCTACATAGAAGTATCTAAAATAGAAGGGCTCCATTCAATTGGTCAAATGCATGAAGGACCGTATTTGATTCATTAAATACTTCAATGTTACGGGATTGTTTTAGCATGTCTGTAAACATCTACAGTAACCTTTTATTTCAGTTTAAGTCATCTTTTCTTATACGCGTATCATACAAATTTATCGTGATGACAATAATTTGCAATTTATTGTAAAGGGAAATTTTTTTAATTCAGACTTAAACAAAAAGGTTATAATAATTGAAAAATATGAATCAAGCAAAGAAGCCTTGAGATAGGGCAAAATATGCATGTGAAAGTGGAATTCTATATAATTTTGTGTTTTAGAAAAACTAAAATCTTAAAATATGGCGGGAAAATTCATGAGTTTTAAAAGCTTTATTTTTACAAAAAAATGAAAAACAGAAAATGTGATAATTTAAATAAATCCAGTACTATTTATTCCCCTAAACCGACAGGTAATTTGATTGGTGATCTAGAACTAAAAAGATGATGATAAAGTATTTGAAATTAAATTAAATCAGAAAATGAACGAATAACTCCTCTAGTAAAAAGAGAATAAAGAGTTGTTTTTTCACAGTAGTCTCTTGAATTTTTTTGATCTTTTGGGGTCTTTGGGAGTGTCTCAACGAGCAGGTGGAGTTTAAAATAATGTTAAATGTACAGAGAGCTGCCTCCTCTGTCCCTGCGGAGTAAAGTTCATGTTTGGTTTTGTTGGAGTTGCCAGCGGGAACGCACCGCCTCCCTTTGGTCAGCCGCTATTTCAAATGAACACAGTGGCAGGTAGCACATGTCGATATTAAAACCACTTTCGTTTTGAGGAGACGAGCCCCCGCCGCCCCCGCCGCCCCGGGGATGTGACCGGGCCACGGCGGAGGTCGGTGCGGCGCATACTGATGAAGACCCCCAAATCAGCTGGAGCCCAGAATCTCTGCCAAACCTTTGATACGGCAGATTATGAAAGATGCCGGTGTGATGTGTGAACTCAAGAAGTGCTGCGATAAATATTCATGCGGGATTGTCGCGCAGTCTGCTGTGGAGGTGGAAGGTGGCGTCCGTGTGATTATGTGTTTGGACGTGTGTCTGTACACGGTGTGCTGATGCAGCTGCTCACCCCCCCTCCTCGCCAGTCGTTTTCTGGAGTCACTGAAGATGCAGCTTTTGGGCCCCCGACCTCTAAGAAGAGGTGGACCATGGAAGGTCCCTTTATTTCTCCTCTTTCTTTCTGTTTTATCATTTCATCTCTGAACAATGCTTCCTCTCAGTCCTCCCACTTATCTCTCTCTTGTGCTCGCACTCTCTCATCACCCTCTTCTCATTATGTGCTAAGTGTCAGTTTGGTCGAGGCTGTTATTTGCATGAAAACTGAAGGACAAAGGCGACTGACAGTTTCTGATTCTTATTGACTTCTTTGATATTTAGGAAGGCAGCAGGAGACTTCACAGACGGACAATCCCTCCTTTTCATGACTTCAGATGGGAGTGCACCATACCACTAAAATACAGTCAAGCTGTTTGACTCTACAATGAAAACCTCAAAGGTTCATACTGTGTGTTGGAAGTACCATTAGTGCAGGAGGTTTTTTTTTTTTTTTTTTTGACCTTCGTGATTTTGTAATAAGGACAGAAAAGTACTTTAAGAGTGTTTCTGTGACTCCAGGCTGAAGCCATAAACACTTTGCTCTGACCCAGACAAGACCTGCGGACAGGTGATGAGAGAAACCGTTACCTGGACAACCTCGAAGCATGTGGGCGAACGATCTCACGCATACAGACAGCTGTGGCACGTGGGAGGAGAGGCGCCAAAAGCCCGCAATGCAAACTATTTGATACACTTGCAAAGATTTAAAACCTTGTTGTGAGACTTTCAAGATATTTGAATTCTCTTTGATCTACTTTTCCAAACTTTTCTCAAAATCAGCACAGTTGAGAATTTTTTTCGTCTCATGAAAATTATCATTAAAATGAGTCCAAATCCTTTTGCCAAGTTAGACTGGAATTCATTGTCATTACTTTGGAAACAGAAATGTAGATTTATGTTCTAAACCCGGGCTCACATGGCTAGTGTTACAGCTCCTAAGATTTGATAAGGATTTATTGAAATTGCCCAACTTTTAATAGGATCACACAACTATTTGTTTAGATTTTGTTCAGAAAAGAGTAATTTCCACTTCGTAAGCCAGTTTTTTGTTATTGTAATGGAATTGAACTAGAATTAGATGTATTAAAACAAATAAATCACAAACTGTTTAGAACTAGCAAAATGAAAAATACTTAATTCTTGACTGGAAAACACTCAATTACCCTTTTTCCATTTTGAACAACTATTTCTACATTTCAATATTTAATGATACGATCTATTTTCTCATTTTACGACTTTATAATTAATTTCACCCTGATATTAGTGCTCTTTTCCTGGATTTAGGTTACATCTTTTTGCAGTGCATTCTTAAATGAAAACTGTTGTTTGTAGATTAAAGTTTTCAGTTAATAAATAGCTTGAAAGTTAAATTATTTTTAAGGACAAGGTTGACATTTATGGCATTTTTATTTAATCTGAGGAGCAGATAATTAGACCGTGATCTTAGTTATATATGGGATAATTGCTGCAGGAGGGCCACAATCACTTCCCCTTCCGAAGGTGCATGATTACGCCTCTGCACATATTTTACTTTATTTATAAGTTGAGTGTGTGCGTGAGGACGTGTGCTCCAGTCCCTCGCGGCTGTACATCTCCCCTGCCTGTCAGTGCCTCTGCTCGGGGCTTGTTCCACCTATGAAGGAAGCGTCCTGACTGAGCAGACTCATTTCCACACAATCCAGATCAGAGAGCTTCTCGGTCAAAGCTGGTTTGTCAGGACAAGAGTGAGTGTCTGCCTGCCTTTATCTCTGACAGCAGACTCGATCTGCTCCACACAAGCTTCTAATGTAAAAGTAAAAGCGCCTCTCATGAGAAACACTAGAACCAGCTTTTGGATTCAAAAGATTTCCCCGTGTTTCACAAATTACTGTTTGTTGTCACTGATGCAACACGGATGTTCACATCTGTGCAGCGGAATGACGCAACTTAAGGAAATACTAAATCAGTGTAAAGTCTGAAAAGTCTCAGTTTATTCAAAGATGCAGCTACATAAAGTTTTTGTTTGTTTGTTTGGGAACCACACAGAATGTAAAGTGGATTTTAAAACTGTATCAACATTTAAAAACCACCAATTTTAGGAGCATCTTTAGGATCCCATCATAATAATTGCAATAATCAAATAATTTATCTTTTAAACTTTTTTGTGAAAAATGCTTTATATCCATCTTTTTATTACAGATATTTTTCACTATATTACGCAATAATACCACAATTAACCTGAAATTGTACAACAAAGTCAGTTCTGTGTAGTAAAAGTAGTCATTTTTTACTGCAACAATCACTTAAATTTATGTCTAACTGTTTTGTGTTTATTCATAGTAAAGATTAAATGTGTAGAAACAAATTTTAAATGTGTAAATCTTAAAACAAAGCAAAGACAAGGTCAAAAAATCTAAAAGTGTTCAAAAAACCAGACAAACATCCAAGGATTTTTTCCAAAGAGTTTCCCAATTATATAACTCTTGTTATGTTTGTTTTAAACCCAAGATTTCAAAGCTAAGACTATTTTTTTATCTGAATTTTGAAAAAAAAAAAATTATAATTGGGAATTCTGAATCATCCCATTATTGTAAATAACCAATGTGATTGGCAAACGCAATGGCGATTTCAGGAAAGACAATCCTCATGAATCCTTGATTGTAAAACACTCCAAAGATCAATTTACGATCCTTAAACAATAATTTATGGATGCCTTTTAGCTAAAGCTCTACTGACACCAAATGTGAAAAAAATCAAATTCATTTAAATGTGAAAGTTAAACAATGTTTTAAGTTAGCTGGATATTTACAGCCACATGTGATTGTTTAGATTTTAATATAAAGACATGTGCCTATAAATAATAAATTCTGTCAATATGCGACACATCATAAGCCTCAAACACTTTTGTATTGTATTCTTTTATAGTTTTTGATTTCTCTCATCTGTACTTTAACAGGCCTCATAACATTTCAAATCTGAGTTCAAACCTGTTGCCTTTGAGCCAGAAAGCATCATTTTGAGTCTTCAACTGCTGTTTCCAAAGCAACGGTGAATGCTGCCGTCTCACTGCTACCTTTTAACTTTGATTCTTCTGTCTGAAAGGTCTGTGAGCTGCACCAAAATGCAGTTATTCCGCCTTTCCTAAGCAGACCAAATGTGTGAAACGCCTTAAAGTGCTTGTACATTCAGAAAGCTTGCTAGACTCGATTCAAATTCCCCAGGGATTTAAAAAAAAAAAAAAAGTCTTAAAGCCGGGTTTACTTTTACACTCAGCACTGAACAGGAGAAGATAAAACCACCTGCAAACTCCATGCATTTTCCAAACCTGATCTTTTAGAGGCAGGATTGTTTAAAACAAGCACCAAGTGGGGAGAAAAAAAACATTTTACTGCTAGACATCCTACCATTAATTCTAAGATAGAGCTGGGACCTCCTCACTAAACGAATTAAGACATTTCCTGACAATTTCTTGATTAGTGCTTCTTTGGAAGCCCGCTGTGAGCCAATTATTTCATAATAATTTTAAATGCATGGGGCAGGAGCAGACCACTCAACATGGATTCTTCATGTCGTTGGCACAGTTATTTGTTTGGATGTAAAAAAACAAAAAAACTAAAAACAACTGCCAAATTTTTCCCATTTTACTTTGAAAGGATTTACTCACTAAACTGCTTTCCTTCTTCACAAGTTGTGTTGTGCTTACACCACATGGTCAAAGACTACTTCCCTAATAAAGAGCACTGAACTCCATCTGTGCATGTAGAAAATAAATAAATAAATCCTGTTTTGGGCGTTATTTGCCTGGCTTTTTTTTCTTAATGGTGGACATATTGAAAGAAAATCAAGTGTAATTGCATTTCTCAGTATTTCGAATCGTTGTTAACTAGGAGTAGACAAATGTGTTGAAAAAGATCATATTTGTGTTGTAGAAAATATGCTGGGCAGGTCACGATCTTCCTGCTCCGCTCCATTCTAGTGCATTCACGTTCAGACAAACAGATTCATGAACGTCTTTGTTTTTCTTGTCTGATCTGGAATCTTATCAAAACTGTACAGCTGGATACCTCCGATATTGCTCGCCAATTTTGTTGCACCGCTAATGTTATGTCGGGGGCGTGAGGGGCTGTAAGCTAGCATGAGAGAGTGTAAACAAAGGGATGATGGGAGCAAATGAACAAATGTTCAATAAACTTGTTCAGTGGCCATAGACAATGGACCAAAGATATAGACAGTGGAAAATATACAGCCCAGACTCAGCCTCAGTGGCCCCAAGGTAATTTGACTTTGAGAACCCTGTGCTAAGGCATCCATTCAACATCTAGCTTCTTGGGTTTGCACTTATGATGGCCAATTACTCTCTGGTAAGAGGGATCAGTGATGGAGTATAGGCGTTGATGAGGGCTGTCAATGCCTGCTGCCCCAAAGCACTACAGCTGGGACGTGGACAGAAAAAAAAGACATACGTTAACAGAAAAAAAGGCAAAAAAAAAAAGAAAAAGGAAAAGTAGTAATAATGTTATTTTACTGCTTCCAATTCAGCTCTTAACTTGTCCAGAAGCTAAACATTGCAGCGCTGGTTGATCGATGGTCTATGTCTCTACAACTTTGCCTTTGGAGTTCTATAGTATTTTCATAAGATGTTATCTCCATTGTGTCGATGTCTCCAACGTGACAGAATGACTCCAGTTTCACTTGGAATTAAATAGATCAATTTGTATCTTTGCAGTTTTTGAGCATCCTCTATATTCATTAAAGGTAAACTTGTAAAAAAAATTGCATAGTATGGCAAGCCATTTTATCATTTAATAGAATTCCTTGATATCAGGCTTTTTTAAGCCTAACTTGTAATGCCAAAACTACAACTAGTTTACTAGTGGAACATACTTTTGCTTACTAGTTAACTAGTAATGTAGTAAAATGTGCATTAGCTTACTAGTGGCTAAAAACCGCCTGATATCAAGGATATCTATTAAATAATAAAAGGCTTGCCATAAAACACACTCCAATGTTTATGTTCTTTGATCTACTGTAATTTATTAACTGTTAACAAGATGTAAAGATGTATTGCAGGTAATGTACTAATGTCCAACGTCTAGTAAATCAGGGCTTTCGCCTCTACCACATTTTTCGTCTTTGTGATCGTCCATCTGCCTCCCCTTTGTAGTGAATTGCATTAGTGTTCACTTGCAAGTAAATCACGATTCTTGTTTTCGAGTTTGGTCATCGATAAAGCCCATGAGCTCTCACACCTACTGACTGTTTGTGTGGAACCACCAAAACCAACACTTCTGATATCAGATGCAGATCCTTCCGGAGAAATTGTAGCTGCACAGGTAGTCCACAAGCTTCCCGTGGACGCTCCCACCGGGCCCAGCACATTGTGAGGGGAGCGGTATGGCACCACCGGAGCCCCAGACTCCCTGAGCTAATTTACTGGGCAGAGACAGTCACAATGTGAACCATTTACTCAATCATTCTGTGAAATGCAGCAGCTGTTGAATGGACACCACTGCCTGCAGCTGTTTAATGATGTGCTGGTTTGGCAGCTGAGGGAGTCAGACTGGTACAAGAAGCATGTTTGTCCTGAGTCGTCCATCAAGCCGGGGGTCGCAGCTAAGTGAAAACAGGTTTGCCTTGTCACAGGTGGTGTGCACACGTACCGTCGCCCCAATTGTCTGTCCTTGTTGGCAGACATGTTTTCACCAACCATCTTCCATCTACCATTGATTGTTTGTTTTTGCATATCACATGCAAACCTCAGACTGACTAATGTGTTTTGCCAGCACTCGCAGAGATAAGCACTCTGGGTTCTCTCACAGGGACACATTTCTATTTACACCTCCTCTGCTACACAGAGGAGACACTTAATCTTTTCCATGATTTGTGGCTTCATCGCCAAAATCCCTCTCTTCGCTCTGTTCTTCTTCTTCATCTATTGCTTCTTTGCTAACTTTCTGACTACTTATTCATTCTTTACATTCCATTTCTCTTCCCTAAAAAATGAACTAGCTCCTTGACGATAACAAAACACGTTTACTATTATTTTTTATGAAAGTGGAGCTGAGGAACAGCCTGCTGAAAGATACATCTACAGAGAAAAGAGACAAATGCTCGATTATTCTCTTTTACCAAAAGTTTAGTGTTTTTGTTTGGAAGTTTGTAGAAATGACATTTTAAGTTACCAAAGCAACACTTTCTTTTGGGTGTCCTTGAAGAAACCTCAAATTGAGAGGATGAGCTGAAGCTTGAAGAGCGGGAGTCAAACGAGGCCTGGGTCGGTGATGACTTGTTTCCTTCAGCGGGGAATTGTGAGTAATTTGACTTTGAGTTTGAGGAGGAAAACTGGAGGCTACCAGTGCTGTCAGAAGGCTTATGCCTTAGTCACAAGCACCCATGCGGGTGACCTGAATGGGGGCTACCAAATTTTTGGGGTTGTCCAGGTGCGTGGAGGGTCATAGAGATGTGCCCCCGCATCTTAAGAGGACCACAAGTGTGTCTTGCAGTTCCCTCGTGGCTCCTGTGGTCTCCTTAAGGGATGTCAGGAACCTATTACTTTGTGTGTGGTCAAAGCATCACGCAGTATTTTTAAGGATTATGTAAGTTAAACACACTTACGACGTATGGGGTGTGCAAGTGATATCCAAGTGCTCATACGATCCCCACACAATCAATGCTCAGGTTGTCTTTTTTTGGGGCCAAGGTAGAGCAGTCAGAAGATCCAAGGATTGATTCCCGCCTTGTCCACCCACGCATTGAAGTGTCCTTGGGCAAGACATTGAACCTCACATCACTCCTGGTGGTATTGGCACCAATGTTTGGCAGTGGAGCCGCCAGCATTTTTTGTATGGTTGATTGGGACTTTCTCAGACAACACATTCTCACTCCCAACTTGTCATATATGGATGTATGGTTCGGGCCCCCTCTGCATCACTTTTTGACTATCTAGGTATTTCCAACTCGTTGTTTCTTGGCATGCTGGCAGTTTCGATAAAATCAGAGGTCTCCCACCTCCAGGCCACGAACCAGTACTGGTCCGAGGGCCATTTGGTACTGGGTCACAGACAGGGAAAGGATGCATACCCTATTTATCCCCAACCCTCGGGACATAGACCAGTACCGGGATGTGGGCCAGACCGGGATGCGGACTGTACCGGTACCCTAACCCAGTACCGGTTCCATGTTCGGTATCATGTTCCGAGGGTTGAGGACCCGTGATTTAATAGGAACAGCCAGCACATCAAAAAAGCACGAGTTGGGGACACCCAAAATGTCAGAAAAGGATGTGGAGCAGCCCCGAACCATACGTCCATATATGACATGTTGGGAGTGAGAATGTGCAGCCTCAGACGGTAGTAAAGTGCTATATAAGTACAGGCCATTTACCAGTGCATGGAGCTCGACTTATCACTTGAATAGCACTAAAGAGCTCATGATTCGAGAGGGGGTTGAAAAAATGAATAATCCGTACAACGTACTAGCATCTCACCTACTTCTGTGTTGTATACAGTACAGGCCAAAAGTTTGGACACACCTTTTAATTGAATGGGTTTCCTTATTTTTGTGACTATTTACATTGTAGATTCTCACTGAAGACTGAAGGTAGCGGCTGGATGGCTCAGTGGGCTAAATGTAGAGCTACCACGTAGGAGACCCGATCAATGATCTCCATCCAGATTGGGTCCTTAGGCAACACCCTTGACGCTGCTGCCTAACTGGGTTCCATGTGCCTTTCAAATACAGGGTTGTCTCAGGAGGGCATCTGGTGTAAAAACTCTGCCAAATGGGATAAGCCGAAAGGTGAACAACATTCTCACTGCAGACGGTGTAAGGGCTATTTGACCAAGAAGAAGAGTGATGGAGTGCAAAAGACCTAGACTCCACAGTCAGCTGGACCTGAACCCCATTGAGATGTTTTGGGGTGAAAGGGGGCCAACAAATGCTAAAGACCTCTGGACACTCCTTCAAGATGGTTGGAAAACCATTTCAGGTGACTACCTCTTGAAACTCATCAAGAGAATGCCAAGAGTGAGCAAAGGGTGGCTATTTTTGAAGAAACTAGAATATCAAACATGATTTCAGTTATTTCACCCTTTTTGGGTTAAGCACATAACTCCACATTGTTTTGTTTGTAATGAACTTTGTGTGACTTGAAGTTTTTCATTCTGTCCTCTCCTGGTTGAAGGAACTGCCAGCTTTGTCCTTTCATGAAGCTCTTGGGATTAAACAAACCTAGGTGGCGTTGTCAGTCAACAATTGAGTCATAATTTGCATATGCAGTTTTCGGACCCACGTGCCAATAACAGTGCTGTAATCAGTTTAAATGTGTTTTATTGTCAGCTTTTCACAGATTAGAGCCAGTATAATCTGTCCTCCTCTATCCATCTCATTCCAAGCTGTTATTTTTGGCACAAAGACTGCCTTTTTGGATTAGTAGGTGTGCAAGATTTTTTTTTTTTTTGGTCAGGATTTGGTTGTTTCTGTGTACTAGTGAGAAGACTATTTGCTGTGTATTGCTTCATCTAGAGGACAGTCATCTAAAACTGATGGATTGGTGGATTTTAGTTTTTCAAAAAGGTAAAATCACCTGATAAGTCATATCATACATGAAAGAGCATGGCGTTTCAGTTCTGAGGTGCTCCATAAAAGCTGAGCAAAAACACAGCATGTTGTTTCTACTTCTAGAGGCGACGCTCACTAAATTAACTCATTTAATAAAAGCTCATTAAAAGTAATCCATCAGTAGAAAGAAAGGTTTTTAGGCCATTACGCTTTGAAGAACTCAGATGTGTTTAAAACCCATCACCCATTGAAAGAGAAGTCATCAAAACTGGTAAAACAGTAAAGATTACCGCCAGTCTAAAGATAGACAATCAGAGAAAGAGCCAGAAAGATCAAGCTCTACATGCACGTCAAACTAAGCTCAGCCTATAACATCAAAACTCCAGGATAATTGAAACAAACTGAACTAGAATGATGTGTTTGGAACATGAAAAGGCCTGAACACAGAATTCATGGGTGTCCAACTCCAGTCCTTGTGGCCCTCACTGCTCTTCTTGGAGGAACACACCAGACTGAAGCAATGAGTGTTAGGTTGGACAATGATATTCAAAAAAAGCAGAACTCCAGCTTCTGTTGGACAACCCCTAGTTTATGCCTTAAGATGCATTCACAACAGACAGAATTCGTGCAGCAGGGGCATCAAGACATGATCTGAGGTTCTGTGGATTTGAGAGTCGTGGCACGATAAGAGTTAAAAAATCTAAAGTTTTTCAAGATAAGTGTGCACTTCATGCTTACAACCTAACCAATAGAAATGAGTAAATTAGACAACCAGAGAGTCCACCAGCTTGTGTGGACATTCTATGTGGACTGATGTATCACCTGCACACTCTATGCATGCAGCATTTGCACACGGTCAGTAAAGACACATCATTGACGACTAAAGCTAAGCACAAGGGCATTGTATGACAGCTTTACCCATAAGTCACAAGTGAGTGTAACTTATATTATCCTTACAAACACTTCATGATACACTTTTTGCATGACAATTATACATTCTAATCACATCTGCCCTCTCTTAAGATGCAATCGCCCGACAACCCAAAAACCTGCAGCACCCCAATCAGTCATGCTGGGGCATGTGACTAAATCTTTAAAGGTTAAGAATTGAAGACTAAACATATTTTTTAAATCTTTAAAGGGTAACCATGACAAAAACTAGCATTAGGGAAAACATTTGTTTATCTATGGAAGTGTGATGATAGGATCATTATTTTGGAGCATATAAAACTATGATCCTGAGTGGACAACAGATCATCAACTGAATGATTAAAGAAGGACACTTCAAAGAACTCTGCCAAATACCCATAAACCCCAGAGAACTGAACACAGGAGATGAGAACCTCACTGATCCAAAGACAAACCACTACTGATCTATTGCAGCTAAAGGTGGATGCACAAGCTACTTAATAATTGGGGTACCAATCCATTTTTCTATATTTTAATTGGAAAAATGTAAATGAAGAGTATATTTGTTAGAGCTTGCTGTTTTGGTGTATTTATTGCTCAACTTTTAACTCTTATGCTTACGTCTTAAACACTAAACTGTTAGAACTGAAAGTCTATTTTATTTTTTATTTTCTTTTGCCAGTTTAGCTCAAGAATTCAGTCAAATTTGTAAAAATCACCATATAGGTAAAGGTTATGGGCAATCAATCTTTCTCCTATCATGTCAGCTGATGTACCAGACAAGCTCTCCTCTCAGCACCCCTCCAGAGAAGAATATTGACTGATGACCTTCATTTTCAGCTACCCATTCTCTTGCTAATTTTACATATTTTGAATTAATTCCAGATAGTCCTGCACAGGAGTCACGATGATTAGAAACTGCAGGAGTGTTTGGGTTTGTCATCCTTGACTGTCTGCCTGCCCCTGGTTTTTATTACCAGCGTATACTTTTAGAGAACTCCTTCATCTGTAGCTTTTTCACAGCTTTTATTTATTTATTTTTTTTTGCCATGACCACCACAATTTCCCTGCCGACTGAAAGCTGTCAGGACTATCTGCTTTGTAGCCATCCAGAGCTGCTGCGCCCGGTGCCTCTTTGCTGGGGGATGATGATGAGACCCCCTACAGTGATAATGACGTCTAAGAGTGTCTCTCCAACGGATGTCCCTTGGTTTTAATGCCATCCAGCGCTTAGCTGAGAGAGAGGGAGAGAGAAGTGCACCCTGGAGACAGGAGCACAACATGCAGACAGGCAGCTTTGCCAGTTCGACAGGCAGCAGCCGCTGAGATCCACAAAAAGGCTGTTAGTAAGACTGGCCAGCTAACAGGCAGATATCTGGCGGTAATAGCAGCAGACAGGATTATGGACACTGCCACAGGTTAGCACCTGGAAGAGGTGGGTAGTATCAAAGTCAGACTCATCTCCAAATTGTAAAGACAGCTCCTCAAAACTCAGACTATTATGTAGATATCTTTAAAATTACCTGTAGATGCTCAAACAAACAAAGCAAAAGTTGTGTTTATAATAACCTTTATCTTTCAGAGAGTGTTTTTTGCTTGGTGCCACCTTTTGTAAGGCCAATATGATTTCAAACAAACAAAATCTCAGCTTGTAAGAAGCCACATTGGGGGCAGGAGGGAGTACATAAATATGCAGCAGGTTTGGTCAGATCATTTTCACGTCACATGTGGGATTTGGAAAAGTAAAAGTGAAGCCTGAAGTGAGACGAGCACAAAAGTTCTGTCCAACTCAACCATGTGCTGAAAACGGACGATTGGGCAGGACTTTAAAAATAAAAAAAAGTTTATTTTTTAATATGGTAGTCAATGAGAAATTGCTCCCTTCTAAACTCTGCCTCCAGTGGTATTTTGGGGAAGTGCAAAATCTGGTATTTCTGGGTTTGTCTCCAGTTTAGAATCAAACTGAGCATCCCATTTTGTAGGTGTCTATCGCATTGCTCAAGAAGAGTCACTACAGAATGTCTTGAATACAACATGAACAAACATGTTTTAAACTGCATAGTCGTTTCTTCAGAATCGTAATTATAGAAAGAAGCAGTGGATGCAGTTTATTTTTCCCTGACAAAAATATGGGTTTGAAGGTTTTTTTTTCCTTCATTGATGACAAATCTCTGTATAGAGCTGGACAAAGCCGTTCTTTACACCAGTGTGTTTCAAATAGCAGGAAAAAAACAAGCGAACTTGGCTACAGACATCCATTTTTTAACTTAGCGAGCCTTATGCTGCCTTTACACCAAAGGTGATTTGCGCAGCAGACACTCAGTTTCAATGGTATAGATGCAAACTGAAGTCCTGCGGTGGACTGGACAGTGCGGCCAGAGTTCAGGTCGCCGCGTCGCATTTGCCAATCAGGGAATTGGCTTTGGGCATGTGACGTTTTCAGTGAGTCGATCAGCAGGTAGAATACTAATCCAATGCAAGAGTTTTTTCCCCTGAACTTCCATCTATTTCCCTAACATGCTGGGGCCATGGGGTTGCCAGAGCTCGTCCCGGGTACTGTATACACTCTGGACAGATCGCCGGCATTTCACCTCCGCGGCGGCCCTCTGCCTGCAGCCACCCAGCCTCCCGGGACCCAAGGGAGCTTGTGCGGGGGCTGCCGGCTCTGGCCTCGAAAACTTTGAGACATTTTCGTATTTCATAGAGACAATAATTTAATTAAAAAAAAAACGGCCCCTTAATTTTTTTGTTTTTTGTTTTTTTTAACGCAGGGCATTGAGCTTTCAAACTCAGTCACAGAGACACAGAAACACAGCAGAATCAGCTGTCAAACAGACACAACCTCTGGAATGAGACAGAAGCTTCTGGTACCGGAAAAATCTTAGAATGATCGCATAAACCCAGACATGGAAATGTGATTACCAATGTTTTTGTTTTGTAGAACTCTTCAGAATAAATTAGGTGGCAGCTCCTCCCACACGCAGCCAAGCTTTAGGAGCATGTTTTTGGACAGGCAGTGAGCAACGAATTGGCGCTGTGAAAAGAGGGGCGGAACACGTAAATTTGTCTCACGAATCACGTTTGGTGTGAACGTAGCATAACAGTTACACTTTTCTCATAGTGTCTGCAGGTAGGTGAAAAAAGAAAAAAGTGAAAAATGGTGAATCCGTTTGTCTAGATAAAACAGAAAAGGCCAAAAATAATAAATAAATAGGTCTTTAAGCTCCTGCAGACTCAGTAAAGACATGTAATTTATATTTATTTTATATCTATACATTATATCCAACAAGTTCAAGATGTGAGTGACAATTTGAGACCAAGTGTCTGCAGAGACTTTGAGTGTATTTGAGTCTTGGGGACCCCAGTTTGACCTTTTGCTGGCCTGAATCCACAATCTTCCTCCCTCTCCTGCCAAAGGGAGGTGATGGCATCAGAATACTGAACACTTTTCATCCGTATTTTACGGCGGTTGGTGCACTAAACTGCCTGTCATCTCTGCTTAGGAGCGTCTGCCAAAAGAATCGGTGTGATCGCTGTGTTCTGCCCCAAAGTCAGTACTCACCCCTGTGATGATGTAGCACAGAAACCCGCCTGGAGAGATCAATGACACGGACATAACAGGCAGACAATTTATGTAATAAGAGAGTATTAAAATAAAATGAAAGAGCACCTTTAAACTATCTTTCCACCAAAACAAAATTTGATTACATTAAAAAAGGATAACATTTGCGGATGGTCTAAAATCCTGACAAAATGGCAACCTCCTGTTGAACTAACTTTTCAGCTTACTGAAGCCACATGTCACCAATTTTACTTTTTAATTGATATAAATATTCATAGATGCAAATAAAACCGAACGGCAGAACTGACGATGCGGGAGCATGTGTAAAAGATGATCTGATGCCAGTTCAGGTCAGGAGACCTCCAGAGCCTTTCTGTGCCCGTCGCCATGGTTACACAGAGGACTCCATTTGCAGTGGCACAGTCAGCAGGGTGAATCGCTCCAGTACCTTCAATTAGCAACCCATTATCATTCATGAGTTTGTTTGTGCAAAGCTGGGAGATTGAATTCTTGTTAGTCCTTCCTCCCTTCACTCGCTGGCTGATATAACGACAAGGAAATCGGCGGTGGCAGCTCTGCGCTGCGTTCCAGCTCTGCTGCACTCTATTGAACTGTCTTCCACTCCGAAGGGGCCGTCTCAACTCTTATCTCCCCAGGACGACGTCAGTTTTGCTTGCAAGACACGCAAAGTTCATAAATTTGCAATAAGGCAGCTTGAAGCAGACATGCTGTTAAGCTTCGACCTGGCGGTGCTCCTGAGAGCCGCTTTTAGGACTCGCTGTTTTGCATATAAACATACGCATAGATTTGGATCTAACTTATTCTGTTTGACAGAACAGTGCTGCCAAAGCAGCTTTCCTTTGACAGTAAAAAGAACAATGAAAGACAGATAGAACAGAACCCATAACCCATGCAAGTCCTTCATGTCCACAATGACCAGCAGAGATGACTTCTTTACTGTTTTAGGATAACTGAAATGTTTTATCAAAAGGTTTAATCTCGTGGGTGTTGTAGATTTTGGGCTTGTCCGAGCCTTTGAAGGGTCAAAGAGTATCTTAAGTGGAGCGGTGATGCTCATTGACAATAGAATGTACGATTGTCATCCCACTTCTGACACCAGAGCTGCACGGTGGCGCAGTGGTTAGCACTCTAGCCTCACATCAGGAAGGCCCCGGTCCGAGTCTCAGTTGGGGTACCTTTGCATGTTCCCCCCGGGCATGCGTGGGTTTTCTCCAGGGACTCCGGCTTCCGCCCACCGTCCAAAAACAATGAATAGGTGAATTGGTGACTCTAAATTGTCTCTTAGGTGTGAATGTGAGGATGTATGTGTGTGTGAATGTGTGGCCCTGTGACAGATTGGTGACCTATCCAGGGTGTATCCTGTGATGGCAATTATATGTTTACACATACGTTTCATCCTTTGATTTCTCACTACATTCAAATGTCTTGACAATTAAATGTATCTAACAACTTTGAAGCCACAAGCTTTGTTTTCTCATTGTCAGAATGTCCTGATCACAGGGTATAAAACATTTTGACTTTGGTGGAACATCCTGTCCATATTAGATATGACACTTGTGTCCCTATCTTAAGTTCCTGGTTAAAGTTGTTTGTATGACTGTATAAAATGTGATCGTCCTTCATCACAGGCAGACTTCTGCAGACTTCTCCATGCTTGCTAAGCATGTATCTTTTCTCTACTCTGTTGAATAAACATTCTTGAAACCGCTTGATGAACATTTTTTTATTGTATCGGATCTAACAAATTTATATCACAATCCTGCCTTCACCCATCAGTAGCCAGGTCAGGCTCCGGCAGCCCCGTGACTACGAAAGGCACAAAATGGCGAAGAAGATGAATGAATGTACGATGGTCATACATGTATGTATTATGACGTATTCCAAAGGATAATATAAGTTAGGTCATAGGTCATATATATGACCTACGAATGATGCTGTCTTATGGTGTGACACCACACTCGTCATTAGTAGAGCATTAGTCACATCTACTTTTGACAAGTGGATTTGGGATTTGCAGGA
Organism: Oryzias melastigma; assembly: GCF_002922805.2. NCBI lineage: Eukaryota > Metazoa > Chordata > Actinopteri > Beloniformes > Adrianichthyidae > Oryzias > Oryzias melastigma. Next base: position 19,553,111 of record NC_050519.1, on the reverse strand, counting down.
AAAAATGTGAGCTGCACTTACAGACTCCTTGTATAGTTCATAGGAGTTAGGGGGACGGAAAAAAAAGAAAAATCTGTACAATTCTCACCTCCTTACCTCTTATGTACCCTACCTTGTTGTAAAAGTGCTAACTGCAATAAAAAAAATGTGCATAAACATTTTCACTCTACGCTCTACTGAGCGACCTATGATTTTGGAATTGTGATCTGGCCACCAGCACGACAGCCCCTAAGGCCAGTTGTCTCTAAAGTAGAATCTATTCGATTCACTAGAGATTGATTAGATCCACAATTTCTTTCCATTCTATTGATCTACTCAATTAAATTGATTCATTTCAATTTAGATTTTACACGGTTCACACATTTGTTTAGAAATGCATTAATAATCTATATTTGTTTTAAATTCATATTAATTTGGTACAGTGCACATGTTATAAAAAATAATAATAATCAGATTTTTTAATACAATACAGTGTTGCATGGTTTCTCAAATGGAGAAGTTCTAACAAAAATCTGTATTTTGTTAACATTGTAAACATTGTTCTGCCTCTCCTGGAGGGCATTTTAGATTGGCCACTAGGTGGCGAATGCACTATAGAATTATACTTTATTCCTGAAGAAGAATGAACAAAAACTGTGGTTTAGGCCACAAATAGTTACTTTTAAAATAATGTTTATTTAAAGAGTTTGTAAAATTCCTTCCTGTGAGTATATAAAGATTTTTATTTAGTCGGCAATGTATGTTTATGTCTTCAAAGCGTTAGCATTAGCCATGCTATGGGAAAATTCCATTATATGTTAGCATTAAGCTAGCAGACTTAAGCTTTAAACGTTAAATCAATGTCTTCTTTTATGGATCATCCATTGATCCATTAAGCTCAGATAGATTCAGATTAATACATTGATTTTATCAACCCTGCCCTCTAAAGCCATGACATAAATGTAATCTTTTAGCAAATGGTTCAAGGATTTGGTGTCTGTCCATCTTCTTCCTGTGTGACATTTGTGTTACCAGTTTTAAAAAATTTCAAGTCATTAAGTTTAAATTTGGTGCAACATTTAAACAACGAAAAATTTCAATTTTTCCTTCATTCAAATTGTCTCAGCTTAGTTAAAGTCAAACTTTTAATTGAAGCAAGAATAAAAAAAATTAAATCATTGCTCATTTTTAAATTACTTATTTTTTCCAAACCCCAATAACTTGGTTTTATAACAAGTTTTGTTTATAGACAGCTGAACAAGAGTTTATGATAAGAATATGCAGATCAATGATCATAGTGACCTTAAAAATGACAAAGCTTTCAAGAGAAAATCAAAGTTCTTCTTTCATCTGACCCAATCAGGAGTTTTGTTTCAATGGTTTCTAGAAGTCCTTATGTTGTCTGATCAAATAATTTTAATAAATGGATGCAATAACCAATAGCTGTAATATGAGAACTTGCAGTACTAGCATTTGTGTAGACTGTGTTTTGGCTGCTAGCATCTTCAGCTCCCATTTGCTCAGTTTCTTCCAGCAAAAAAAGAGAAAGCAAAGATAATACAGCCTGACAGCCATAAAATAGTATCTTTGCTTCAACAAGGTAATTCCAAATGAGATATTAAGCTAAGACTTGGTGTGTCCCTGCATGGTCTACTGGATGTTCCTAAATTTTCTAATGAAACTAGACAAGTGGAGAACAAAAGAGGAGGAAGCCATGAAAAATAGATGCAGCTCTGGTTTACCCTTAAATTAGAGCTATTTGATGCTCTTTACTTATTCAGCTTTTGTTCTATAGGTTGGTTATGAACTGGTTAACAAACGAAAAAGAAACCAAGGAAGGTAATGTTGAAAAACTAGGCACTCGTGAGGTTTGGACAATTATTGCAAATGTTCTCTAACGATTACAAGAAAATGGGACTCTTTTGAAGTAAAATCTAAACAATAAGATATTGTTTTAATCCTTCGCTGTAGCTAAAACCCAATTAAAGCAGAAGGAGGCTTCTTTCTCTGGAGGTGTTTTTGTCCTCCTCGTGATATAACGGTGTTGACCGCGGCGCCATCAGACCTTCATATCCAGTTATTATGTTTATGCAACCACTAAGCTCCTCAACTATTTCACAATGCCATCAGCCTTCAGTTTCAGAGCACAGCCGCCGACCGCTGTGGACATTCTCCATTTCTGGAAAATTGAGTTGGGAGCTAAGAGGGAGGAACTGAGAAAAGGAGCAGCTGACTGAATGAGACAGAGGCAGGAGGAGGGAGGAGATAGGGCCCAGTATATTTTATTCAGTGGTAGCAGAGTACAATTCATAATCAGGGCAGACTGATTCACAGTTTTAATTAAAAAGTAGCCTTATAGTGCAGGTGGTAACATCTTGATTTATGTAGGCACCCATCCACTAGGACCTCATTCCTCACAGGAAGGTGTGTGCAGCTCAGGCCGAGTGTGATGCATTGTGTCTTGTGTTGCTTGATCAAAGTGAAAGCCTCTAAATTATACAAACAAACTTTTATTTTCTTTCATTTATCAATTAGGTTGTACATCTTAATTTGAAAAGCTCTCAATTTCTTTGGTTATTATTTATGAAGATATTCTATGAAGATTTCAAATTTGTTGCAAAAAACATTGTTTATGTTGTAGAAAACTTGTAACTTTGGACCTAAAATTGACTTTTTTAGAGTTTACATTGTACTGCTTTACAAAATGATGTCTGCCATTATTAAATCATATCTCATCTGAAAGTACAATAGATGTAAACTTGGCTTTAACAGAATAATTGTTTCTGTTCATGGGAATGAAAACGCAGTTCCCTTTTACGCAGATGACTCTTGGATTAACATGGAAATTATATTTCGTTTTAAACCCTTTCATGTGTTGTGTTTTTGTATGTAGGTTTTGCATTATATATTTTCTTCAGTTAACCACAAGAGCTTTTGCTGATGACTCATCATAACCTCATTACTCAACGACATTTTTGTGAAGGTCCAGAACATCAAAATGACAGAAAAAAAGCTGTGAAAAGTACAGCTGCCCACACACTAACAGTCATTCAGGATGGAAACTGACCTAAGATTGATCAACATAACTTGGACAAACATGAAAAAATTACATCAGAATTGACAAAAACATGTGAATCATCTGTGTTTCAGGTATATTTTGTAAAACAGATCAAACATTTTTTTTCTAACATTTTATCATTGATTAGATCTTAAGTGTCTTCTGACAATTTTACAGAAATCTTAAGTGTCATGTCTTACTTTTTGACTGAAATTACAAACAGTGTATAACCCCAATAGTTGTAAAAAATATATATATATATATGTGCTCAGTCGTTGGACAGGAAACATCTTCACATCAAATAAATGTATTTTTTTCACCTTTTTGTTTTTTTTTTTTTGTTCAGATTTTGTGAGTTTTTTTTTCATTTTATTTTATCTTTTTTTGTTGTTTAGATTATTTAATATTTTTTAGGTTTCCTTCAAGTTTCTAAACCTTTCTCTGTTGATTTAGATCAAAATTCAACCTATTTTTGACACATTGTATTTAAATTTTAATCATTGTGAGGACCTGATAACTGAAATAGTCTTGACTGAATAAGTTTGTTGTTTGAATGACTTCTTGTCCTTATTTTTAATTGTATGAATTGCATTTTGAAGTATGATAAACATCATTTGGTTGTTTGCATCCCTTACCCCCAAAAAAGGGAAATAACTTTTTTTAAGACTACTATCCTTGGTTTTAAAAAGACAAACACAACCATGTGGGCAGGTAAACATGTAAATATTTAGGAAGGACAGAGAGTTGACAGATAGAATAGAAAGGTTATTGACAGTCCAATAAAAGTGTCTCGCTCTGCAAATGTAACCAGATCTGATGGAAATTCTTTGATCTGACAGTAATGTTATTCTATGCCAGGCTGTCCGTTGAAATCACCTCCATACCTTCAAATGGACTGGCTTTAATTGAAAATGTTTAAAAATGAAGAATAAAGCCAGAAAAGAAAGTGAGGGAGAAATGGAGCCTCACATGAGGATAAAATGAGTAGTTTTAAAGTGAGACGGAGAGCACAAATGGAGCAGGAGGCACGGGAAAGAGTGATTACATGAGTGAGATGAATGGAAAGTAAGGACCCATCGTTTGCTAAAGTGAAAACAGAAAACTCAGCCTGTCTTATTCTTCTGCTTTTTTCTAGAGGCCAAAAAAATAAAAAATTCTTAGACTTAAATGCGGATCTGTCCATGTCTGGATATTGCAAGCATTTGTTTTTCATTTTTCTCCACCATTCTTCATAACTCCAGCTTATTGATTGTGTTGTTCTTCCTGCTGTACTCACATTAACAAAACAAAGAGGAACGGCTCACCAGCACACACCCCAACATATGTAGAATACATTTGAAATGCCTCTGCAGTCACAGAGTCCCACATCTGCATCAATCACAGTGATGCACACACAAACAATGCAACACTCCTAATCCGCGTATCATTTGTTTTCTTAACTTAAAATCTAAAATGAAAAAACTAAAAACATTTTTTCATTTTAGATTTTAGGTTAAAAAACGAATGAACTAATGATACATGGATTACTCCTGCTAAATAAGAGGTCTCTGCACTTCAAACGTGAGTTCCAGTCTTTACAAAGGCCCGCCTCATGATGAGGACGGATCTGCTAGTTTATGGTAACTGTTAATGGTTGGAGTGACAGCTTCTGGAATTTGAGAAAACTGTTGTGCTCTTTTCTTTTAGGAAAAAATGTAAGAAGTAAATATTTTTATAACCACAAACTGTTGATCAGGTGTGAAACAAATTAAGAATTTGATACTAAAAGTCTACTTGCAAACCATTTTTTCAGAGTTCCGTCGCTGTATTGCGGTTTACCTTTTGCAGTCTCACTGTTTTGCTTTTTTGTGTGCAATTATTCATACTTTGTGTTCTGCATCCTGATTGGCCGTTGACCTCGCCACTCAATCTCCTGCATGTCCTGTCTCCAGAACATAATGCATTGAATTCAGCAAATGTACATAAATCTTTGATTGCAAGCAGATCTTTGTTTTTTATTCTATAATACTTTTTATTTTTCTACAAAGGTTTGAACTGTAAGAGTTTAACCCTTTAACTTCAGAGATGTCATCGAAATAACACGTTTTTTTTTTGTCATACAGTAAATCTTTGATCATTTACAAGATCAACATGAATTTTGTCTCAGAGAAAATATAAAATGTATGTATAAAAAAATATAAAATATAATAAAAATAAAAATAAAAGAAAAGAAGAATAGTAATGATAACAAAAATATATATATATATATATATATATATATATATATATATATATATATATATATATATATATATATATATATAGCTTTGCACCGTTGCATGATAGCAAATTGCTGATGCTGCTGCTTTTCTCCACCTCAGAATCCGCTGGATTTTTTCATAATTGGGTAAACGTTGAAGAGTTAAACACTGGAGCTACAGCTCCAAGGGTTAAACCAAAGAGGAAAGTGTGAAAATGTTCATGTCTGTCTGAGAAAAGTGTGCAGTGAGGAGTCTTACAGCCTCTTCCAGACATCTGTCATTCTACTTCACAGATTTCACCTATCGCAGGTTATTTTTGGAACATACCCCAAAATAAACAAGAAAACACTTTATTACCCATTATAAACTAAATATTACTCTATTAATGAGTACAAAATTAATAGCTAACTGGCAACTAATTAATACTTTTTGGCATAACTTCATTAAGGAAGATCTAAATCACTTACAGTACGCTGGGTTGTTACAACATTCTATAGTGAATGGCCCGCCTTTATCTCATCCATTTACATATCCATTTTCATGATGGATGATTAACTATTTAATCTGGCAAGCCAAAATTGAATAGATTATGATGATAACCTTTATTTTTGATTTTTTCTGGTGTCTCCCTACACAAATAAACTGACTTTGGTTTAGATGCAGGAAATGATTCTGCATTGATGAGATGTTGGAAGACTTGCAGAGTTTCTATAGTTTGTGTTTTCCCCCTTTGTTGCAAGTGGCACTAAAATCTGTTGAAAAACAGATTTTAAAACAGCTCCAAAATGTTCGGTTTTAAAATATAAACATTTGCTTTTAGTCAAAATTAAAGCATTTTTTGTTCAGATTGCCTGATATTTCTTTCTCTTATGAGATGATTTACCAAAAAACTTTTACCAATAATTTTCCCTTGATTTAAAAACAGTAAAAACCACTGTTAACATACTATTTATTGACAGAAAGAGGATTCATAGACACACCTGCCAGTGAATTTGTGACACTTGAAGCTGATCGAACATAAAGGGTTCAGCGAAGCTTCGGGCCGGCCAAAAAAGATGTCACCTGACATCTAACATTGTTATCTTTATATATGTCTCAATAAAATGTGTCTCTTTTAAAAGTGCATCTCGGAGTCAATAATGTGGGAGAAGATTTACAACAACAGGGAGGCCATTATCTCATGGAAGGGCTCTGCACTTTTGTAATATGAGACCCTTAGGCAGCAGTTTCAGATGATATCAGAGGGTAGTTTTGTCATGACAGTCAAGATAAATCTTTAAAAAAATGTGTTTTCTGTGCTAGAAAACAAAACTCAGACTCTCTACCAAAGTCTTTTATGTTTGTTCAAACATCAGACTTTTAGAAAATATCATCAAGGTAACTTATCATTTTGTTTTTACTTGGTTTCCATTAAGGACTATATTTTCTTGTTTTGTTTTTTTTACATTTATCTTTGCTGTTTGTACCGTCTGTGCTGTATTCAATGTGTGTACAGCCTTTTTGACAATAAAGCTGATTTGAACTAAGTTAAACTTCAATCTAAACAGCAAAACATTGAACAATCTTTAAGAAGAGAACCAAGAGCATCTCACTGGAGCTTTGTTTTTTGCAACCATTGCACTTCCAACACCATTTTTTAAAACTGAAAACTGAAACATCTCTAGAAAAAAAGTACTTCCCAAAAGTCAAAATCAAATCAAATCAAACACAACTGGAGAGGGTAGGAACGATGGACATCACTGATTGGATGATGATATCCAGTATCGCTTCTTCTGGTTTATTCTTTGCTTCATTTCATTTTGATTTTTGGAAATTATATTTATTTCCAATTTTTTTTTCTTTTTTTTACAGAAAACCAGAAAATGTAGCTACTATATGACATCACTGATTGGATGATGATGTTTGTCCATCATCTCAACTATAAGTTATTTAGTGTGAAGTGATACTGGATAAGCTCCGTACTAATTTTTATTAGTATGCGGACATTAAAGATGCAATTGAAAAAACTCAAAAATCAAACGTCATCAGTCACACTTCAGGGCCACCATACCTTTATGAAAGTCTTATCTACTTAGTGCAGAAAAATCTTTCTATTAGTTTACTAACGTAGCCACACAATCAATTGAAAAAAGGTAATGAAGTGTTTTTGGGTGTTTTTGAAGAACCCACACTGTTCTACAGCAAACAAACCCCGCGTCATTACAAAAGAGTTAGTTGGAATCACGCCGCTGCTTTGAATATCTGACTTTATAATAATGCATGGAAGAGTTGCAACAAAAACACAAAGCTCCCTCAATTTTCGCAGACAACAATCTTTCTTTCTAAAAAGACGCGGATCCCTGATGAAAAGCGCCACAGAAATCATTTTCTTACGCGGACAAATGATGATCGGGTTTTCAGAACTGGACAATCTCACACTGTTTTCAATAAGCTCAGCTCCTGCTCTAAGAAATCAATTTGAGATGCAAACAAGAACAATCGACTGAACACACAGAAGAACATCAAACGGCTGCAGAGAGCTGCATTGTGCTCCACCGTGTTCACTTTAATCAGACTTTGACAAACCTATTATGTTTGTATTCTCCAGAATCCAGTGTTTTTGCTCCTTCCTTTCTGTGTGTGCCGTGTTGGAACTGGATGTTCAGCTTCTCTCTGCAGCCTGGCTGCTACATATCACTGCTTTTGACAGTGTGTGGATGAGCTCCCTCAGGGAGGCATTAGCTTCCTATTGGGAGTTCTTCTGCTAAACTCCTAGCGGGCATTTTTTTCCCGTAACACCACCCAATCAATAACTTTTAACATTACCCTGACTGGAACAGAGTCCCGCTGCAGAAAGAGTTGGGACGAGCCTCAAAAGAGGTGAGACCACTGAAGCAAGGTGAGCATTAGCTCTGACATTTCAACTGAGAGATGTCGGCGGACAGACAGTGTTGGCAAAGGAGAGTGCATTCAGGGACAGATGAGGGTCACTGCCCATGCTTGACTGTTTCATCTTCACAACATAACAAACAGCCTCTTAAAGATTTTCTCTTGTGCAAGTGGCTCGGCTCATGATACACTGCTATTTCATCTCGCAGCGGCGAGGCGCAGCTCACTTCTGCAGAGCGCCACATCAGAAATTGTAATCTTTTTCATACATTGATTTATTGTCCAGCACTGCCTCCATAATGGGATAGAAAGCTGTAGCTTAGAGGAGCTGTGATGAAGAAAAAGACGCTTAAACCAAATTAATTAGTTGCAGCTCTAGTGCAATAACACATAAATCAAGTCTCCTAGTTTAGCATTAATCACAAAGGACATAGGGGTCATTAATGTAAAAAATAAAGCTAGATTTGAAGGAGTTATCCTCAAAGAATAAATGAGGACACCAAACATTTATTTTTATGAGCCCACACATGCCCTATTTGAGAGATCTACAAGAGGCTACAGGTGAAGAAATATAATCTGCAACCATCCTTTCTCTTTTCTGCATGAACAATTTCATAAAATATGACAGCAAAATGAGCACTCTTAAAGAAACGATTCAATACGATTCACAAGAGTCTAAATCAATTCTATTCCAATTTTTTTTTATCCTTTGAAGTCTTCAATTCAATTCTGAGTTTAACCATTTATACACATTAGTTTAGAAATACAATAATAATTTACTATGTAATTTGAATATATTTATATTAATCTGATACAGTTTACATACTGTAAAATATATTCATGGAATAATGAGATTGTTAATAGCATTATATGTTACATAGATTCTCTAAAGGAGAAGTTCTAACAAAAATGTTCAGATCACTAACATTGTAAACATTGTTCTGCTTCTCCTGGATGGAGTTTCAGTTTGGCCACTAGGTGGCGATCGCGCTATAGCGTTACACTTTATTCCAGAAGAAGACGACAGCATGAGGAAAAAAACTGTTTTAGACTACTTTAAAAAAAATTACTTACAAGAGTTAGAAAATTCATGCATGTGAGTTTATAAAAATATTCATTTAGTCAGCAATGTATGTTTATGTCAACCAAGCGGTAGTATGGTATTTGCAAAAATTAGCAGAATATATGGGAAATTGCAGCTGAAATATTTTTTTGAGCTTTTAAGTGTATCATACTGTTCATTCCTCAATATAAAGAACCCCAAAGCGGTATTTAGATCAGTTCACGCATTTCTGAGTAATTCTCTAAAAACCTGCACTCTCGGTTTCAGCTCCTTCCATACCCATGAAAACAAGCGGGTCCTCATGATCTGACGTCACAGAGTGAGACAGCCACATTCAGGAAGAGTCTGCTCTGACAGCTCCGCCCCCAATCCAACACCAACAACCAATTTCTCCACTGAGCCAGCTGTGATCAGCACGAAACTATAGATACACAATACCGTATATATTCCAATTGTGTCCTGTCTTCAATAAATTCCAACTCAAAGAGGTGTTTGTTTATTTTGAGGTGGGGCTCCTGTAAGACCCCTTCGTCAGCCACAGGAGTCCAGACGCTGAGTGTATTTGAGTTTTGAACCAGTGTGGCGATGGCCAGGGCTGCTAAAAGTAGCTTAACGTGTGCATCCTTCTTTGAAAAAGGTTGGATTAATTTTGTGGGAGAAATAAAGATGCACTGTCAGCTCTAGGATGACGCCATGAAATGGGCGGAACCCACACGCAGCAGCAGGCGGAGCCTCAGACATTGAGTCGTTTTACTTAAAGGTAGGAAAAAAACTCACGAAATATACTAATATTTCATAAAAATGTTTTTTAGTGTCCCAAAAGTAATACATGGTCATATTTATGGATATAGATCACTCTGAAAGGCTTAAGAAAATCATGCCCTATAAAGACGCACTTGATCATCGTTTGATCAATTGTTAAAGTGTTCACAGTGGTCTTTTAATTGTGATTACGCACTTTTTAGCAAAAATTAAAAAAAAACTGTCATTTTTTAGGACATAGTTTCATCAGAGCAGCCGCAGTGCGTTAGAAATATGTCTCTGAGTCGAAGGCAAGTAGCCCCATCCCCCTTTCCCCTCCCCCGTTAGCTGGGAGTTACATTTTCTCTGTGGCCCCCAAATCACAACTTGAATATATACATTCTCAAAAATGCACTTAGCTTACAGTAAAATGTACTCCATCAGCAGCAAAACACCAGAAACAATATTTTTTAGGGTGAATTTTTAGCTTTCACAACAAAAACTAACTTTGTTACACTTTTCCTGTTAACCGCTGATTTACGCAATCAGTAGTGGGGATGGGGGTTCAAATCTCAGACAAATCCTTTGTAAGAAACCTATAAACTGGTTTAGATTAACGTCACTTAAGAGTTAACCCTTTAACACCTGTGCTCCAGTATTTATGTTCTTTGAATTATTGTAATTTTTTAAAGGTTAAAGACGATCAACGTCATTCTAGATCGTGTCAGCGGTTAAAAAGTTACTGCACGTTAAAGATTTTGTGCTTAAGCGTCATCGACGCTGCCGCAGTTGTTAAAGAGTTTTGATTTTCAAACTTTTAAAGAAAAGCAGCAAACTTGTTTCCCACTAACCTAAGGGATATATAAAAAAAGATAAACAAAACAACAGAAAAAAAGTTCAGATTCTCCTGGTTCAGTTCCAATTATCAATAATTTATTTCAGCGCTACATTCATCCAGCAACTGGAGCACACACATTGACAGCACCTGAAGCGTCCTCGCAGCGTCATCCGAGGCTGCGCCTGAAAATAACAGCTGCCACCAAAGCAAACGCTGGAAGTGCAGCGCTCAGCTAATGATTGGATCTGCAGGTCTTTCCAGGTGACTTATGTTAGCGCTGCTCTGCTGGGGGCGAGGATGAGTGAAGCTGCATTGACTGGCTGTTTCGATTCCCCGTCGCAGGTCTTGGCGGTGCGTTTTTAGGTCAAGCTAAAGCATTTGGGGTGGTGGGTGGGCTTTCTGTTCAAATCCAATGATTGATGACAAATGTAGACTTTGTGGGTTGTCTTTTTTGAACAACTCAATTAGGAGACATGTGATTTGTACACATCACTTAGAGCAGGGCTACTCAACCCTACTCCTTCAATTTCTCTCTGCTTTCTGCTGATTAGCTGACTCAGGTGATTCTGACCGACTGAGCACACCTGATCCAGGTAATCAGCAGCAAGAAGTGCAGGGAGAGCTGGGAAACAGGCAAGATGGTCGATCTTGAGGAATATTGTTGGGTAGACCCTTTTCACGTGACATCACACAAAATGGCGATTGTGTGGTGGTTTACGCATTTAGAACGGTAAAGCTGACAGCTGAACACTGTTTTAACCAGTTTTATGTAAATAATGAAAGGTAAACTAACCAATTGTAACCAAAATTTGTACAACATTTATTTTATAAATTTCCGACCTGGTTTTATTCGTTTTCTCCTCTTGGATAAATTATCAGTATCCTGTCTGCAGAATGCTCCACAGCTGCTTCCCCCAAATCGTATGGATGATATTAAACAAATCTGTCAAAAATATGCATATAAGAAAATGATTATTCGCACGTAATTTTCTAAATGCGTACGGCCAGAGTTGAACTTTTGTCTTGGCCGCTTTTATTTTGAAAGCTGAAAATACTTCATAGCAGCACTTAAAATAATCACCACTCGGTAAATAATTCCTATTTCTACAATTACCCCTTAAAATACCTCGAAAAATAAACAAATACCTCTTATTACAACAACTAAATTTAATCTCGGGTGCAGTTAAAACACATCCGGTCAGAATGCATCAATGTGCATCTTGGCTGCACCCATTACATGTCACCAACATGAATTTGCAGGAGTTTTTGTGCGAATAACATCAAATGAAAGGTCGATTTTTTTTTAATAGAACCTCCAATATTGAAGGATTATTCAAATTTGTGTTTAGATTTGTGAAGGATTTAAGACAGGAAATGAAATTACAGTCAGGCAGGACATTCATAAAATAAATATTGTATATTTTTCTGTTGAAATTGGTAAGGTTATCTTTTATTATTTACGTAAAATTGTGTTAAACAGCGTTCAGCTGCCAGCTGTGCCGTCTAAACCCGTAAACCGTAAGTGACTATTCGCATTTCCGGCCCTGTCGCCATTTTGTCTGACGTCAACGTGAAAAGTATCTGTTAAAAAACAGAATGGATCTCTCAAATGTAGCGGCATTACTCCACTTTTTCTCCCGTCACCACAGAACAGACAGCAGCAGAGCAGGAGGCTGCAGTCACTCCTCTGGTTTCTGTCATAAACGCCTAAATAATCTTCTTCAGCTCCTCAAGCTGGTTTTGTTAAACAACTGTTTTTTTAAATAGATAAGCCATCTAAATGATTATTATTTCTTATGTTTAAAAATACAGGCCCGTGTAGCTGAAGGCAGTGCCAGAGAAGACAGATGAGGCTCTTTCTCTTCTCTTTGCTACTCTTCCATCCACAAAAGTGACACTAAAGAGGCTGATTCTGAAAAGAAACAACATTTTGCACATCAAAGATGGGGCTTTTCATATTTGTCACTGGTTTGCTGGTCATGACTGATGACGTGGGCTCTGAATAAGAGTCTTTTATGAACAGGATTTGCCTGCAAACTGATTGAAAAGCCACACTGCGGTTAATTAACTGCACTGAGCTGTGTTAATATAATGAAGCGCCCGAATCCTATTCAGCTCAGGTACACAAGGGTTGAAGATAAATCTTTTTTTAAAACTCATGAGACGTTATTATTTCTAATATGTCCTCATTTTAGGCGTTATTCCAATTTTTTTCTTAACCTTTTATCTAAGCTGATTTTACCAGGAAACCTAATAGACTACTAATCAAGTGCGGCTGAATTTGTTGGGGTTTTGTCGTAAATGAAATTCCCAATCACTATTAGTTCATCTATATGGTAATGTTTCCTGACGTAAGGCGCTGGTGGATGTGCAGCGTCAGCACGGGCTGGAGCTGCTGTGTGACTTTCAGCGATCCGGCCGAGGTTGAGCGCCGCTCCGTCGCTCCAGAGCCGGCCGAGGCGGCTGCTTAAGGAGAGAAAGAGTGCCTCCACACCATTTGCAGTTTGGTCACACACTGCAAGCATAGTCCATTACTCCCAGCCCACGTAGCGGCTCTCAATACCCACTCGCTACAACAAAACAGAAAAAAAATTGTCTTGCACCTTTGCACCAAAGCTTGTGTCTATGAGAAGTCACATCTGATTAATAGAGCATAGAAAGAAAAAGCCAGGAAAAGTGGATTTAAAGAGGATTCAATGAAATGTGCTGATGTGACAATAAGCTATCAGTTAATTTTTGCTTCATTTTATCATAAAGCTGTAGTTTTATCGTTTAACCGACTCAGCAAAGCAGACCGTGACCTACAAGCCAAGGAAATCATATTTAGCAAATCCGTTAATTGCATGATCAATGCATGCAGAGTCCTGCAAATGAGGCTGGTCGTCAATACACCACGGGTCAGCTTTGATATCAGCACCCTGACATGTATTGACCGGAGCGGACGCCAAGGTCCAAACCCAGAACTGAACCCTTCGCCAGCGGGCTCCACCTTCCACCCCTCACCCGACTGATAATCTGCTGCCAGGTTCAGGGGAAGTTTGAGAACATTCATCGTTGGGACATTTTGGACGGAAGCCACAGATGCAGCTAGAAACACCAGAGAAATCCCTTCAATAACCTTGAGTTGTGAAGCACGCATCAGCGCCGTCTTACCTTCAGTTTTGCCAGCCAAACACTCATCCCAGCTTCTCAGAAGTAGCATGGTGGTGCAGCCTGGGCCTCCTCTCTCCCTCTCATAGCCTCAGACTGAGAGAAGCTCAACCTTAAAAGGGGAAGACAACAAATTATTGATTACAAGATTTCACTGCCTCTCATTTCTGGTCTTTGAAGCTGTTTTATTAAAAGTATAAAAAATAAAAAATAGCTTTTTGTAGAGTAGAGAATTGGGCTGCCATAGTGTTCGACTATTAAAATAGTTTCTTTATTTGTTCATTTATTTTTATTTCATCTCAAAACTACAGGGTCTGCTTCCTAAAATTGTCTGACACACTAATCCGAGTCAGTAGTGATGTCACAGGAAGTTCTAGGAAGACCCAGGTACATAACAACACACCAACGGAGTTTGAAACTGTGGGAAACATTAAAAAAGTAAAAAAATAAATAAATAAGAAAGCAAAAATGTCCAATGCAATATCTTCAAGGCAGAACTTGTGTTCCACAGCAGCACTACGGTGATCCATGAACACCTGAAGAAGAAGAACGCTGTGACTGAGAATAACGAGGAAGAGGGATCGGCGTCAAGGTAAGCTAAGCTAACATTAGCGCAAACAGAGAGCAAAAAGAAGCTAAAAAAGGTGATCCTCTAAAACGGTGGAGTAAATATGAGGGGCGTTCCCCACACTGTCAAGGCTAGCTAAGTGTTTTCTGTGCATCCCTGGAACCTCTACCCCGTGGGAGGGAAATGTCTCTACTGAAGGAAACATCTGTCTTTCTGGAAGACATGTAGAAATGCTAACTTTCCTAGCTATTAAAATAGTCGTTTGTGGCAGCTCTAGTAGAGAAGCTCTTAAGCTACGTTCACACCGCCCTTGGAAACGACCACTTCTGAGGAAAAGGCTGTGTAAACATGCGTTTTTGGCTTCTGCAATCAAAACCATCGCCTACGTAAGTTTCTACAAGTTTCTACGTACAAAAAGAGCAGCCATTGAAAGTTCAACCAGCTGAACTTCAACCAATCAGGTACTCGGAGCAACATTCACCAGGTTTGCACCACTTGGACATTCCACACCAAACAACTGTAGGTGGTGGACATGCGCTAATATCTATTAGGGATTAGCCTAAGGGCTTTCAAGGCATTTAAAGGGTAACCAAACAGGAAGTTGGAGGCTGACTCCACCCACAGCCAAAATGTGAAAATCCAGTCAGAGGGGTGGAGCTGTGGAACTGGACTGTTATCCTTACTGGAGCTGCAGATCATGACCTGGGTCTTAAAAAGTTTGATCAATCACAAATTTCATCTGTAATACTTCGATTCAACCTGTAGGGGGCAGCACACTGGCATGTTTTTTAACTATATTTTCAAGGATTAAACACGTTTATTTTGATTTATCAAAAAAATGGCAATGACCAACAGACAACACTTTTAAAGCCCCATTTATAGTGGTCAATAGCCAAAAAAAGTTGATTTAGGGTTTGGTCACCCTTTAGGAAAGCACATTTAGCATGTTTTTAGACGCACACTGCATGCTGGGTGTGAACGTAGCTTTGTGTTTACTAAACAGGTATTTTACCAGCGTTTTTGCTTCATTTAAACTAAGAACTGTTCACCTGAAATGATGCCACCTGTCAGCACCAGCAGACAGATGACTTTAATGAACTCAGAAATAGAGAGCAACTGGATCCCCGTCCCTTTCAGGTGGCGCTCTTCCAGCAACTTCATTGAATGCATGTTTTCATCCTAAATTCATTAGAGCGCTAAAATGCAGATGTTTTAAAGAAAGGCAGCAGTCCTGCTGAGCATCTGTTTGTTTTTTGTTTTTTTAGGTTTTTTTTTTTTTAAGAACAAAGAACTCACAGCAGTTTTAGTCAAAGTCCTCCACAGGTCACGAGGCTAATGCAGCAGTTTGGAGGTAATTGTACTCCACAGGAGCAGCTTCGCTTCTCTTCCTCCCAGAAGATGCTTGGAGAAGTTTGTTTTTCTGACGCCCGGCAGTCTGTTGTTGCAAAGAGAACAAAGAAGGGGTTAGAAGTTGGTGACTAGGAGTTAAACTCTAATAAAAGAAAGCTGTGCTTTTGGCACGACAATCTCTGCCCTCTTTAGAGGCAGAAAAGCAAGTTTTGAAGTAGTTTGTTTAAACTGGTTTCTTTGATTCAAATCTATATTAAAGGTGATCTGTCTTTGACATTTTAGTATCAAAAAAGTATTTTTAGTGATACCAGATGTGTTTTCAGATGAATACTCAACCTAATTTGAGGAAATATGTTGCACAAAAATGCAGATTCCAGACTGTATATTAGAGGAAATCCTCCCTTCTTGCAGGCAAAAAGAAGCAAAGTGAGTTTGAGCCACATTTTAGGTAAATAAATGGTTAAGTGGAATGTGTCAATGAATTATAAACCAGACTCTGCAGGGCAACAGATTGCACTTTTCATTTTTAATAAATTGATGGCCCTCACACAAACAGTAACATGTGATCCCCAATTTAGAGCGTCATCACGTGTACGCTCTCGCACCCAGCCGCATGAAATAAAAGAAGAGCAGATTAAAACAGAAGGTTTGCAGCTCTTACTTGATATGCGGCGGCTCAGCTCGCCCTAATCTTGTAAAGTGGCCTAAACGCATTTCTGTGCACTCTCTGTACGTCTCTGCTCACGGACGGCGTCTCTGTCGATACAAGTCCTCTTAATCAGCTCAGATGAATTATTGAATAGCCTTTTTATATCAGATCATGACCCATATTCTGCTCGCCTGAAGTGAATATACGACCAATAAAATGGAGATGTACTTTTTAAGTCGTCCCACATAGGCTCCCTGCTCGCTCCGTTAATGGGGGAGCGGCGTTCAGAGGCACGCCGCAGAAACGCTGCCAGTCAAAGATGGAGCTCCGCGGACTGATCTGCTCACTTATAATGAGATGATGGATGGAGCCGACACACTTGATGTGAACTGGCGGCGTTGGGTTCAGGGCTCTGAAGTGGGTTCTGTGATCCCTGGATGGCTCACGGTGGAAGTTGACTGAATACAAAACACCTTTGAGAAGGGGAGGGGGCTGGTTTCTGTGGGGCGGGTGCAGCGCTCGGAGCCACACACAGGAGCTGTTGTCTCATTAGGCAGCACATGGGTGGAGAGGAGAGAAAAAGAAGGGTTGGGTGGAGGGGTAGATGATGAATCTACTTAGCCCCCGCCGTCTCCCTCCCAGCATGCTCATCATTGATGACTGCAAACACAGATTCTTTTTAATCGCTCCGTTTGACGAGAAAACTCCAAAAATGAGTAAACAGGAATGATGTCAAGTGAAATATACTCTTAAATCGATCCGTGGAAAGGATCCAACGTAAAGATGTGCATTGGCATGAAAGAGAGACTCAGCTGCAGGAGCTCAGGCTCAAAACCAGAGCGACAGGAGCTAAACCGCTCAAAGCAGGTGAGTTTTCCCGCCAAGTGACGTCAAAAACCGTCCATTTTGACTTGATTTGTCAGGGAAGGTTTCACAATAAGCTTGTCACAGGTGAAACTTAAGGCCATCTGAGGGTCAACTCAGGGGTCAGGACCTGACATTCAGGTGTGAGGTCGTCACACCTGATGGCCCTTAAGAGTCTCTACATCTTCCCTCTGCTGGGATCTGAGGCCTTCTCATTCAAAAAACCAGCCGATAAACTGGAAGCGCTCGGAGAAAAGAGCAGTTTAGTCCATTTCTTCAGAGGGATTTCTTTATTGATCTCCAGCCCTCTCGCACTAACACACCCCGTGCTGCTTTAAATACACACAAGCCCCGGTTTGATCGACAGAAGCAGCTACTCCACGGACCAGAGAGCTGCAGCTCAAAGCCGGGAGCCGAGATTATTTCTGAACTGGCCTTGTGACTGACAGCTGACCCATCCGGGCGGCGCACGCCCTCAGACCCGTTACAATAAAAGAAATGATCGTCCTCCTGCACACATGACACATGCAACGACAAACACATGAGCCCATTTAAAGCAGCATACTCACCTATTTAAGACTTAAATGGGAAACCTATAAAAATGTGGTGGGAAATTGGAGCTGCAGCTGCTCTGGCAGCTAACTGACAGAGACGTCGCTTGAGTCGTTAATCCTCGATTGTGAAATCCCATTACGATTCAGAGATCAGTCCGTTACAAGAAAACAAAATGCGTCCAGATTTTAGATCACTTTTTGTTAATTGTGTGGTTTTTTTTTTGGATTCTATTCCAGGATTTAAAGGGTAATTCCACAGGAAAACTGCATCCACAGTGCATTTATGGCAGCAAGAAAGTCCCACTTCCAATTATCTTCATGATAGGACGAGAAGCTGCATTAAATCTCCTTAGAAAGGGGGGGAGAAATGGAAATATAAAGGAAAAAGGAGATGAATTATGAGGCTTTTTCCCTTTCAAATCCAATCTTTTAATAAAACAATTCACACTTCAGTGGGTTTAAAGGTTAATAAACCTCAAATATGACTTTAAAAAAAAACAAACTAAATGAGAAGGAGTGGGAAAAAGGAGGGAGAGGTGATTGAAGAAGCCCAAAAAATTGTGAAGGAAAAACCAGGCGGGAGGGGAGCAAAATCCGTTTGATAGTAAAGGCTGCGATTTCTAGTCTATTCTCATTGACTGCTTGTGTGTGTCTGTCTGCAGCTGCTTTGGGAAGATTTGAGGCAGAGGGAGGAGAGAGGAATCGGGGCGAGCAAAAAATTGAGGTGACCCCCCCTCTCTTGATTTACTCCTGGTTTGATTCACCTGAATTAAGCCTCGGACCTAAACACACCTCAGGTTGACGATCAGTGTGCGTGACGGCAAACAAAGAAACAAACACCGGTGAAGCCATGGGATGAACTTTAATGGAGGAACAGACTCTTTGTGCAAAACAACATGAATAAAACAGAGCTGGCTGGATGAGCCTCCGAGGTCGTGGATGAGGAAAGAAAAGTCAGACACCACAGATGGAGCAAAGAGAGTGATGAGAGGAGGACAGTAATTAAGTGAGAGCTGGGCTGGAGGAGCGCCACGGTCAGCAAGGCCAGAAGAACGTGTGTGTGTGTGTGTGTGTGTGTGTGTGTGAAGGTGTGCAACAAACACAAAAACACCTCGCGTACACAGAAAAAGAGACAAACACTAAACACTAAATCGACCTACCTATGATTAGATTTAAGAATCGGCCAAAAAAGATGCATAGGGTGGTGGGAGGAAAAAAAGAGAAGGGGGGAAAATAGGAAAAGGTACAAAATTGAAAGAGGCATAAATAGAAAACACAAACAAGCCAATTAAAAAGACTCTATCAAAGGTGGTTAAAGGAAAGAAATAAAAACACAGATGGAGTTAAAAAGCAAAAAAGTAGCCAAAGTTATGGGTGGTGGAGGAGAGGAGGAGGAAGGAGGCGATGGAGGGAGGGAGGAGGGAGCGTGGGCTGCACAGGGAGAGAAAGGGCTGGAAGTGATAGCGGATGGAGAGGGAAGGAAGAATGGATGAAGAGGGGGTGAAAGAGGATAAAAAGAGGGGAGAAAAATCCCCCTCCTCTGTCTCTTTCTCGTTGTCGCTCTGCTTCTCCTCGCTCCTTGTTTGGCTCATAAATAGAGGAAATTGTTGACCAGGTAAATGGCAAAATAGATGAGAAGACAGAGGACCGAAAGAGCAAGCAAATGAAAAGGCAAAGCACCTCCCAGCAACGCAATGAGAAAAAAAAAGAACAAAAAACGAAAGATAAAAGCAAATACTCCGGTGGCCTCCGTTGTCTCCAGTCTATAGGTGGAAGGGGGGATTGGCTGCTGCCAGTTGTTCCCCTTCCCCGGCTGCCTTCTGCTTTCTTCTGTCTCTCCTGCCAAAAAAGACTTCCCATCCAGATGACACAAAGCAGGCACAGATGTCCTCTTTTTCCCCCTAACTCTGGTCACAGAGCTCACGCCACTCACACAGGTTATACACTGTTGCAGCAGCAACGCACTGTATTACCCATTCTGCTCAGTGGGAGGAAGGAAAAAAAAAGGCATTGGATGGGGTGAGGGGGGGCTGCTGCTAGTCAAGCACTGCCTACCTCAGGAGGAAAGATACTGAGCTGGAATTGCTCTGTCTCCCCCCTCCCGCCCATCCCTGCGAAAAGATGGGAGGTGGGCCCGCTCGCTGCATTAGTATTCATTGAAAGAGTGTGAGGAGAGAGAGATATGGAGAAGGTGGAGGGAAAGAGGAGGGGAGGGGGGGCTCCGGCAAATGTCGAGGAACCCACCCCGGTGTGAGACTAATAAGGGACTGGCTCCACCTAGAGTCGGTCGTCGACACGCGGGCTGGAAAAGGTGGATATCGGTGGAGCGTCCCCGTGTGATGACAGACTCTCAAGCTGAGCTCATTCTAATGTGCACCCCCCAGCAAAAAGACGGATCCTCCAGAATAGGAACATTCACAGAAATGAGCTCAGAGATGCTGAAAAGGAGCCTGAACCTCTCGGCTGCAGATTGCATCCTCAAACTTACAGTTGCTATGGCAACTAAAACACTGCTTTTATGGGTTTTTATCTCCAACTCTGGAGAAAAAAATTCAACATTGATTCAAACACACCTCAGAACAATTTACGATCAGTATTTTCACAATTTTCAGAACTTTTAATATTTGCTCGATGTGCCCAGATCACCACAGAAACACTGGGGGGCGTTTTCATTGTTAGCCTCAGTTATGGAATAACATTCCTGCAGAATTATACATGATATTTCACCTTAATACCTTTAAATATCAATTAAAAACTTGGCTTTCAATGCTAAGAAGTCATTGGCTTTGTAATTTATTGAATTCCATTCTTATTTACCTTTCAATGCTTATTGTCATTTTATGCTGTTTTTAATTGTATTCTTGATTTGGCTAACGTTAAACTTTTGTCTTTCTTTTTTTTATTGAAGCCCAATGAGACAGTTGTTAAGTGATATTGGGCTATATTAATAAAAGTGATTGAATTGAATTAAATTAATTTGAATTGAATTGATTTATTGGGAAGCACTTTGGTACCCTGAAGGTGTTGTAAAGATCTATTGAAATTAAGCTTCATTCATTCATTCATTTTCAATTATTTCACCTCAGTCAAAATACCACATAAATATGTTTTTGCATCATCTTAAATTTTACAAGTCTCAGTTGAAGTTTTATTTTTGTAACCGCTCTTCTCTCCTAGGCTTGTGTACATTAAAAGTGGGGTCATCTGGACCCCACAGAACAGTGCGCTGAACATTTTTTTCAATGTTTGTCGACGTATACTTGTCTCCAATGACAGACGTGAAGTCTTGTCCACGAGGGTTAAATCAAAGTTTCTTTCAATTAAATGCAATATTGAAATTGTTTTGCATCAAAAACATGTATTCTTGTTTGAGAAGCAAAGTAATCATCAGTGTCACTTTCAATTTTAATCTAAACTAAAATAAAAAAAAGGAAAAAAGGTTAAAAAAAAAATAACAGAACACCAACAAGACTTTATCAAGCACAAGGGTGGAAGTATGATTATTGGATAAATATCTTCGGAGGATAAAATGATAACTGGACAGGGGTGGGGTTATGTAAGGTTTCTTCTACCCACCACCTTTCAAGATGAGACAGAAAGAAAGTTATTTATGCAAATGGCAAGTCTAAGTTCACTTTCTATTATGTTGATATACTCATTTATTGTCAGTCAGAGACAAGAATGCCAACTGCTACAACATCAAGCAGAAACACACAAAAATCCAGATTTTTATCAATAGAAAATGTAATTTTAGAGGCGGGGTTCTGAAGGTGACTTTGACAGACGCCCGCCAATAAAATATGAGATGTTAACGGTGAGTGTTGTATGCGTTAGAATCAAATACAGAATGATGTTTTGAATCTCTGTTTTTAAATGTGTTTTTTTAGACCAGTTTGAACTATAACTATATTTTATTTACATTAACTTCTTTTAAAACTACTGGATGTCTTAAAGTCCCCCTATGACAATTTGTTTTATTCAAAAATGTTCCCAGTAGTGTTTTAATTTTGATTATTAAGTTTTCTAACCAAAATCCAACAACCTGAATGTCTTAAAAAGCAAATTTTCCTGTTGATCTGAATCCTCTGATTCCAAAATCTCCTCTGAGGGGGCGTGGCTTTGGAGCTAAGCTGGTTAGTATTTTTACTTTTTCTTTTTTTTTTCTTTTGTTGACTAAGTATGTTTTCATTATTTATTTATTTATTTATTTTTATTTGTTCATTAGTATTTTTTGTTTTTTGTTAGACTCTGAAATGTCTCGAGTATTGCACTGAATATTGTACTGACATTGAGTTTAAATTAAAAAAATAAATAAATAAAAAGACCAACGATCATGACAAATTGTCGTGAAATGTCGCCACCCTGCGGTCACTGAACACATCGATTGTACCGAGTTTGATTGAGTTAGCCTGAGTGTTGCTGCACACACGCAGACATGGCAGGTCTAGCATCCCCGTTAAGAGTCTGTAGGGGGATATTAAAAGAACTACGGGCCATGCAGGGTCCAAGCTACAAAAGATCACTGGCGTACAGCTACATTATGGATCAATTTCGCAAAAATAAGGTCAGTTTTCCCTGTTTTTCATCACTGCTAATGTTAGCCTAGCATGCTAACCACCAGTAAATGCATGAGAGAGAAAACCAAAACGTCTGTAGTCGTTGTTGTTTTGTCAAATGAAAAAAACACTCAATAGCTGAAAGTTTGGGCTCAAAACGGAGTTATTGACAGAAGAAATGCGCTAAAATGAAACTTTTTGTGAACATTGTTTGCCAAGGTGACTGCTGGAAGGACAAGCTAGCATTAGCCGCAAGTTTATGCTAATGAATTCACAACACACTATAAATGACTACAAACTTTAACAACATTAATAGATGGTTTGTGGGTCTTCTCGTGGCTTTAATAAAATCTCAATAATATATAGAATTTAAGTTTTGTTTTGTGTTGTTGTGAACCCCTAACTTTTTTTAATTATAACTTGTTAAGTGTTTAAGTTTGGAAATAAATTACTATTAATCCGCTACGAGAAAAATATTTTTTATTTATCTATTTTACCTGTTTTTATGTATGTTTTACATTAGTTGTCATACTTATTTTTTAAATGAATCAATGTCTTCCAGATTTGCTTACTTGAGAGGTTTGACATAAACGTTTCTATATATCCACTAAAAGTGAAGAACATCCCACTATTTAGCTCTCTGACTGCTGCTACTCCATTAAACTTGGACTCGTACTGTCTGCCAGTCGTAGTAAGTGCTTTGGATTGTGCTTACATCTCTTCTTGAGCGTCCAGGCTTCAAGCCCACATTATTCAAGCTTGGAGGAGCATGGCTCACCATGGCTTTTTCAATACATGGTTGGTCACTCATTTTAAAAAACAGCTGGAAGCAAGTTTCGCTTGTCATTTTGTATTTTTTTCTTCTTTGTGAAGACACCGAGTGATGAGGCATATTAATGTACATTGGAGGCTGTGCATAGGTTTACCCATATGCTCTTGTCGATGCAGGAGATGGACATAAACCTCGCTGTTTTTCCTCCGACAGGTGACGGGGGAAAGGTATTGCCGTGCCCAGCAGGAGGCCCTCCACGCCTCACACACATATCTATGTTTGCTGGCGTCCAGCAGGAACCACCAGGCTTTGCACAACCTTTATCACGGCAAAGGAGAGCGCAGCCCGGAGGAAGTAGCTGGCCTGGTGGGGCTCAGGCTCCCCACACAGCCAGGAGGAAAAGGCTGGGAGAAGTGAGGACAAACGGAGATCCTACAATGGAGGAAAAAAAGACTTTTAAAGTCATCAGACATTTGTGCTACATTTGACGGAACTGACACACTTGGACAAATGTGCTTTACATTCAAACAGAGATGTTGAACAGGGGTCTGTGAAGATATTTTTGTTATTATGGACAAAAGTAACAAGAGTTGTATATGCTTTATTATTGTTGAAAGTGAATAAATAAACTTCTGTGATAATGTGATTATTTTTGACCTGGTTCTCTTTTGTGCGTCATCTTTTGATCTATTGTAAAATAATTCTCAGTGGTCTTTTAGGATGTAATTTTTAGCCCAAATCAAAAACTGTTTTTTGATTTTTGATTTGAGGCAGATGCCAGCTCAGAAGTGAGACGCCGACGGGGATCTTATGATTGCCACAGCTACAAGCTACAAGCTTTCTTCTCTATTCAGAACAATTTAAATAAAAAATACAAGTGCAATTTTGAGCTTAATTTTTTTTATGATAAAAATGCCACAAAAACATTTTAAAAACACAGTTTTCATCAGAGTTTATCTTTAAAACCATAAAAAGTCTAATTTCTTAATCTAAAATCAATGTTTTTTATATTCTAAAACTACTTGGAAGTGTAGTTAGAATTTAGGCTTGTCTATAGATTTGTGTTTGCAGATTTGTGTTGTAGAAATGTGTTGTCATTTCAAGTATTTTTCCAATATTTCACTTTATTTAAAAAAATGAAATAATTTGAGATGCCTAAAATAAAAGCTACAAGTTATTAAAATGATTTTTTTTGTTTTTTATCTCTTGGCTTTTGTAGCTAAACTAATTCAACAACAATAAAAATATATATTTTTTATTTCAATGTTAGTTTATAATTCCTAACAATTGTATGGAAGATATTGCATTAAAAGTGTTTGAAAAAACCCTTTTAGCTGCAGGATCTCATTGTTTTCCATTCTTTGACAATATGTGTGCATCACAGGCAGCTTCTGTTGTCTTTCTCTCCACGGCTTCTTCATCCAGGTCTCTTTTTTTTCCTCTAATGCTTCCCTTCCTCTCACTCTGCATTTGTGACTAATGTTGCCTTCAGTCTGAATTAAAATAGACTCTCCCTGAAGAAACACAACTCGCAGTGGAACAGAGAAAGGGAGAGAGGAGGGAAAAAAGGATGCTCTTGCTTTTCAGATTAACGCACAGTTCAGGAAACAAAGTCCAATTCATCCTGACAAAGTAACAGCCAGTGTCAAAATTGATCTTTTTCTGAAGCCAGATCTGCTTGTGTTTCTCTAAATGGAGAAAAGCTGCCATAACAAGCAGAGGAGGGAAGAAACCTCCCGACAGGGAGGCTGAAATGAAGCTTTTTTTTTATCAAATAAAAGGTTTTTTTTTTTTTTTTAATCAAATCAGAATTTCTTTCTCTGTGCTGGGAAGTTAGACTGAGAAATCTACTTATAGGTAAAGCAAGGTGGTGACAGGAGTGGGCATATCTCCAGTTATCATGACAAAAAAGAGAGAACTTAAGGAGGCGGAGACACTCCATAATCACGCTGGAGGCTGCTTTGGTCATTCGCTGGTTTGGATGTTCAGCATCTCCGACCTTCCCTGAAAAGGGACAAATATCAGCTGTTTGAGGAGGGAAGTGCACTCTCCTCTTTAGAGGGGGATTTGCAATTTTTGGTGTTTAGATTCCTCTTTAGTTTTTGTTTTTTTTTAAATATATATATAAAAGCCAGGAAACGCACCAAAAGCGTCTTTTTAGGCAGAGCGAGGAAAAGCAGACAGAGGAGCCGTGACCTTTCTGAAGTCATGTTTAACATGCTGAAAAATTCTCTCTTCGGCAACACCGAGGACACGGAATACAAACTGCTGAGCAGCGAGACAAAGGTAAGTAGACGTGTGCCTTTTTACGCACACAGCTGCAATTACGCACAGAAATCCTCTTTTCCTGCAAAGATGCAGCGACGTGATTAGTCTTAAAAGCAATTCCCAGCATTCAAATGGGCATTCTATAGACATTTCAGTGGCTTATCTGCTGCTGCTGCTGCTGCTGCCACCTCTTTAACCTTGCCAGGAAGCCTGATGGTCATTTGCTGGTGACCTGTGAAGATGCCTGCTGACCCGCACAGGAGAGCGTGGCCTGAGCACACTGAAGCGATGCCCAAAGTCTTTCTGCCATGCTCTGTGGATCCAGCGTGAAAATGTGCTGAAAGCAACATGTTGCAGTTTAATTATCTCTTATGAAGATGGAAAAAATAATGGAAAATCTAAAAAAGAAGAGAAGATGACAGAAGTGTAGATTCACGTCTGCACTCACCTGACACTTTTGATTCAGAACTGCCTTGATCCTTGGTGGCATAGATTCAATAAAAGATATTCTTCAGAGAGTTTAGTCCACCACATCCCAAAGGTTCTATTGGGTTCTAGTGACTGTGGAGGTCATTAGAGTCCAGTGAACTCGTCATGTTCAAGAGTCTGAGATGATTCCAGCTTTATGTTGTCTAATCATCAGAAGATGGTTCACTGTGGTCATAAAGGGATGGACATGGTCTGGAACAATACTCAGGTAGGCTGTGGCGTCGGATCAGTTGGTACTAAGGGGTCCAAAGTGTGTCAAGAAAATATCCTCACACCATCAAACTACCACCAACAACCTGAACTGTTGATACAAGTCAGGATGGATCCATGCTTTCATGATGTTGATGCCAAATTCTGACCCTACCATCAAAATGTTGCAGTGGAAATAGAGACTCATCAGATCAGACAACGTTTTTCTAATCTTCTACTGTCCAGTTTTGGTGAATTGTAGCCTCGGTTTCCTGTTCTTAGTTGACAGGAGGGGTATCCCGGTGTGGTTTTCTGCTGCTGTTGTCCATCTGCATCAAGGTTGGACGTGTTGTGGGTTCAAAGGTTCTTCTGCAGACTGGTTGTAACCAGTGGTTATTTGATTTACTGTTGTCTTTCTATCAGCTGGAACCAGTCTGACCATTCTCCTCTGACCTCTGGGATTAACCACATCATCCCTGGATATTTTATCTTATTCTGGCCATTCTCTGTAAACCCTAGAGATGATTTGGGGTCAGCAGTTCCTGAAATACTACAGCCTGTCTGACCGAAACAGCCACATCACTTAAATCACCCTTCTTCCTCATTCTGATGATCTGATTGAACTGCAGCAGATCATCTTGACCATGTCTGCATGCCTAAATGCATTGAGTTGCTGCCATGTGATTGGTTGATTACAGATTTGTGTCAACGAGCAGTTGGACAGGTGTGCCTCATAAAGTCTTTCATGCCTCCACTGAAAGTTCCACATTAGAATGATGCTGAAGAGCAGTTTGATGTCCAACACATTTAATAAAAACTGGCACAGAACAACCTGGCAGAGCGCACACACACACACTACACACACACTCGCAGTGCCATATGGGTGAAATGCTGCTCGAGGTCTGTTAAGGAGCACAGAACACTGTTTCAAAATCAGATGACAAATCATCCGAGCAGCCGCAGTGTTGATTATACCTTTCAGGGTACCCCGTTCGGGTCGGACTAATTACTCAGCACTAGCTGGCACCGACAAACATCCACGCAACCACGGGCGCGTGACAAATTAATTGCACTGCTGTGCCTTCTTTTGACCCATAAACAACTTTAATGTCAGTCCCGGTGGCAGCGCGGACAGATCAGAAACTCTTAATTGTGGTGCAGAAGCCTGTTTACCTGTCACAAGTTTAACTGTGTGAGATTATTTTGTCTCCCTGTCTCATTTACACAGAGAACATGTTCCTGGAAGCAGAAAAAGCATCCCCAAGAAGCCCGTATATGAGTAAAAATATGCTTACATGTAGAGATAATCGTTCATTACATGAAAACAGAAGAAGAAAACTCTTATAATCCTATAGAATTCCTGCATATAAATAGAAGCTATAAACATGTTGGATTGAAAACTGCATCCTGTTGGCTTCAAAGCCAATTATTCCTCAGCAGCATGCTCCCTGACCACGCTCCCTCTTAACCCCACTTAATCACATTTAATGCAGAGCTGTAGTGTCAGCTGTGTGCATGGAGGTTGTGAGCCTTTCCCCCCTTTTCTCTGTACTGTTATGTAACAGCCAGCATCCCTGGTCATTATTCTCTTTAAGCTGACTGAACCCTGCAGAGCAGAAGAAAACAGGAATAAAACAAATCAGGACAAATATACTTCATCAGAGTCTGTTTCCTTCAGTCTGCACAGACGGATGCCAAACCGGTTGAAGTGATGTAGACTGGAGATGCTAAAACTAAAAGAGATTAAGAAGGATTAAATTGTTACAAAAACACACAGAAACCAGGCTTAAAATTCATTTTAGCTGAAGATATTTAGCTGAATAAAGAAAGCTCATTCATGCAAGCGTAACATTAACTGCAAAATGTGTTAAAAACAATATAAATGGTTTTACAAGCACTTATCTCTGAACATTTTATGCATTTCAACATGTTGGAACGTGTAAAAAAATAAAAAAAATAAACGTGCAAAAAAATAGTTTATATTGAGATAATACCACTGTAAAGACTTCATTTTAAAGCATTTACTGGATTTAAATATATAAAAATGTAAGAAATGTAAAAAATTAAGTGAGAGACCACAAAACTTTGATTGTTTTGCTGCTGCCAAATGACTTTCTCTTTTTCTTCCAACAGTTCAAACCGTTTTGCTTCATTTTTGTTTTGCTCATTTACCGGTACATTATTTTTTAAGTATAAAGCTTTCCATTGAAATCCCATGATTTCATTTAACAGTTTCTGCGTTTTTGTCCCTCTTGTTCCAAAGCTGTATTTTCTCTTCTAGAATGGAGTTAGCTACGAGGTGAGACGCTATGACGCTGCCAAATATGCCTCCATCTCCTCCGAGGGCCGAACCTACGACCAGGTGACCGGAGAGCTGGTGAGAAAGCTGCTGATGTACATCGGCGGCAGCAATGAGCAAGGTAAGCAGCTCAAGAAGGGGTTTCTTGATGTCTAAGATGAATGAATGAATGACCTTTCAGGTGACCTCACAAGACCAATGTAGAATGTAGATGTAAAGGAGCTTCAGGTGTCAAAGTCAAGGCCCAGGGACCAGATCAGGCCCTCTGGATAATTCTATCCGGCTCTCCAGATCATTTTATTTTATTGTTATTAATGGCCCGATGTTATCTTGCTCTCATTTTTAACTTGTATAATTATGACTACCGTAAATATATTTTTATGAAAAGTAAAATATTGAAACTTGTTTAGGGTTTAAGTTGATTCATTCTGGAATAATATTCCCGCCTGTTTTTATTATTCATAATTATGTTAAAAAGTTACAAACTTTATAAATTGGCATTCTGCTAGCTTTTTGGATTAATTTTTCACTTACTAAGATTCTTTTAGGCTATTTTGGAGTTTAGCTAATATCTCCGCTACATGCTAGCTGTTTTGGCTAACCTAAAAAATATGTTTTCGTTTTTTAGGCTAATTTGACATTTAGCTATTATATTAACTGGTTATCAGCTTCAGTGTGTTCAGCTATTAGCATCAGCGTTTTCAGCTATTAGCGGCCAAATTCAGCTTACAGCTTTCACACTAGCATTATCACAGGCAATGCTATATATCTAGTTCATAATTATGTTAAAAAGTTATGGTTTTAAAGATTTTAAAAATGTAGATTTAGAGTGTTCAGTAAATGTTGATCCTGTTTGGCCCACAACCTGAGGTGTGTTTTGGATTTTGGCCCCTTGTACGATTGAGTTTGACCTGCTTTAACGTGATAAATGTTGTAAAAGGATTCTGAAGAAATCTCTGTTCGCCGGGGACTAAATAAAATCACTGGCAGAAGCCATGCACAGTACAATAAATATAAAATGTGATTTTTTTTTTCATAAGAGATTGCCTATAATCAAACTTTACTTCAAAATGTTTCAGTTTAAAAACTAAATTCATTGCTGTCCACTAATTTAAACAGAGTTTCAATTAGATGATAACAGAGGAAACACCCATCCATTTTCTTAACTAGCTTTGTCCCTTTTGGGGTCACCTGGCCTACTGTTGAACAAAGGAGGGGTACACCCTGAACAGGTTGCCAGTCTGACTCATGGTACACAGTTTTGGACTGTAGGAGGAAGCTGAACAAAAAAAAAATTATATATCGTATCCCAGTGGAGATTCAAACTACTGTAGGGCCTTCTCACTGTGAGGTGAGAGGCAGTGAACCACTGCACCCAAATATGAAATTCATGCCCAATCTTACATAGAATCAGTGAAATATGAAAATTGTAAAGATGGCACAAATGCAAAACCTCAAAAATATGTTGTCTGACATCAAAATCTTGTGTTTTTAGTCAAAATTTGAAGATTCCTGTATTTATTGCCTTCTATTGCCTGTTGTTTGAAGGTGAAGCCATGGGTATAGCTTTTCCCATCATCATCACAGTTTATCCACGGAACGACGGCGTCCTTTCTCGGCGTTTGGCAGTTGGCATCCGAATCCCGTCCATGTACCAGCAAAACCCCCCAGCACCCACAGACGGAGCCATCAGCATCGAGGATCGACCCGGCATGACCGTCTACACTCTGTATGCACCATTTCAGATCCTTTGTCCTTATGAACCGCCTAGTTTTAAA
This sequence comes from Oryzias melastigma, assembly GCF_002922805.2. NCBI lineage: Eukaryota > Metazoa > Chordata > Actinopteri > Beloniformes > Adrianichthyidae > Oryzias > Oryzias melastigma. The sequence goes on along the minus strand of NC_050519.1, from coordinate 19,522,838 downwards.
ATCATAAACCAGAGAACACAAGATGTTTAAAATGTTTGGAGCCAGAAAATGTTTTTTTTGGAGCTGGAGAGAATAATTTTTGGAAAACTGTTATTATATACTTAAATATGGAACAATGCATAGACAAAAGTCATAATATTACTAATATTTGAAAAATGTTTTTTTTTAATTGCCTTCTTTCTAAATTAGTGGTGGTGATATCAAAATGAGGGCCTCCTTTTCTACCTTTTTTTTCTAAATAATAACATTAAGGAGATCTTAGTAATTTCCTGCTTCCTCATCCACAGACAGTTCGGTGGTTTTGCCGGTGAGAGCGAGTTCCGAGCAGAGGCCTCTCGCCTGACTCGAATGCTGGGAGAGACGGCCCCCTTTCAGCGCAAGCAGTACTTCTGCTGCAGCTACGACCCGCCGCTCAAGCCTTACGGGCGCAGAAATGAGGTGTGGTTTCTACAGGAGGAGCCATAGACGTCCTGCGGCTGGTCACACCACAGCACCAGTTCTGTACCGTTCAACTGCAGGTTTTCAACATCTTCAACCCTCTTTCATAAGCCCTCCAACACAACAATCTTTTAACTGGATTTAACTCTCACATAGATCTCTGAATTTGAAAAGAAATATTAATATTAAAGCTCCCACCTTTGTCGACGTTGTCATCTCAAATCTTGGAGTTGTGTTTATGACTTCAGTGAAATAATCTGTTGTAAATTTGAACTTCTTCTTTGTTAAGGAAGTGCAAACAAACAGGAATTGAGCCATAACTCTAGAGAAGTTGTGAGTGAGCAGCTGTGGATAGTTCTTTAATATTGTTGTAGTCTTTGTGTTTTTCAATTTTAAATATTAAAGTGAATAAATATGTGCACAAATGCTGACCTTCCTCTTTAGATTTATATAAATAAGATATTCATGGCTTATGGAACAAGAAGAATTAAATTAAATAATAATTAGGATGATAACATTTTGCCTATACACATATATATTGATTATCAATAAATATATTGTATTTTTCTTCCTATATTGTATTTTTTCCAAACTGATCATTTATGAAGGACTGATTGACTAATGTTTTCAGTGAGTGTATTTCGTTTATCGATTGTTGCTTTTATATGTTTGAAAAAAAATAAAATGATGCTGATGATGCTGTTTTTATTATGACAAAGTTCTATGTTAAAATGTGGTTTTGTTTGGAAATATTTCATCACTTTCTTCATTTTGTTGGTATGTGATGAGTTTGAGATGCATTTCTTGTCTGTTTAGTGACTTTAGAGGATCTATAAACTGCAAAAACGTGAATTTTTCTCATTCAAGAGTAACAGCATGTGGTTCGTTAGCGGAGTCTCTTTAATTTTCCTTTTTTTGTGGCAGTTTGACACTTCTACAGCCATATTGATCAAAACGGCACAATTTTCTCCACAATGAGTGAAATAAATGTCCAAAAAAATTCATAATAAAACATTTTTGGAAGGATATTTGAATCTCATTTTTTCATTGTGAAAGGACGCTTTTTTTTCCTTTTCAGTGTTTTAAATTCATACACCTTTTGACATCCAGCAAATGAGAAATGTAACATTTTAATTCACTATACCCAATATGAAAATATCTAAGAATATATAAAAAAAGTGGAGTCAATTTTAATCATAATGTATCTATTTAAATTCAGTGAAACACAAAATGATGAAGTAGAAAAGTCAAGAATATAAACTTAAGTCTGATAATAGTTTATTAGAATTTTATTGACAAATATCAGCAAGAAGAATAAGAACTGCAAAAGAGATATTAATATAAAGACATCTGATTAAACCAAGTAAGCCCCGCCTCCCTCCATCTTTCCAAAACATTTGTGCAAATCATCCAGCAAACAGGTGATCGCTGCTCCACACAGATCTAATGACGTCAGCAGTAGTGACTAAACTGTTTTCCTGAAACGTTGTTTTTTCCTTAGAACCTCTCCTATTTATTGTGAACCTGAAAACTGAAGTCCAGCTGTGGAAGTTCATCCTCACATTCTTTTGCTAAAAGGAAAACCTTCAAAAACTGCACAAACTCGTCCTCAAATAAAGAAACTTTCTGAGTACTCATGGAATAAGGATGGGAGAAAACAGAATGCCTTTTCTGAAGAAAAATAAATGAGGTTATTTAAGCACAAGTACAAGTGTTGTACTTGAAGTGACTTTGAAACAACAAAAATCTCCACAAAGTGCCATAACTATAAGAATAGCCATTAAATTTATAAATTTACTGCAGCTAAACATTTGAATAAATCCATCTTTGACAAAACACACTGGAAACACTAAAGTCTTCTTTCCAATTTGTAACAGAAGCAGGTTTAAGGTTACAGAATCAGTCTAAATGAACTCATTACTGAGAATGTTGAGTTTGGGAAAAGAAAAGTAGTTTTCATTCTTTTTAAGTTAGGAAGGAATAAAACCATTTCAAAGAGGGATTTGTTCAGAAAGAAAAACCCATAATAATGAGTGTATGGATAGGCTTCACAGACGTCTCCGAGCGTTCCAACGCATGGCTTTCTGTGCAGCTGTGAAGATCTGCACCTTCAGACTTGCTTTGGAATTGATTCGGGAGCATGAGGAGTGTTGAAGTGGTGGCTGTAGCCTCAGTTGCTTTTCTTCTCAGAGTCTGGATGAGGCGCATACGGGGGGGGCCTTTCCTGCAGGAGATTCAAGCTAATTTAGAGCAGTGGTCCGAAACTCCCGGACAGTTGGGACCGGGCCACACAGAGGAAAAACAAAAAACAACATTTTTATAGATTTATTACTAATCTGATTCTAAAGGAAGCTTTATTTAGGAAAACCTGAATTCTCTTCAACACATCCGACTCATTCTTGACACGTCAAGTGTCTCGGTCTCAAGTCAAAAATCCATCCGCTACTTTCTTAAAGCAGCTGCAATGATTTTTTTTTTTTTACAGAAGAGTCATTGAAGAGAATGTTAAAATAAAATAAATCTGCATTTTTATTGCATCACTTCTCCCACACACTATAATAATAATAATAATAATAATGTATAATATCCAATAACCAGGTGTCTAATGTTACAAGGATGCTGCTAATAAAGTTGCTCAAACGGTGGATTCACCTTTATGAATTTTTACATTTCTAGTAACCATTTTTTTCTTTAAAAGTCAGACAAGGTTGAAGTTGGCGTGTGAAATTTTAGCTCCCACTTTGACAGTTACAGGTTAAAGGAAAATTTATGTCACATTTTAATGGTTCCTATACGAAATCTAGTGAACAAAAAAGTTTAAAGCAGCTGCAGATACTTTGCAGTGGATGAAGATAAACTTTACCCTGAAAAGTTAATGGAAACTGGAAGCTTAAAAAAAATCCCACTTCAGCCTCGTAAAGGCTGGTCTATAAAAACCTTGTCAAACATTAAACCAGTCCGTAGCCTGAAAAAGTTTGGAGACTACTGGTAAGAAAACTCTGATGAACGAGCATTCTAGTAGTATGTAAACGCATCACTCATGGACACATTTATGAGAAGTGAAATAATTCTCACCATAGATTCATGTGTAACTGAGGTGATTCGTGTGTACTTTTTAAAGATTTTAAAGATTTACATGTGTAATTAGTTTCAAGCTGCGTAAAAGGTATTTTTTTATTTTATTTTGTATTTTGTTTGCTTATGCACGAAATGTATTATACAAGTTACAAATCAAGAATACACACGCACAAATCCAGTTATGCACAAATCAAAAATTACGCACAAACAAATCAGAGTGAGTCTATTTTCTCTCCATAATCTTCACTACAAAGTTCAAACAATTTAACAGAGAAAGAAGATTCAATCAAATAAAGATGCTGATTTGTGGAAACTTGTAAAAGGGACATTTGAGAATTTTCCTACAGGAAGGCTGAATTAGGTTCAGCAATTTTAACCTCAGAAAATGTTCATTTGTGTTGAAAAAATATCAAATGAATGAGTATTTATGTAAAGACAGAATATGATCAATTTTTTGCCCTGAAAGATAATCAGAGCCTGACTTGAGTGTTAAAATAACATTCTACAGAACAAAAAAAAATCATGTAATGCTTCCTTTATGGATTTTTTTAATCAAAAACAACTTCTACAAATTAACAACTTTGTTACATTGAATCTTCATCATCTATATACTAAAAATCTACTGATATTTTTAGACGTTTTTAAACTAAATTTCTTGTAGAAACATGTTATTTTGAAAATAGATTTTCAGAAACTGGAAGCTTAAAAATATTGTCCAATTCAAACCGGTCCGTGGCCTGCAAAAGGTTAGTTTAGAGGACGGAGCGCTGAAACTTACCATGGGCATGTACACGCTGTGTGGGTTGTTGGGGTTATAGTAGGCGCTGCCGGCCGCTTCGGCTGCTTTTGGGTTACCTGTGCGAGGAAGAATGCGCAAAAAGGTGAGGAACAAGGCTGTGTTTGCTAACAGGCGCTGCATCAGACAGCAGTGAAGGAGCGTTAGTCATGCAGTCAAATGACAGCAGCAGGAATCCTCCAGACAAACATCAACCAGCACTCTCACAGGAAACATTAGAGTCCTCATTAAAACAGACTGAAAGAACATCCAACCCAAACTCCTCAGCTGTCAGGGGGCAGATCATCTGTTCTTAGTTTTGACAGAGCGACCCACACTCTCACCCTCTGTGAACTGTCCCCTCTGTGTTACCCCCAGCAGGACGGCGGTGATTATAAAAACAGACGGACGCATTTTGATTTTTAATCAAAGTGACACTGGCACCCATTCTTCTTGGCGTCCTTTGAACTGAGTCATTTTGAGGATGACGGATCACATCTGAAGGGTGCAGTGGCGCAGATACTTAAAGAGCAGGAAATAAAAAAATAAATAAAAAAATTAAAAAAAACGAGAAATCCTGGAGAGTGTGGAAATCTTTCAGTCGCAACAATCGCTTTGCGTGCGCTGAGGTAACCAGATTTCTCAACAGCCCAGTTTCCTAAATGTCATGTAAAACCAGAGAAGAGAAGGCTGAGAAAAACAATTTTCCTCGAAAATTAAACCTTTCTCCAAAAGCGAACAAACTGACACTCAAATTCAGCTTTTAAGAATCAGAATGAACAGGAAGAGAGCTTGATGGAGAGAAAGTGAAGGTTTGGAAACCTAGATTTCCAAGAAATCTATGATAGTCTTTCAAATAAAATCTCTAAATCCTTCCAAAGCTTTCATTTTTGTTCAGATTGCTGGAGCCTACCCGGGTACTCTTGTGTAAAAACGTGGTACTTCCAGAACAGCTTTCCAGTCCACATGGAGACAAACAAGCACACACTCACATACTCACACCTAAGGGACCATTTGAGTCAAAAATTACCCCTTGAAATCATGCAAACCCATAACCCATGCATGAATGAGGAGAACATGCAAACTCCACTCAGAAAACTACCAGCTGGGATTTGAACCTCTCGCTGAGAGGAGAGTGTTAACCACTACACCACCATACAGCTCTAAAACATCATGCATTTTTTTTATCAAATTCTAAAATTTCAAACATATTTTGTAGATTTTCATATTGTGTTTGCTATTACTTTAGTGAATGTAAGCACACAAATTGACCATTTAATTTGTTAAAGGAAAGAGTGAAAATACTCAGATCATGTGCATCACTGCTTCAACCAGATCCTCCTTAGACAGAACTGAAAAAAGCCCCAGCTTGTGCAAACCGTCAGGCATCATCAGGTTACAGCAACGGAACTGAAAACTCCCCGTAGTTTCATGTGTCCTAGTGTGGTGCCTTACTACACTTTAGTACGCAGCGACTTGGGAAATGAAGGTGGAAGGAGCAAGGAGAAATATTCATGCTTACTAATCAATAACGGTTATTAAAAAGACTTAAAATCTAAGATAAAAGAAGAAGTTGCACCTCAAATAGTTTTCCCTTAACATCTAAATATCACACGCTCTTTGAAATACCATAAATATTTGACCGTTTATGGTGAATCAGCCGATTCTGACAGCGAGAAAAGTGACTTTTCATACTGACTTTGCATCGATACTGGCAGAAAACTACTTCTCTGTGACAGAAACAGCGTCTGTTGGATTTTTCTGATGCTTCGACTGTTGCTCAGTTTTGCGCCTTAATAAAAGCCGGTCTGTTTACTTGGTCCGAACTGCATTACAGCACATTTTATCGAAAACAGCAACAAATGAGGGGCAAATGGAGAATAACAAACCTGCAACAGGAGGTGGTGCTGCCCAGTTCTGAGCAGGTGGAGCCCAGTTTTGAGGGGGTCCGGGATAGGGGGGAGGTGGGGCCATGTAGTCAAAACCAGATGGGTACATTCCTACAACACGGAGACAAAAAAATAATAACTTTTATTATAGATGCAACACTAAAGGTAAATGAATATGACAGTTACATGAAAATATAGTAGCAAAAAGGGACTTTTTAGGTGAAAGACTTTTCCTATTTAATTTGATTTTTCGATTTATATTTTTCTGGGGTTTTTTTTATTTGATTGCTTGAAATAAACCGATTCCAAAATATTTTTTTTATTCCCAAGACAAAAAAGGAAACTATCCTGCTGGTTTGGTACATGTAAAATGATTTGTGTGAAACTAAACGCACAGATGTCATTCATTTTAAAAACTCCTCACTCGGTACCTCCAGCGGCTGGTGGATAAGGGTATCCCATATTGCCGGGAACAACAGGCGGGCCTTGGTAGAACCCATTCTGCTGGGGTGGGGGTGGGTACGGATAGCCATTAGGAGCAGGTGGAGGCGGGCCGTATCCATTCATCATTCCTGGTGCGGGGTATCCGTAAGAGGCGGCGCCATTCTGGGCTGGAGGAGCGTGAGAAGCTGCACAGAAATTTTAATTTCAAATGTTAAAAATGTGTCTAAAATGAGCGATTCAAAAAAGACAGGCAGTCTCATATGGTATGTACACACTGTCCAGCATGTTAGGAATATCTTTAAATGTACTAAAAAATTTAGAGCTAACCCTTAATGTGACTATCTGAGAGCATCTGAATGTCCATCCAACAATGTAACATAAATTAACTTCTTGGTTAATTCTCACATTCACTATCGGCTTTTATTTTGCTAAAATTCCAACATTTACATTTGTTTTTTATGTCATACTTTTAAGCTTTTTTTTTTTAAACAAAAGACTTTTTTTACTTTGTAAACACCAGTTTTGTGAGGTAATTTTATAATCTAACATGTTAGTCTTTTTCTTGCCACTCGCTGCTACCGTGTGTGGGGTTCCACAAGGCTCAGTTTTTGGCCTTCCTATTTTATTTTTTGTACAATTAACTTTCACATTGAGATTTAGATTTAAGTGCCTTTGAAACATAAAGATATGTTTTGATACTTCACTGATATAGTATCTTGAGAGGAAAAAAGCACATTAGCAATTGTTTTAGGAAGTTCTTCCTCAGCTTCTGCTATTAGCGGAACAGTTTCTTTTGAATGTTTCCCGATCTGACCATAAACTCAGAGGTTGCTGCTCAATCTGTGGCAACCACTAAGCTAAGGTATAACAACTATATAACAATACTCATATTTAAGTAAGTATTCTAGATGGAGTCCACTTGAAAAGGCATTAAAACACTTTATTCTTAACAGACATTTTAAATCTAATCACTTCTTGACATTAATTCATCATTTTATAATAAGTCATTTTATTTTACATATTTTTCTTTTGTTTTTAAAAGTTTTTAACATACATTTTATGTTGTTTTTAAAATTTAATTTATTTATTTTTCATCTCTTCTGACTTTTTTCTTTTTTGACATTTTATTTTTACCTTAAATTCCATATTCTAGCTTTTAACGTTTTTTCTTTATGCATACTTGTGATTTAAAAAATAAGGATTGATTTGAATGGATTAAAAACATCACACAAACCATTTGTAGCCAGTTTGAAGAGATGCTGCCCCACCTCAATGGCTCCTCCACTGGGGAAGGACATCTTGAAATTAGCCTGACCCTCCCAGCCACCTGAGAAAACAAGTAAACTTCAATTTGATGCCTCCCAGAGTGGAAATGTAAAAGTACTCAAATGTTAACAGCAAAATGTAAAAACAATGAACGACCCCGTACCTCCTGGCTCAGCCCTCACTGTGCCTTTTATGTAGTTGGCTCCAAAGACCGGCTGCTCGATGCTGCAGCCCTTCATCAGGTAGTAGGGGAACATAGCTGAACCCAGAGAATCCTTGGAATTGCTGGACACAAACACCAACTAAAGCAAAAAGGAGGAAACAAAATCACAATTTGAATCCAAAAAAAAAGCTGAATTTGTTTTTAGCATGCGTTTGTACCCTGTATGGAGTCAAGTAAATGGTGCCCTTTTTGGTCCCCTTAAGTAGGTCAGTCTTGGAGGTGACATCACTGAATGACAGCTCCACATTCTTGCACTGTCTTAGAACACTGGATGAAGAAGAAAAACGAGAATCAGATGAACAACTGCTTGGTATCTCCACAAAAATACAGAATCGAGTACATATGCTGATGCTGTTTGAGAATCTGGATTTGTGCCATGTTTGTTGAACAATTTGAAAATCAACATAAGATATATAAATAAAATAAATCAATGTGTGATTAACAGATTTAAAACACAATTAATTTAAATACCCAACATTTTAACCCTGGGGAATTCACAGGGATAAATTTGGCCAGTGTGTGTGTGTGTGTGTGTGTGTGTTTTTAATCTTAGGTTTTTATTTTTAATCAATTTGTCGACTTTTAATTGCTGGTATTAAAAATTAGCTACATAAAAAAGTAAAATTAACTTTAGAAGACCAGAAAATAAAATCTCTTGGGTCATCCAGAGGTAACGTTTCCATTCTATAACTAATTATCCCTGGTTATAAAACACATTTTACATAACTAATAATCTAAAAGACAAAAAGCTGGAACTAAAATTAGAAAATTTGTGAATATTAACATTTAAACCTAGCATAAAAGAATTCTTAGACCGTACTTCAAATGAAATGTTAATAATAAATGTACATATTAGAAGACTTTGAATCTATTATTTGGTTGAATTCCAGTCCAAATTTAGTTTTAAAAATATTATTATTTACTCATTTTACAATATAGCTATATCATTTTACACAAATCTCTAACATAACAGTGTTGTCCCACATATCGTCAAAGAGAAACGTCTTTCTTACTTCTTGTCTGATGGTAAGCTAACAGGTTAGCCACCGCACCGAAACCGGAATCATGACACAAGCTGCCGACCAACGGTCGATTTTAAAGATAGTTTTACTGTTTTTAGGAGAGTATGTTTAATTGTACACATTAATTGGACACATATAAAAGCGAAAGGAAAGAAAAATAAGTTAGCTATGCTAATGTTTTTCGGGCCAACTAGCTGACTACGCACTGGAAAAGTAAACAAGCCAGGCGGGGACGCGACAGCGGTAAAAACTGACCGGAAAACACGCACCTTTCTCCGTTGTTTATCAAAGCTCCGCCGTTTTGGGAATGATTTCGATTCAAAGCCATGTTTAAAAGTGCCTGCCGCTGTCTGTTGATCAAGCTAAAGACGACTGTCAGCCCACTCTAGAAACGTCACGAGCTTTACGTCACAATCCGTCTGACTCGTGATCGGCTGGTTTTTGTTTTGTTTATATGCGCATGCGCGCGAGGGATTAATTTACACAAAGTGCTGGAATTTTCCTAATCCCTCGGTGGAACAATAAATTACAATCATAACGGTCTAGTATTATTATTTTAAGATGCAAGAGCGTGTATAAAGGAAAATATACTTGTAATGTTTTTTTAATTCAACTGAATGGGTTTTTTTTCCAATTGTGAATTTATTCTTATAATAAACGTTTTTTAACCAATTATGATTGTGTTTTGGTACTTTGTTGTCCCTGACTTATATATATACATATATATATATATGTTGCGTGTGTGTTTAGGCCATATATTGAATTTATTTTAAAAATTGCCAATATGGAAAATCGGAGAAATAGAGAAAATGTTTTTTTATATGTCAGGTGGATTTATGAAAAGTGTAGCATAGTAAACCCCTATGTTCAACCATTTACTAAAGCTTCATCTAATATTAGATTAACAAAACCTTTTGATTTTGTGTCTTACAGTACCTTGAAATAAAGAAAAAGAATTTTTAGGAGACACAGTTATTATTTGTCAGTATTACAAATGTTTTAAGTGACATGAGTCATTTATGTAGAAAATATTTTAATATTTTTCTAAAAAATTGTGATCAAAAGATAATTTTTAAAGGCATGGGTTTAAATAAATAATACGATAAAGAATTTAAGAACCATTGCTGAGTTTTATTTTAAGGTTATAACTCCTGTTTTTCCAATAAAAAGATGTATTATTAGCCTGCTAAAATAATTATATCAAGCTTTAGTTTTGGCTAAGAAAAATAATGCATTCTGAAATCACTTGAACTTAAAGTGAAATGTGTAGAAGTTTTCCATATTTTTCTTTTATATTGTCAGCCAAAATTATGACAAATTACGGAAAACAGGCACAATATTGTTGAACTTAAACAATATTTATGGGAACCCATTTGTTAACAAAGACATAAAAAAATCACATAAATAGTTGTGTGTCTTCATAAAAATGTATGTTTAAAAAAAATCACAGTTTGACGCAAGGAGGCCGCAGGCTGCGAACTAATTAGCACTAATTAACAGAAGTCACGTGACCCTCTGTCTGCGTCGTAGAGTGAGAATCGGATGTGTCTGGAGTAATAACCCAAATCTAAAGACAAAAAAGTGTAAGGAGATGAACCGCTGTTCCGTAAAACTGTGTTTGCTATCTTTCCTTTCGGCCCTGGCGGCTCAGCTGTGCGGCTGCAGCTCAGACATCCAGAGGAGGAGAAGCTCCGAGCAGAGGACGCACCTCGCGCTGCCCACAGTCACGTGCTCAGAGAAAGGGATGAGAGCAGCGTTTGGCCCCCTGGTCAAAGACAACCTGCGTGTCAGAGGTGGATTTCCGGAATCAATGCTGAATTCTTCTATTTTGTTCCAGAACACTCTGTCTGACTCTGGTTGATGTCCTGTTCTGCAGATTCTGCTGGTGCTTCACATCCTGTGCTTGGTTCTGATGGATCCTGTGGCGTGAAGTTGAAGAACAACCACAGCCTGTCGTTTTTTGGTAGATATGACAGCTGCTATGCTCGTGTGGAGGTATTTGCATTTTTGCATGAAAGTTGTTAAAATAAAAACAGAAAATGGTTCCAATGTGTATGTAGATTTTCTCTGATTTTGACAGAGTTGAGCTAAAAAAGTGGTCTAGTGGTTTTCAGATTATAATCATGGAAATTATCAGATTTTTCTAAGATAAGTTTATTATTGTTCTTATTTTGTTAGGGAAGCAAAGTGGTGTTTCCTCTACTGGTCCAACTGACTGGAGAAGATCGATGGATCAGAGTGAACATCAGCTGTCCTCTGATAAAGAGAAGCAAATCAAGGGTCGACCCCACACGTAAGGAGAAGCCCTAACTTTTCTGACCCTAAGATGATGTCACACTTGCTTTTCATTAGTTTTACTCTTTGAATAAAGGTTGCAGTTCAGAATATTTTCCTGCAGCACAGAAGACTGTATAACATTTTGCAATCTAGTTATGCAGATGACACTCTACTAAACTTTACTTTGTTCCTTGTGGATCATTAGATCATGGTTGAAGTCAAACCTCCTTTTGAAGTATATATAATTGATTCTAAATTGATTATTTTTGTTTTTATTCCAAATATGTCTTAATTTAACTCGAGTTTTGATGTTAAAATTGTTACTTTTTAAATATTTTGTTTAGTTAAACAAGATTTTAGTTTTTGCATCCATGTTTTACTTTGTATTTTTGTCACATTTGAATAAAACTTATCAATATAATAAGTGTACTCTTTCTGCAGCGTTTCCTGGTGAATGCATCGTTGAGAAATCTTTGCAAATTCAGTGTGGCCACCAAGTCATCAAAGAGGATGCCTGTACTAAGCTGGGATGCTGCTACAATACTCGCACAGCAAGCTGTTACTACAGACTCAATGGTAGAGATGTTTGTTCTGTCATTTTTGTGAAGATGAGTTTTAACGCTCAACCTTGTTGACTTTTTGGGCAGCATGCTCTCTGGATGGACACTTTGTGTTTACCGTGAGGGCTGCGGACACCCACCCACCCATCGATCCCAGCAGCCTTGTGATTAAGGATCAGCCTCAGTGTCTCCCGACAATCACAACCCCAGACGTCGCCGTCTTTAAGATAGGAGTCCAGGACTGTGGGGCAAAAATGAAGGTAATGAAAGCTTGTCACAAAGGCTAAAGCTCAGTGCCCTAAAGATTGTTTTTCACTCATGTTTATTAGATGGATGGAGATCTGGTGATTTATGAGGTAGAAGTGGAGGAGCTGCCTCCAAAAAGTAAAAGCAGACCTTCACCATTTAGGTATGTTAGACATAAATTACTTACACTGCTGTTGCAGTTATCTGTGATGTATCCTATTACTTCAGAGATGGGAAAGTAAGCTTGTGCTTTCAGTCTCCAAGTTGAGTGTGAATATGAGGAATCTGATCTAATACGGGCCAAAGATCTGCGGTCCTTCTACACGGTGACCAATCCCCCGCCTGTGGTCGCACAAGGAACTATCAAGGTGCAGATGAGAATAGCTACAGGTAATGGAAAATACTCCACAGCCTGGAATTAAAGACCCACTCCAATCAAAGTGGGTTTTTTTATTTTATTTTCTTCTGGCATTTGAAAGAAAATTTAGCAAAAAATTGCAGTTGCGTATTTCTTTATTCAAATCATTTCAATAGTCGGCTTCAATATTTCTCACCATTTTTGTTGGACCGCAACAAAACCCCAATTTTGCGGGGTCTGCAACCTGCGGGTCTGGAGCCACTTAATGGTCTTTTACCTCTCCATAGTGACTCTCTGGCTAAAGAAAAATAAAATAAAAGTATTTTTTTCAAGTAAGGGTTACTAAATTAACATTTATTTAATTTAGATCTGTTAATTTTATACGTTTATGGCTGAGATTAACTGAGAAGATATACTATTTAAAGGTTTTAACATCCCTGCTGGCTTGAAGACGTCTTGATTTCTCTATGCTTCCTCCAGAACACACAGATTTTAAATACTAAGCAAAACTTTGGTAAAAAAAGTCTGGTCCTTTATTAGTTCTAAGCACATATTATCTTATGCTGTCCAGAGCTGCCCTGTGATGATCCAATCTGGCATAAGGCATCTTTTTTATTTTGAAAGGAAATCATACAAGCTTCTGTCAAATGTAAAAGATATCTTCACATTTTGAGAAAATGCTAGTCTCTTTTTATATTTCAGACTTTATTCATGCCACAAAAGAAGCATACTATATAATTTTTATTAAAGAATACATTGTAATGAATGCACAGTAGTATCAAAATAAGACTTTGTATAAGTTTTGATGAGTAAAGTCCAAATGGATCTTTTACTGTTAAAGGTTGCAGACCCCTGGGTTAGCCTGTAAGCTAGTGGGAGAGAATGTAAACAGAGAGCTCTCAGTAATGAGTGGGGGCAGGGATGCTATACGCCACATATGTCAAAGTTGAGATCCAGGAGCCAGATCCGGCAGGATAAAAGTTTAATCTTCCCTCCAGATCATTTTGTTTTATTCTTATTAACGTCTCAATGTTATTTTGCACTATTGAAGCAACGCTACGATTTTGGAGGCTGAGAGACCAGTTATAATGATCTATGGCTTTCTTTTCTTTTTATCTATGTTAAAAAATTGCGTTTAAAAATTTGTTTGTGGTGTGTTCCTAAATGATTTTCCTGTTCAGTCTGCCACCTAAAATGTGTTTTGGATTTCAGCCCCCTGTGCGACTGAGTTTGACACACCTGCTCTACTCTATTGGTCCCGCCCACAACGCAGAGGCAAATTTCTATTGAACTGCTGCTGCTCTGCAGAAACTGTTCTAGAAAACGACTTTTTTGTGTCTAAAAACAGAATAATAATAATTAAGACTGCTGGGAACATTTATACAATAGATAAAAAAAAGATCAGACCAGACAAGTCCTACCACTGATCTTGCCCTTTTCCTCCTGTAGATGCTTCCTTCACGTCCTTCATTCCTGAGGACCAGCTTCCTCTGACTGTCCCTCTGCGTAAAGCCGTCAATGTGGAGATCTCCATCGTGCAGCCGTCTCCCGACCCCACACTTTTCCTGCGCGTCAGAGACTGCTTTGCCTATCCCTCATCCAAGCACTCTGTGTGGACTCTCCTCCATGATGGGTAAGAAGCTTGTTTCCGTGGTGACCTGGTAAAACGAGACGTCTCACTGTTTCTTCATAAGATGTCCCAACCCTCTGGATAACTTGGGGAGCTCCGTGCCCGTTGACGACCGGGGAAGGACCACGTCCCACTCCCAGGTCAGGAGGTTCGATGTCAAGATGTTTGCCTTCATGGACCCGGATACAGGCCACCCAAGCAAGGAAGAGGTGACCGGATCGTGTTTTATCGTAACACGGGTGTCTATTTCTACAACCCTAACTGCAGTCTCTCCTTTAGATGTACTTTTACTGCTGGGTGGAGATCTGCACTGATGATGTTGACTGTGCGCAGCGCTGCACCTTGATCTGTGAGTGTTTCTGAGAAAGTCCATTATAGCGTTTTGGTGTCTTTATTTAATCTTTTCCTCATTTTTTCAGCATCTGAGGGAGAAAGGCAAAGAAGACAAACCAAACTTTCTACTCATCAGCTTCAGCTCGTCTCCTTTGGGCCGCTACTGCAAGGCAGCACTGAGGCTGATGCGACTTCATGTGTGAAAGGAAATACTAGCATGTTTGCATAATTCTTTGAGCATTTAAATCATTTTTATTTCTTCTTTTGCAGTGTTTCATGGGTGGCTGTATCTTCTCTCTGCTGTTGGAGCTGCTCTGGTGCTGGTTCTTGGAATCGTCTGGTTAAGGTTCAGGTGTCAGAAGACTGAGGGGCAGCAAACGTATGATGTTCACAGTGAGCACGCTCAATAAATCACTTTAAATATGAATCTGCATTCATTTGCTTTTGATCTCAGGGGATTTTTTTTAAGAGTTAAAAAAAGATGGATATTCTGTGCTGAATGTTCTGAATAAAACGATCAAACAATGCTTTACACTGGACTCTCATTCACTATTCTCAGGAAAAGGAAGGAACGGTCAAGACAAAAAGCCAAAATCTTCAGTGTTTCTACAAGGGGCAAAACTTTAAGCAAACAAGCTTTTACGTTTATAACTTCAAGAAAAAGGGTTCTGAAATCCTCCAAGAACAGTGATTTCTGATTATAATTGTTTGGCAGAAAGCCTGTAAAATTCTTTTTTAATATGGGCCTCTGGTTTATTTCAAGCAATGAAAACAGAGAAAAACAAAAATTAAAAGTGCATCGGTATCAAACCTATTTCAGACATTAATTCATAAATTGATTGGAGAAAAAAAACATCATCTTGACAATATTACTCCTAATCAAACTCAATTTTATGAAGAACTATTCCTGCTACAGAACATCTCAAAGTGCTTTCAACAAATGATAAAAAATCATCTTAATTTTAAAAAATAAGCAGCCACCGATTGTTCAAGTTCTGTCATTTTCATAAGTTCATAAGTCATTTTTACCTCAACTATGAAAGACAAAATGAGAAAAAAATTCAGAAAATCATTGATTTTAAAAGAATTTTTCAGATTTTGGTGGAAAGTAAGTATTTGGTCACCTACAAACAGGCAAAATGTCTGTAAGAGGATCCTACGTCTGTATTAATGGAACCTGTTTGTAAAGGACATCAGTCCACAACCTCAAACGATCACTCCTAACTCCACTATGGACCAAATATCTCATGAGTAGAAGTTAGAATGGATTCCACAAAATGTCAGCACATTTTGGACACGAACTTGATGCCATCTGTGAAAAAGTTGAAAGTACTGCTTCCACAAACTGATTTTAAACATTCCTCAAAATCCACACTTGGAGGCAGAAATTGAAGGTTTTGCAGTGGCGTTCCCAATCAACTGACCTCAACATCATTCAAAATCTATGGATAGACCTGAAAGGAGCAGTAAAATCTCAAAGAACTGGAAGACTTTTGTAAGGAAGAATGGATGAAGACAACTCAGACAAGAATTGAGAGACTCTTGGCTGGTTACAAAAAGCCTTTACAAGCTGTGAGGCTTCCGGAAGGGGCAGGGTGCACTCACTAATACTTAGTTTTCTGTTATTTTGAAAGGGTAAATTATGCAAATAAAGCCTAACTTGTTTTTACACATTAAAAGAATATCTCATCTGTAAACTGATGCCTTTAGAATATTTTTTTATCTTTCATTGACTTCTTTATGAACAATAATGTAAGATTTTACCAGGGGTGCCCAAACGTTTCAATCCCCACTGTATATGTTTGAAAAGGTTTGACTGAACTTCTTTTTGTTGCACTATTTAAACTACTTTGATGCCTACGTTGAATAATTGTGAAAATATAATTTTTAACGTTTTTTTTCCAAAACTGCTTAAAAAAAAGGCTGTGTGAGAATTGAATCATCACAAAAACATAGGATTCGATTTTTCATTCACTTTGGTTTTATTTATACTCAGTAAGGTTTGAATTTTCTCTGCGCCCTCAGTAGAGCTATTCTCTGTTTGTCCTCTTCAAACTTCTTCCTCAGCTCAGCAATGTCTGTAAAAGAAGAAGATTAAACTAAACATAAAGGTTTGGGTTGCAGGTCAAATCTGAACTTGGCTAACTTACGTTCTTTCTGTGTGTTTCTGTGCTGCCAGGTGTAGAAGTTTAGGAGCTCCTTCCTCTTCTTCTTCCTTTTCTCTTTCTGTAGAGTTTTCTCGTTAGCTGCCTCGCTGTGAGGACGGGCTTTAGCGCCCTTGTGCCCTCTGGTTACTTTCACCCAGCCTTCTTCTTCCTCTTGCTGCTTTTCAGCCTCCTTTTTCTTTCGTTCTGCTTCCTGAGGAAAAAAATACTCGCTTGTACAAAATAAAATGGCCTGAATCCACAGTAGAATGGAAGAATTCCCACCTTTTCTTTATGCTTATCATAGCTCAGCATAAAGTTGTCAACTTTTTGCTGGAGTCTGTCCGGATGGATGAAGGAGTCTGAATACTGCTGGATCCATTCTGTAACAGGAGGCAAACACGCGTGTCAAACTAACGATCGTCTCTGTTCCTGAATACTCTGAAACACTTACTCTGTACTCCTGTTTTCACCGGACGCTCCTCAGTTGAGACCACCAAGGGGGCGTCAAAGGGATAAGACTTAACTGCTTGCAAACTTGAGGAGTTTTTGAAGATGATGTAACCAACTTTGAAACCCTAAAAGTGATGATTATATTGACAATCAAAGATGCTGAATGGGGGAAACATTCAAATCAGCCCTGCATCAATTATTATTTTGTATTTTTTTATTTATTTTCAATTATGGAAACACTTTAATAAGCTAAAACCAATATTCTAATATATTGGAATATGATTTTTTTAAGTTGCTCCTTTTTCAGTGTTTCCTCCAGGTGTGACTCTTTCATACTAAACAGAGACATTGAACAGCAGAGTAAGGTGTGAAAATCACAAAGTGAACAACAGCAAACCTGCTTCTCAGGTGGTCTAAAGAGCTTGGATATTATGGGTTTAGATTCCTGGGATGAACCCGGATGATCCCTCAACTCGACCGACACAATGGCGCCAAACTGGGAGAATAATTCTTTCACAACAACCTGAGACAACACAATGAAGGATCAATAAGAAACAAATGAAACAGCAGCAGTATTCAATGATTTTCCAATTATTTTGGTTACTTGGTTCCACAAAAGTAGAATCAAGCACACTAAAGAAGCCCACATTAGGTACGATTTGCTTCTCTTTCAAAGTAATTAGCTTTGACAGAGAATCGACTGGTTGATCTGTTTACTTGAAGCTCACATGTGAACAGTATGGAGGAATGTTGAGCAGAAATAAAGTCCGGTCCAGAGGTCTGTGCTTGCTGTTCTCTGCGCGCACTTTGTGCTCCTTCACATACAGACAATGACGAGATGCGCTGCTGGAGCTGAACTGTAAGGAAAGAACTGTACAGAGAACAGACAAGCAGAGACAGCATGAGTACAGCAAACGAACGTCCCTGTCGTCACACAGACGAAAAAAGCTCCAAATGTACTAAAAAAATAACTTTTCTATTTATACTAATTTATTTCTACACATTTTAATTAAAAGTAAATGATAAATACCTGAGAAACCTCCAGGAATAACCCAGGGCTCGCCACTAGCACGTTTCTTCGCCATTGTTTGGTCCGGAAGTGACGTCTAAACCGGAAAGGTTTTTTTTTTTTTTTTACTTTTTTTTCCAAAATTACTTTATTAAAAAAAAAAAGAAAGAAAACGTTTATATTAGTAGGTAGGTTTCGAAATATAAACGACCAGATGAAAAGTTAGGGTCTGTTTTTATTGAGTATAACAATGACAAAAAAAAAAAAAACTACGGTGGAGGATGAACCATTTACTGTACGAACTTATACAGTCAATGAACACACTAACAGACACACAAACACGAGGCCATATATGCGGTGCATGCGGAAAGTATTCAAAGAGCCTCACTTCTTGCACATATTATTATGTCACAGCCTTAATTCAAAATGGATTAAATCCGTTTGATCCTGAAAAATTATTTAAAAGAAAAACCCATAATGACAATGTGAAAAAGTTATTTTGAAATTGTGAATAAATTAAATGAAAAATAAAAAAAGCAAAACTTTTGGAGCAGTTACAGCATCAAGTGGTTTTGAATATGACGCCACCAGCTTGGCACACATTTCTCTTGACAGTTTTGCCCATTCGTCTTTGCAGACGTCTTTTTCCACATCATTAGTGAGTTTAAGTTTTTGTGCTGATTGCACAAAGCAAGCCAAAGGGGACATGTTGTCTCGTCTCCAACAAGAAAATTGTTGGATAAATATCAAGTTTTGTCAGAAATGTAAAAACAGTTAGATGCTTTGATTATTTAAATATTTGTAAATGTGAATTTTGAATGTCAAATCAAAGTATTCTAGGTGATTCCACCAGATTTTTTTGTTTGCAAATTCTGTGATTTCCCTCTGTGGTAGTGATGGCCAGATGAAACATAATAGATGTGTGTGGCACATTTCCCTAACTGTCTCCACACTGTTGAAACCAGAAACCATTGACATATCACTGTTTCTACAGGTTATGTTTGTTATTGTATTGTTGCTTCATCTAATGGCGACACCTGCTGGACTTAAAGAATCTTTGCAGTCATCTTTAACTGGAAAAGCACAATTTCACGTTTTTATTCAAAAACATCAGCTGCTGTAACATTTTTGGGCCGAGCGATTGCGGCGTTTAGAAACAAATTCTTCTGCTTTGGAGAACATCCTTTCACAGGGAACTGAGGGCATATGAGCAGTGTGATGTCCGCCAAGTCAGCCTCCATATGTCCACACGTCAGATGTAAAGCTGCATACTGCATGTCTTTCTGTCTCTTTTCTCCTCACAATACTCAGAAATTATGATCTTTAAAGCCTAAAATTGAAAACATAAGTAGAAATTGAGTAAAAATAATGCATATAACATGCACATACATGGATAACATTGATCCACCAGTTTGCTTCACATCCCTTTCTGGATGCCATAACACATGAGGGCTCAATGAGCTGTATCAGATCTCAGCACCCCTCGTCTGCAAGGCTGACGGTCTTTAATGATCACATTCACTATAGCCTCCTCAATCACCTGCTTTTTGGAAGCACCGGTGTTGATCCCGGGAGTTAACCAGTTCTTCCTCCTTAAGCCAGGCACAATAAAGCCTCAGCATGATGAGGAAGTGCTCCAGTTCATGTAGGACAGCTACGAATTCAAACTAATTCAAATTTCTCTCAGAAAGCATTTGAGATTACCCCAAAAAATATATATAATGTGAAAATAAGAACAGAAACATAATTTACCGTATTCTCTGCATTTGACAAAACCAATATAAAGTAAAGGATATGAATAATCTCCATTAAACAAAACCATAGAACAAAACACACAAACGTGTCTTCTTTTTCAAATGAGGATAGAGAAACTTAAGTTCTAAAAACGCAAATTTAGACTCTTTTACATTCATTTATCAGAGCATTTCTGTTAAAGAAAGTGGGAAAATTTAGAGTTTTAACCAGGTTTCATTCACAATCTAAGTTCAGAGCAGCTGATAAGAAAACTCTGATGACCCAGCATTCTAGCAGCATTTAAACGCATCCCTTGAATCTTGGAGATGTGAAGACTCACATCAGATTTGTGCGTATATTCAGTTTTGGATTAAGCAAATTGTGTTTAATTTTTTAAAAATGTATGTGTTGTTCATTTTAAACTGATGTAATTTCAAGTTGTGCATGAGTAAATTGTATTTTTTTTTATTTTGGAATTTTTCTAGATGTGAATATTGTATGGGATACAAATCATGAATTGCATACACATATTAGATGACACTATATTCTCTCCATACTTTTTGCCTTTTTTTGCTCAGGTTTCAGCGTCATCAGGACCATCACTACTCCAGTTATTCATAAATATCTCAAAGATAGGTTTAAGATAAGCTTAGCTTAAACTACTTTGGTGAGTTCTTAAAGGATTTAAGCATTTTTTTAATGCACAAATAAAACCTAAAATCTTTCTTGCTAAAGATTCTCTACATTCATAAAAAAAAAAAATAAATACAGATCTTTAGGTTCATTGACCCAAACTTTACTTTTAAGTTCAAAAAGTTTAAGTTTATTTTTTGAGGTAATATGTATTTTGTATTTAAAATAAATGCATTTTTGGTATTTGTAGATACATAAATATGACACAGGGAGGACGTAATAAGCCGTACTGTCGTTTGAAAGAAAACAAAAGGATTTCTATAATGATTTAAACAAAATCTCAGGTTAGTTTTTTCAGTCGATCCAGTTTAAGATGCTAGGATGAAGATGTCACCTGGATAAATGAGATCCTTCATCAACACAAAGAATAAAAGAATTTCAATCATCATTTTAGAGGCAAAGAGGAACCTTAGGCAACACATACAAAGCTTTCTATTTATTGGCGCCATGTTAGAGATGTGACAGCTTTCTACTCTTGCTGAGAGGCAAAAGAAAGCAACTGAAAGAAGTGTACAGTCCAAAACCAGGGGAACATACAAACACCAAATGATGCGTTCAGAGAAAGAACAGTAACAAACAGCACTGCGTGCCACAAGAGCTGAAAGACCCAGGAAACCTCACAGTACTGTCTGCGGACTTTCTATAACATGAAATATCTTTTTTTCTGGAACAAAATCTAATTCAGGCTTCAACTAAACTCACGACGAGGGGACGATTTCACGGGAAACTTAACTGACAGATCCTGATAATGCCATTAAAAACACCTGTGTGGCAGTTTAAATGTAAACGTTACGTTAATCAATGATGACGATTCCACTCAGATATCAGATTAACATGCCTTAACTTTGACTTTACACTTGTTTTTGTCTGAAAGTAATGTTAAAAAAGAACAAAAATGGACATTTTCCTTCCTCCTGTTTACCAAACTGAATAAAACATCACAACCACATCGGAAATAGGTGACATTTGTCCCCACAAAAACAAAGAATTTCACATTCTCCACAGCCTCAGCTAATATTTGTTCACTATCATGAAAGAATGTGGACTCCTGAAGGAAATAAAATATTGTTTCAAAAGTCCACATTGAGAAAAGCAAACAAATACAGTTTTACAGGTGAGCTATATCTTAATGCGGAAGGCGGTGGTCTGTGAACTGGGGGCTTCAGAGGTGGTGGTGGTGGTGGACTGCGCGTTGGACTTGAACAAAGCTTTGAGAATGGTCTGGGGGTCCACTTCTGGAGTGGGCTGAGACGAGGATCTCTGGCCGGTGCGGGACAGAGAGGGGGGCAAGCCGTCTTTCTTTGTGCTGCTGCCCGTCCCGGGAGTGTCGCTCAGTCTCCTATTGGAAACCAAAAACAGCAGATCGTCTCAACTCTTCAAAAAGGCACTCATCAGATTTTATGCTTAGGTTTAAAGTAGTTTAAAGTGAAGCGTGAAACTTCTCCTTGTCACTTACAGCAGAATAGGTTGATCAGAAGTGATCACATTTCCCTGAATATGAAGGTTACACTTCATAGGTTGACCTAGAGGCAAATAAAACACTGATTAGGAGAAAAAAAAGCTTTCTTCGTAGAAATATGTTGGTGCATTGTTTTCCCAGAAGCACTCACCATCCAAGCAGCGATTGTTGTACTTCCTGTAAGCACTCACGGCATCTTCTTTACGCACAAACACCACCTCAGCGACGCCCACCTTGACTAGCCGCGCTCGTTTCAAGGCACCGCACACACAGAACAGCTCCTGGGAACAAAAACACAACACCCCCCACCCACGGTGAGTCACCACAGCAGCTCCGGCATAACACCAAAGAGCCCTTATAAGAAAAGCTTGAAGCGTGAAGCTGAATCTGCTCACCACTATGTCTTCCTCTGTGACCCGAGGGTGCAGGTTGTTCACGGTTATTTTGGTGCCTTCCAGGGGGCTGAAGGCGGGCTGCATGAAAAACACATCAGAGTTTAGAGGCAGGAGTGTTTCTGTAATACATTTAGATGAAGATTATTCTTAGAAGTTTCTGTGATTCCATTTTAATCCCCTTTGAGGAAACCTGCAGAGTTTTTGTTTTGAAGCTGAAATTGGTGACTGGAGTAACGTGCACTGACTCACCTGTGGAGGGGTTGGCGCTGTGGTGCTGGTCTCTGCTGCGCTTTGCTGAAGAGTCCTGGAGACTGGCTGCAGCGCTGCGGCGGAGGCGCGTGCTGTGGCCGCGCTGGCGTTCGGCCGAGTGGGAGCCACGGGGACAGGAGGCCGCGGAGCCGTGTACGCATCGTTTTTAACCACCTTGGTGATCGGGGCCGACATGGAGAATGTGGACCCCACAGTACCAGACTAAACAAAAACAGACATCAGAATTCAAGCATGTTCTTAATGAACTGGTTTTCATAAATGTTATACATAAACGTACCCGTGATTGCAGCATGTTGTTGGCAGTTGTGATCTTTATTTGTTTGCTGGGAGTCCCATCCATCTCATTCAGGTCAGGCTTAGAAACAAAGATGAATTAGTCACAAGTGTTCATCGCAAAACTAAAACATAATATGAACCAAAACACGTCAACTTTACAAAGAATTGTCACATTAACCTTCAAATGTTTTACAGATCAGTTTAAAATAAAATTGTACAATTAAAAAAATAAGATAACTACAAAGCTAACTATGTTTAATAGCAACCATACTAGCATATTCTGAGTACAATATTATTCTCCAAACATTTAGATGTGTAGCAGAAACAGGATAATTTTGAATAATGTACCATCAACGTAAAGCATTGATTTACTTTTTTTAATTATTATTTAAAAATTGGAACTCCCATTTCCAGGAAAAGCTTGAACAAAAATTTATAGACTTGTTAGCTGATGGGAGTCATAAAACCAAGAGAGAAATGACGTGTACACCTCCTGTGATTCTTTCTATTCTCCTTTTGTTTGCAAACATCTTCTTTAAATGTAGAATATAAAAAAAAATGAGTATCTCTGATCTTTTCCTGGAAAACCCTTTCTTACTATTACAAACTAGTTAATGTCACTAAAGCTGCGTTCACACTGAACATGATTCACTAACCAAACATGTATTTTCATGATACTGAAACACTGAGTCCTTTTTATCATCGTTATTAAAGATCTATTAAGTCATTAACGGTGTATTCAGACTGTACACATTTGGCTTGATTAAAGTAAACCTGAGTGTGTTTCTCCCCGATAATCCGTAACAAATTTTCAGTCTGAATACACATAAGCAGACCCTGGTCTAGGAACCGCGCTTGGACCAATCTTCTGAGGTGGTCTCTGTTCGATTCCGATTGGACTGAACTTCAGTTCGCTCTGAGATTCCTCAGTCTGAATGTGAAAAGAGTTGAGGGCGGAATGACTGAAGCAGAACAGCTACGGTAGCCGGTGGTCACGTGATGTAGTGAAGTGACTGGTGAGAATTGATCGTCGTTTTATCAAAGAGGATATAATTGATCCAACGGCTTATGTTTATTTTAATGAGGCTGAAAACGCTTATTACGCGCTTTTCTATGTCTTCCAACACGGCATAGGCACGGCACTGCTGTAACGTCATCCTGAAAGTTCCTTCAAAGAATTCTCTTAAAAACAATACAATAACATTGCATCTATCAGACAGCAACTCATTGAAATGTGGTCGGATGAATGCAGGTTCATTATTACTATTTTTGACCTGATCCACATTGATTCTCACCGTTTTACCGACTATCTGTCATTAATATTTATCAGCGCACCTTCACAACCACTGTCTTGCCAGTAACCGTCTTACAGCACGCCTCCACCGTACCAAAAAGTAAAGTGTTGAATCTGATGTTGATATAAGTGTTCAAAATTGATAAGCTAAAAATAAAGTTTGAATAAGTGAACTATCCTGACAAGGATAACTTTCATCATTTCCGCCTAGTTGTTTTAACTCTCCATCATAATTTCTGGTCAATGAGTGAAGAGATCTTTAGTCATGTGGTTTTGTTTACAAGCTTTGGTCGGAACAGAATGCAAAGTTCAGGACTCGATCAGGACTAAATGATTTAATGAACCCTAAAACTCTTAGCTTTGGTTTATGTCATAAATACAGAAAGGGGCATAACTACCTGTGAGGCTGCACGTATTCCACTTGACATCCCTAGAGGTCGTTGCTGTGGAGAGGAGAACAACAAAATTGATATTACAAAATAAATACATAAAAAACAAAACTACAGTGGCTCTGAAGTGCAAATCAAATAACACTGATAATTTGATTTTAGTTGCTAAAAGGTTTAGAATTTCTTTGTTTTTGAAACCTATTAGGAATAAAGCTTCACAAGATACTCCACATCTTTCATCTTCAAGTACGGCTCTGATAAACAGAACTTTGATGCTTTTTCTCCACAACTTATGATGTTTTTCTCGTAAATCTAAGACTTTTAAAGTAATACATTTAGGAATTTAAAACACGTAAATTTACGAGAAAAAAGTCACAAATTTAGCCTATGACTGATACAGTCGCACATTTACAAGATTTAAAGCCGTGAAAAACAAACAACAAAAAAAAACAGTCATTCTAATAATCTGTTGTAATATCCTAAAATCAAAAATAAAATTTTGAAAAATAAAACTAAAGAAGAAACTGCTGTGTAATTTGTTGGTGTGATTTGAACTTCAGGGACACCGTACAAAAAACCCTTGATGTCACTTTGCTTCAAATCTGCAAATTTACGATCTAACTTTAAAACATTAACCCTCACCTGTATGGTCTTGGTAATTTTTAGAGGTGGAGCAATGGCTGCTTGTGTCGGTGTTCCACCAAGGCTCCTCTTGAGGCTCAGCCTGTCCCGGGCGTCCATTACTCTCCCATTATTGCTCAGCTGCGGTGTAACGACGCCTCGTGCACTCAGTCCTTGTACAGCAGAGCTGAACTGCCGCGCATTGATGCCAGAAAAATTACTGATGGTTTGTATCTGTATGGGAGGAACCAGAGTTTTGCTCTGCAGCTGCTGCGTGATCACTGCTTTTAGTGTCGTTTGTGGAGGGACACTGGGCAGCGTCTGGCCCTGCTTGCGTGAGGTGATCATCTGCCGGGCGTCCTGCACAGCCGACGCTCCTCCCCTACCACGAATTTTAAACCGGGCGTCTTTTTGAACAAGTTTTTCTCTGGCATCTTTTACTTGAAAACCTAGAATTAAAAAAATACATTTTAGAGGAAGGCAAAAATTATTTTTCATCAAAGATTGTAACTTGAAGGTGAGTTTTACCCTTCGTTGTTCCCACTCCAAGCCGCTGTCTTACGTCACTCGTTCCAATTTTTTGTCTGGCGTCAAAATTTTTGCCATCTCCCCCTGGACCCCATCCAAACGCAGGCCTGAGGACAAGATAAACCATGTCGTAAAAATAGTTCACAATACCGATTTACTATTTCTCTGTTACGCAATATTTTACATCCATTCATTCAACTCAATTACATGTATGTTTATTTGGTAATATAAGTTCAATTATAGATCATTTTTTATTTACCAGTCCAATATTACATCAATCTTTGGTTAACAGAGTTTACTGTTATCCTATTATCTACATATCTTAGACTTTACATAATTTAGGGTTTTTTTTGTGTATATCTAAACTTTATTTTTATGTCAAACTCTGACTAATGTATTCTCTTAAACACAATGATAATAAAGTACATTCTGATTCAGAATAACTACAACAGTAGGAAAAAAATGTATTGTAGTTGAAATGAATTATGACCAACTGGTTGCAAGAAATGAAAGAGCAAACATCAACTGTTCTGCATCACTTTATACATCCCCATACCCCCTGCTGTATGTGCAGAAACAGTTGATCCTTCATGGCATCGGTATGTAAGTGAACCGTGCCATGTTGCATTTTCAGCCACAAGCCCAGGCTAAAAACCAAGGAGGGTCTTTAGGCTGTCGGTCCGATTAATGCTTCAGAGATATACTTGTAATAACATATACAAAATATTACAAGTTAATGACATTTTAATCCTTTGAAATATGTCCATTTTATTTTTCCAATAAATAGCTTAAAACAACAGAAATTAACATAAATGTACAAGTAGTATAGTTTACAGCATAAATTACATCACGAACTTTAGAAATTATATTAAAAGCAATTTTGCAATATTTTAGATTGGTAGCAAATATTAAAGTAAATTATTTTATGGAAAACAATTAATAAATTTACTTCAAAACTCTATATAATTTTGTCTTAAAAGTCCCAATCCGGTCATTGATCTTTTAATTATACCGAGGTGAAGTTAGTTGGATATTGGATATTCGACAGACATTCGCTCTGGGTGTAGTTAGGGACCGTCAACAAATTAAAGTTTTACCATCAGCAGATAAAGGTTTTTCTTCAATAGCTTTTATGTTTTATACAGTTATAAGGTAAAATCAGAATAGTTTCTGCAGAACGGCAGTAGTTCATTAGAAATTCACTTTTGAGTTTAAGTGCGAGACTGTTGGTGCAGAGTAAGCCCATCCCCACTTCCCATCACCCCTTTGTTTACAATCACACCCGTTAACTTACAGATTTTCACACTTCCAACCTAACATTGAAGTGCAACAAAGAATGACGAGTAATGCTGGAGCTCTCTAGCTGTTCAGTTTTAAGACAGATACCAGTTCAGACCAGGAAAACAAAGACGTAAATGATTTATTTATTTGTCCTCCATCAAAAGAAAAATGCCACAAGACGACATTAAACACCAAAACACAATTTTAACATGTTTCCTAAATATATTTTAAAAATGAATAACTGACTAAACTTACACAAATAACCAGTGGTAGGACAAAGAAAGCATAATAGTAAAAATGATTGTTACTTTATGTCGTTAATGTTGTAAAAACACCTTTTTTTAACAAGAAAATGTTAGCCAAACTCCGCTAACGTTTCCGACGCTGCCCAGCTTCAATTTAATCTTTGCCAATATTTACTTTGCTGTCGTGTGGACATCCTGAAGCAGCTGTACGGCACTCAAACAACGCGGATTTTTACCGACGAACCAGGTAAGTAAACAACAGTCCATTCATTGAAGTATTTCTGAAGAGTTTCGATGCGAAAGCCCCGCTTCGCCACTAGCACGACTGCTACCAAACAACATGCACCAAAAAGAACAACAGAACTATTCTTATTATTTTCACTTTTACCAACAACCAAAAACATATTAAAATGATTATTTTCTAGTCGAATAAACGAAAAGTAAGCACCAAACCCAAGAGAAAACATCTCTTTAGCCGAAGGCCCAGAGCAAAATATGCTACTTAGCCTAGCGTTCACGATGTGAGCTGAGCTTTCGGCGCTCACTGGTCGACTAACAGCTTTCAGCATTTTACAATACAAATACTTGTTTGGTATCATACATATCTAATTTTTCCCTCCACTTTAAAATGATTGTAGGTACCGTTTCACAGGAACTTTGAGGTTAATACCGCGCCGACGTATGACTTCATCCAAAGAAACGTCTGCCATCTTCTTCTCCTTGCTTTCTTATGCGCACGCGCAGCTTCAAGATGTTTTTTTCCCTCCCAGAAGTACTACGGGAAAGGAGTTGGGCCAAAAACCTTACCAGAAAATGTTTATAAATCTATTTTTATAAATATTTTATGGAAGTTAGAAAACAACTTTCCTCAAAATATATTATCTTTAGTTCACCGGATCATTTTTTGTGAAATACAGTGTGTTGTGAAGAACCTTAACCTTGTCAAAGCACAAATACCACAAACTCGATAAATTTACCCACAATGCTTCGCCCTACTGCACCGAAGTCCTAAAGATATGTATTTAATTATATAGTGCCACACCGATGGAATTTGCCATTAAAGTTTGACACTTTGACGTTATTTCATAATGTATTATGAACATTGTTGAAAACAAAGTAATGTTGCCAACATGATACCCATAACCGAGAGTACTTTCGCACTGTGTCTATAGCGGTGTGAGCCCAGTTGCAAGGTATGCCTTAAACTGATGAGTAAGGAAAATAACGATGCGGGGTGACGCCCGTATCCTCGTTTACAATACGAGAGGAATTTTTGACGGGGCACAGGCCTGCCTGCTGAGGTGACTTGCTTACTTCGCGAGATGCCTCGTAGGACTAGGGCCTCCCCCATCCCCACAGATTGTTGAAGTAAAACTATATAATCATGGGAAGGAGCAAGTTTCTGGATATATTTATCCAACAAAGTGGTGTGGCACACAATATAAAAGAATGCTACATAACATAGAATAAGAGTCATATTTAAATACGTTTACGTAATTAAATTATTCAAAATTAGCTTTAAATGAAAACATTTAGAAAACAACAAATAACTATTTTAATATATGTGGCATTAAAATAGCCATTAATAAGAAAATTTAAATATGTTTTGGCATATTTATTTATTTCATGGTAGGGTGGAAGGAACAAATTGAAATAAAAATGTTGAATATTCATTTATTAAATGAAGGTGTCATTCATTATTTATAATTGAAAATAAATACAATTGTAATTCATTAAATACAAGTTTTAATATATATATATATATATATATATATTAGCATTAAAATATTAAAATAGCCATTGTTTTGGTTGTGTCATTGATTGACTTTCTTTTAACTGGTTTGTAATGTGTCAGAATTGAAATTAGGAAAAAACAAAGAGCCTGTGGACTGCTATCGTGTAACATATTTTCCTTATAAAAGGAAACTTGAATTAAAGCCATTAAAAAAAGAAAATGATGACATGAGAGATGTAAAGCGATTAAAGCCCGCACAAATTCTGTGAGGGCTCCGAACTCAATTTCCCATGATGCACTGCGCTCAGAACAGCTCAGATGTGCACAGTAGCTGCCTCTCACAGCTCCCTCGCATCGGAACCTGTCGGACAGGACTAATGGCAGCAGCTCTGTCCCGCGCCCTCAAACTGCCCGGTAGGATGATACTGAACTCTAACGGAACCTCAGCAGAGCGGTCCGGTTATGAGATCAAACAACAGACGCTTCTAACACATGTTGTTGTTATTGATTCAATCTGTGCAATCAGCGTATGTAACTGCCTCGCGACGCTAAAACACCGTGAACATATGCGACATCAGTCTAGTGTGAGGGTGAGTGTCTCGCGGGGGGGTTGCAGGTCAGTCGGTCATCCTCTAAGCGGCATCCTGTGTTGTGGTCAGCGCGTGAGCTAGCGGCTAACCGACATCTGAAACCGGGAGGAGCCGCGCACCTGCAGCACCGGCGCGCGCGTGAAGATCAGGAGCAGAACCCAGCAGGCCTTAAAAACGACATTTCTGTCATTGTAAATTGTAAATAATGTCTATTGTTATTAATGACTTTAATGTTATAATACATGTTTATTACACTGTAAGAGCGTTTACTTCAAAGGTTTACATCATTGAATCAGTTCATTATAAATTTAGTAAACATGTGACCTATTTGGACTAATCCATGTGGGTTTTTGTCATATTTTGCATCATAAAGAATACTAACAATAAAACTATATTAGTTACAGTACAAATGTATGCTCCCCTCCCTCCTCTGGGGGTATTATCTCTGCCCACAAACTGTAAGATGAGGTGAACTCATTCTGTGGTCGTTTCTGTGTCTCTGCAGGGAAGAAGGGCTCTGAACTGGGTGAGTACGACCCCCTCACCCAAGCGGACAGTGAAGATGAGAGCGAAGAGGACGACCTGGTGCTGAACTACCCCCGGAATGGCCTCAACAGGGACAGCTGCCTGGCGTCGGGCTCCACGAGCCTGCGTGGAGGCAGATCTCGCCGGATCGTGGGCGCCACTGACGACGTGCAGGAGGAGGATGAGGAAGACGAGTGGACGGAGAGGCTCCCCAAGAGGCAGGACAGAGACCATGTCAAGGCCTCCCAGCACTGGAGCCACAGGGACTCGGGTCGGGAGAAGATGGGGGAGGACAGAGGGTCGGCGGGGGGGTCGGCGTCAGGCATTCGGGGCACTGACGACAAAAGAGGGAGGGGCAAGAACGCTGTCCGGAGCGCGTTTTTCCTGGTGCCTCTGTTCTGCGCCATGATGCTGGTGCTGCTGTGTGCGTTCCTGATCCCCTGCCAGAAGCGGGAGCTGCAGAAAAAGCTTCAGTGGGAGAAAGCGCTGGGGGATGCAGGAGGTGAGGGGGTTTCTCTCATCACAGATGTTTGCATTTCTCTGAGTGTCTCTAAGAAACATAAATACTCATTAAGAGCTCACTTTGCTGGCGATGACGGTAATTACTGAGACTTCCTGTTGTCAAGGCAACAGCAGCCTTTCATTTGACATAGGATCCTTCAGAAAGCCATTCAGGATTCAGTTCAGCTTGAATTTCTCTGTCATCAAAAACCCAAAGCATTGTTCCAAAATTCTCTCACTTTTCTGCACAGGCGTCACCTCCCCGCCACTGGCGTTATGGGATGTCGATGGAGATTCAATGCAGGATGTGCTGCTGGGTGTGACGTCCAGATCCAATGACACGCGCTCAACTCCAGGAAACAAAGGTGAACTCTGTGAAAGATCGGAGCCGATCAAACCTGACGTGCTTCTCTTCTGGGAATGGTGGTTCTCATGAGAGAAGGAGGTGTCAGGTGCAGAGCGTATGAGGGTGTTCAGCACAAGTTGCACAAGATGACGCTTGTTCCACAGCCTCATATGAGTTATAGTTTTTAAAACACCAATTAGTTTGTATTTTTAACATATTTGAATGATACGTAAAAACTCAATCACACTTTCAATGATTTAAGCATTCTTGGTATCAAAACATTCAGCTCGTTCGGCACATTACTGCTTGTATTTTTTATTTTCATAAACTTTTTGAAATATTGAGCAAAATAAATGAATGAGAAAGTTGTCAAAATATTAAGTAGATTAGGAACAATATATTCATGGGCTATGTTGTCATGTTTTATATCAATTAAAAAAAACATTGGAGTTTGCCTGATATTTAAGCAACGTGCTAACGTTTTTGGCCAGCACTTGGATTTTATAGGCTAATTTAGAGGTTAGCTTCTATTTTAGCAACAGGCTAATGTTTTTGACCAATTTAGTTTACTGAGGAACTTTAAGCTACTCGGAGTTTAGCTAGTACTTAAGCAACAAGCTAGCTTTCTTTCTCATTTGGCATCTACGAAGTTTTTTGGGCTAATTTGGAGTCTAGCTCATATTTAAGCAACACACTAAATATTTTTCTCAACATTGACATAGAGTATATTAGGGATTTTTTAAAGTAATTTCACTACAAATTTTTCAGAAATGTAGGTCAACTTGGCGCTCTTTAATGGTACTTTAATAAAATTAACATTTTGCAAATAGCTTTTGCATTTTCAGCAAATCCCTTCAGCAATTAAAGTAAATTCTGTCACCATTTTCAGCAAAAAGCTTCAAAAGCTTCAGCAACTACTTTCAGCAAAAATCATTCACTCTAGCATTATTGCAAGGAATTCAACATTTCTAGTTTATGTTTGAGATCATATTGTGGATTTAAAAAAAAGGTTAGAAATATGATTAAGATCAGAAAATACACAAAACAGTGTTTTTATCTTTGCCGGTGTTCTGGTTGTGTTGCATGAATTTGCTCCTCTCTGCAGTTTTCAGCGTGGTGGCCGTGTCTGCAGTCGGCGGTCAGGAGCTGTGGAGGAAGTCCATGCGGGAATCCGTCATGTGGATCCAGTGCGGGCTGCAGTTCAGCGGCCAGCCGTCATGGCCGGTGTGCTTACTCGTGGGAAAGTCCATCATCATGGCGGTCAACGGCACGTCGGGTGAGAAGAACCCCAAATCAGACTATGCTTTTTGTCACAGAAAATTATAAATTGATTAAATAAATTAAGCTCAGAATGTCCACTTTTAGATTATTATTTTTTTATAAACCTTTTTCAGATTTCCTGCCTATAACAGGAATATAATTTAGCTTTTTGAACTAAAGTGGGTTTAAGATGACGGAGCTTAGGTTTAAGAGCATGAAACAGACTATAAACCTGCGATGAAAGGGTGGAAATCCCTACATTATATGATACTTTGGACGGTAAAATGAAACTCAATTTGTTTTGGCTGCGTAGGAAAGAAGCTGTGGTCGGTACCGCTGAAGAACATTGAATCTCAGGCAGTGCTGCTGCCGGACCTTCAGGGGGACTCGGTCCCGGATCTGCTTGTGGCCACCCTGCCCACAGATGAGGTTTGTCTCTGGTCATACAAGAACAGCCAGTCCGCCAGTACATTTCCACAGCAGCGGGACTCTGAAAACGTCACTAAAATGGACTTAAATAGGTTCTGCTGTGACCAAACGGGAGAGAAATTGCCATTAATGACGCTCACGTGTGTCTATTTAATTTAAATTAGATTTATTTAAATGTAAACTCATTACTGTTGGTTTTTAGTGGCAATAGTATCCTTCAGAGGTTTTGTATTCAAATAAACAGACACAGTTTTGGCCACTACATTTACCAAACAGTTTAATTATCAGAGTCAATCTGAAGTTTTGATGCGTTCACCAGCTTCCCCACTTCAACTGATTTATATGCGCAGACAAAAGTGTAATTTGATCATAAGCTGACAGTTTGCATTTCTGAATTTTATTTTGTATTTCTCATATTTGCATTGCAGGCTTTGGATCTGTCTCTGACTTTAATCTCCGGCTTCACCGGAGCGAAGCTCGGACATCCCGTCCCCTTCAACCTGACAGGACAGGGAAAACTGATCGGCCCGTTGCTGCACGAAACCCAACAAGGAGCCTACTGCATCCTGTTTGGAATCGGTAAGGAGAAGCATCACTACAGATCAGTCACAGAATCTGGCTTTAACCCTGGAAAAAAAATTATCCTTCAGGAAACGTTCAGGCCATCTTCTTGCGGGACCTCTACGTCCGAGCCACTAGAGAAATGCCGCTGACGCAGAAACTTAGGAGGAGGGACCCAAAATGGGAGGGGTTTAGGAAAAACAACTCTTCCTCTCTCATACACATTTACAGGTATTCCTCAACAAACACTTTAATGATGTTTAAATGTTACATTTACGTGAGGCTTGTTGTCCAATCTGACCTCATTCATGAAGCTTTTTTTTGGTGTAACATGACTGACTTACTCACATATTATGTTATTTTTCAAACGTATTTAGCTAATTCGCTCTGTAAAAATTCTGATTTAAGAGAAAACTCTTTACTTTGTGAAGAGTTGTATATTTTTTAGAGGAAAAAGTGCATAAACACATGAAAAAGGTGAAATATTTATCATTTTTATTAACTGCTGCAACACTATCGTACATGTTGATTTGTTAATATTGATTGGTTGATTTTCTTTATTTCAAGCATGAATTGTGAAGAATACAGGACAAGACACACATTTTTGAAAATAACGTACTATGTGATTGCTTATCTTAAGAAGTGCATAAGTAAAACTAAATTGCCAAATTAAAAACACAGAAAATAGATTTATTATAAAAAAGTTTGGTTGCAGGATAAACTAAATCCTGCATATTCTGCATATTTACCATCTAAAAGATAGTAATCTTTATTGATCTCTGATGCTACGTTTTCCCTTTTCTCCAGTGGATCTGAGAGCGTGGAGTTCTTGCTCCCTCTTCTGGCTGGTTTTGGTAACAGCCGCTACAGTTTGGACACGGTTTCCAACCTGAACTCCTCCAGGAGTGACTGGGTGTTGGTGTATGGAGCCAGCAAGCTGTCTGTGCTCAGGCAGAAAGATCTGCACAAAGAATGGACCTTCAGCTCGCCTCCAATCCACAGGTACGGCTCTGCGTCAGTGTGTGCTGATCCTGTTTTGCTCCCAAAAAAGTTTCTGAAAGAAGGATTTTTCCTGTCACAGTCAGCCAGCTGTGGGACACTTCAATGATGATGGAGTCCTGGATCTTTTCATTCAGCATTCAGCAAATGGCGTCATGAAGGTACGTTTTTCGTTTTAATGGGGGACAAATACTGTTTGTCTGGAATCGATTGTCCCAAAACTCCTTTTTGTCTCTTAGACGCTCATCGTTAATGGTTCGAATGGTCACCTCCTGTGGACAGCAGAGTTTGTTTGTCCCCGTCTCGTTTTGGACATGTCTGTGGTCGCCACCTCAACGGGCCAATCAGCTTTCTTGTTCTGGGCCAGCGAGCCAATCACAGGGCAGAGAAATGCTACAGTAAGTCTGTTCTGACTAATCATTGAGGCAGAATCAGCATCACGTCAGCCGACTTTCAAATGTTCTGAATTCATGTTCCTTCTACTGTCCAGACGACACCCGGGGTCTCTGGCGCGGAGCCGCTCATCCGGAAGCTTTTCCTGATGCATCCTGCTTATCCCACCGTCCTGCTGGAGCTCAGCTCCACCACAGACACAGCCGTCACGTCTGCAGGTGAGAATAACCTACAAGAGACACGGTTTTAATACACCAGACAAAAACAGCTCAATGTGACCTTAAAGTACTTAAAGATTCAATTTCATGCAGTTCTTAAAATACCTAAAGACAAATGTATTTTCGGAGAAGCTGTATGATTCCGTATGACACAACTTATAATGAGCTGTGAAGCTGTGGGCTTTCGGACACTTCATACTAAGAAGCCCATTTATTTTTTTAAAAAGTGTTTCCATTACAGTTTTGGGAAAAATGTCTCAGTTGCTCAGTTCTGAGTTTTGTTTACAAAATGTCTTCTCTCCCTAACAAACAAAGCATTTGTTTCTATTTGGAAGAAATAAACTGCATCCACTGCTGCCCAATTAAATTTGAACCTTTTTATACAGTATAACTGGGAACCATTTAGAATGGAAACAATATCATTAGAATCTGAAATCATAATCAGAAACATGGGATGATTTTTAATTTTATGAATATTTTTATTGTCAATACATAATTTTAAAGCAAAAAAAAAAGAAAGAACATCCACTGACCACTTTCTCTGACAGTGAGTTACCAGCAGCATCAGAAAGACGTCACCTACTTCACCGTGTCCTCTCGGCCCACGCCGGACTCTGAACCCAGCGCCCAGATCCTCAAGAGCATGAGCCTGAAAGCCGCCATCACCAACAGCAGGATTGTCCGTTTGGGGAGCAGCACCAAGACGGGGGCAGCTGTTAAACCTGGAGCCTTTGAGGTCAACACTTTCTTTAGGAGATTGTCCTTCAAGCTTTAGGTGAGACAGAATCGTTTAGGTTATAACGCTGTTGTTTGAGGTTTATTAACTGGAGAGAACGTTTCTTTGTGCAGCGATGGGAGCTGTTTTAACACTACGAAATCCAGAGCTGAACAAGTGTGAGGAATCATGGACAAAAAGGACAGAAGTTGTGACCAACTGCACTACGAGGACACTCCAACGAATATGAAGCTACTGACATCCTGTTATGGTCACTATGCTTGCTTTTTTTAAAACTTTATTTTATGTTTGTAAACTGTAATTGTTTCTTTAGTAAGCAGTAGTAACACTTTAATATTACTTTAACTTTTACAGTACTTAGAGACACTAAAGCACAACAATAATAGTCCAAGATCAAGGGAATGAATTGCAGTTTTGCATATCTCTCTTCCAGTGTATGTCAAATCTTCTTACAGGTACTGATTGTTTTATTTCTGTTCAAAGTGTGTAAATATTTAATGCTGTACAGTATTTATTGCCTTTATGCGTTTTTATGTTGAATTTGATCATGTATATGATTCTTCATTGTTTACTATGAGCTGGAACGGAACATAAAAAGAAAGTCCAAAGCATTTTATTTTGTTTCTATTACATGTTTACCAGGGGTGTAAACTATTAACTTGATTGTTTAATCAGTTTGTGTTTATACATCAAACTAGATTGATCGATGTTAATCCGATTGACCTATACTAATATAAAATAGTTTTAAAATGAAATAAAACATTTATATCAATACTGGAAAATACCATTTAGATTGAAACATGGTAGGTTTATTTTATTATAAAAACCAAATTGCAGTGATGGCAGTAAAATATGATCAACTCCAATATGTGGAAACACTAGCAAAGACGTGACCATACAGTGCGGTATAATGTTCAAATAATGTTCTGTTTGGAAACTAAAATGTTAGTGAATTTGCCATGAATTCATGTTTGTTTATACATAGGTTCTATTTAATTTACTCTTGATTATTTTGCAAGAAATACGAGAAATCTGGAAAACTTCAACCTGCACTGGTCGGTACCAGGTATTTATCTCTGAGTCAGACTGGTTGAATATTTGGGTAAAGATGTCCTGGATTAATTTAGATTACTGAACCAGATTGTTCAACATGAACTAAAATTGACTATGAATCGAATCGTTGTTTTAAATTCATTGTCATTAGCTCTGATGTTTATATTTAGGAGGGTGCTGTGTGGCTTTAAGGCCGCTGGGTGTCGCTGTTTCTCCCTGAAAAGCCCCAGAGTTCCGCATCGCTGCCGCTTGACAGCCAGTAAACATGGCGTCGGCTCTGTTTGGTCGCCTCGTCCGGCTGTCAGCCCGCGCCTCGCCGCTGGGCCCTTCCAGCGCGCCGGGGAGGACCGTGACTCCTTCCCGGTCAGCCGTGTGCTCATCCAGCGGGGCGATTCTGCCCAAACCCAAGAAGGTGAGTGCGTGGTGACCGGGTAAGCACTCAGGACTGCGGCAGCAGCAGCAGAGACGCCGACCCGGAGCGGCCGGCTGACTGTACTAACGTAGCTGTCTCTGTGGTGGGGAGCAGACCGCGTTCGGCCTCATGCGGATCGCTCTGGTAGTGGTGCCCTTCTTATATGTGGGGACTCAGATCAGCAAGAACTTTGCCGCTCTGCTCGAGGAACACGACATCTTTGTACCGGAGGACGACGACGATGACGACTGAGGGGCCCCGGGGGTTCCTGCTCTCAGGTAACCCAGAGATCCATGACTTACAAAAATACAAGACGTCAAAGCATTCCAGTAAACATCTTATTTGACGTCAGTCCGTGGAAACATTTGTAAAAATGTTGAATCTAAAATTAAATGTTACTGCTTCAGCATGTTCTGAAGCTCCCTAAATAGAAGAGGACCACTGGGACTTGTGTTCTTGTCCTAATATGTTGCTCTTTCAGACATTTATGCCACCTCTCATATTTCCCTCTACAGATTGTCCTGTTTCACCACTGGAGAGTGTTCCTGAACACGAGCAGATCCAGACCTTCCGAGGATTCCTGCTGCTGCAGTTTCAAACTCTGTCTGAACCGGCTTTAGGGTCATGTTCTCCACAGAACTGGGGCTGTCACAACTTGTTTCTACTGTACTGTACTTGCATGCACTACTTTGGTTCGAATAAAGGGAAATAACACTTGTAACTTGGTGCAGTCAGTGGATCACGATGCAGACGGGTATTGGTATTTACACAATATCAGAAAGCACCTGATCAGTTCCTGAATCCTCTATCTAAGGGATACATTTAGATTCCATTCTGATCATATTTTGATCTATTTTAAAAGCACTCTGTTTTTTTTATTATAATTATGCTGTTTTTAGGCTACAAAAAACTCATCCGTTTTCTATTACATAGTTTCTGCAAAGTGGCACTAGTTTACAATTCAGCTCTGAATCGGAGGCGGGACTGTTGGCACAGAAAAACCCAATCCCCGGTTTCCCTCCCCAAGCTTTCAGTTTACACACTCTCCTGCATAATAAATACGTTTTTTTTTTTAAACATCATATTTTTGTCTGCACCCCATTCACAACAATTTGGCTAAATAAAAGCTCTGTATTGTATTTTAAGCTTAACTTTCTTGAAATATGTCCTCATCGTAAGAAAAATGCCTCAGTTATATGTTAGAAACATGATTTTTGTCGGAGTGGGTCTTTAAGGTTTTACTTAAAATTAAGGCCTTTTTTAAGGGGGACATTAGCTTTTACACACAACAAATGTATGTTGGATTCCAATCACCTCAAACAAGACAGTCGATCCAGAATCTTTGATTCAAGTAATCAGTTTCTCTCTAGAGGTTTCATTTTGGCTTGAATTGTACCTTTAAATGACTCTGAACAAAAGACGTGAGTCGAGTTTTAAGGGTATATTTACAATAAATGGAAACAGGATTCACGCTGGACACAAGCAAAGAGGTCAGCAGGCAGCTACAGAGTTCATGGGTCATGACCCTTGTAGAATTTGGACAGGAAGTCAGTGGGTCGAGGTTCCTCGCTCTCATTAAAATAGCGCATTACATGGGTCTTCTGTTTCCAGACGTGGATCGTCTCCTGTAGTTCCATTTTCCCCTACAGGACACAATAACAGTCATGTTCCATTAACAGAAAGCCACAATCCAAATTAATGCATAGAAGTTACAGTAAACACAACAGTGTTTGTTTTGAAGCGCAGATGAATATGTTTTACCTTAATCACTAACATATCGATCACTCGGGGGTCAGCCACATGCTTGTTTTTGTCAAACATTTCCCTCACTTTGGCTCTTCCCTGACGCGTTGTGATGTCCAGCTGGAACATGGCCACTGCAGAAAAACAGAGAGCTTTTACCACGCCAATACCACGACTGCTCTATCAACTCTTCAATGGACGGGTAACTAGAAAAAATGCCTTAGAGGGCAGCCGATAACTGAAATTAAGACATTTAGAGTCACCACCTAATTAATGTAATAGCTCCACATTGTTGAAAATATGTGACAAGAAATATGCCGCTTAATTAGCCCATAAGTCATCCCTATTGATCTCTGCAGAGTTGATTCAGATTTATAGGTGCAGATCACCACAAAATTACAGAGTTCAGGTACATTAAGAAAGCAGATCAAGAAGACTAAACATGCTCTAAGGTATTCATAAAGGTAAATATGGATCCATGAGATAAAAAACACAATGCTGTTAATGTTTTGTTCAGACAAAAACAAATTTTGCAGAAATTATTTGAGTAAATCTGAGGTATTATATTATCTCTTTAAAGACCACGTCTGATCATCTTTTGATCTATTTTAAAAGCATTCCCAGTGGTCTTATTTATGATTATGCCGTGTTTTAGCCCCCCCAAAAAACAGGAAAAAAAACAGTTTTCTAGGACATAGTTTCTGCAGAGTGGCAGGAGTTCATTAGAAATTCACCTGAGTTGTGGGTGTGACTGTTAATACAGAGCAACCCCGCCCCCCATTTCCTTTTTATCCAAAACTGAGCTATTTGTTTACACGTTCTCCCGCTAGCTTACAGCCCCTTTCTTAACATTAGCGGTGCAACAAAAATGGCGAGCAACATCAAAGCTTGAGACAGATAACGGCTCAGACGAGGAAAACAAAGACGTACATAGATCTCCTTTTCAAGTAGATGCATCAGAAAGGAGTGGAACAGGCAGCTTTCAACCCACCAAGTGCATTTTTTAAATCACACCTTTTTTCATCTGCTCCTGATTTACAATTTGAATAAAAAAATACTCAGAACTGCAATTTTAACCTTAATTGTCCTCCATCATAAGAAAAATGCCTCAAAAACATAATTTTCTTCAAAGTGGGTCTTTAAGAAGTGAGTAAATCCAATCGGTGATTTGCTTTTGTTTATACATTTATAAGCACACTGCTGCAAAGGTCATTAAAAATCATATTTTGAAGGCTGTTTTTAGTAGGCA
Source organism: Oryzias melastigma (assembly GCF_002922805.2). Taxonomy (NCBI): domain Eukaryota; kingdom Metazoa; phylum Chordata; class Actinopteri; order Beloniformes; family Adrianichthyidae; genus Oryzias; species Oryzias melastigma. Next base: position 19,482,758 of record NC_050519.1, on the reverse strand, counting down.
GTTGTTTAAAGTTCTTTTATTAGAAAAAAGTAACTTCTTAAAAGAACACTACAGTGGTTCTGATTGTTTGGATTGGCGTTGCTCCTTATAGGTCCTTTTGGAGGCTTTTACCAATGATATTGTAAAGAGTGCACACTTGCTATTGTCAGTTTCTTAGATTTAGTTTGGAGTGTTTGGTTATTTGTTTGGACAAAGAGGTCACCTGTCAATGAGACTGGTCTATGTTGGTCCACATTGGGGTTTACACCAGTCTCATTGAATCATGATTTTAAAAAAATCTATTCTGGTGCTTAGTTTGAGCTAAAAATAGTGATATTTCAGAATTACTTGATTATTTGATTATATTCCCGATATGTGATTAGCTGATATTTATCCCAGCTGCAGCTTAAAAGTGACAGAGAGTAGAGATTAAGTCATATTAATAGGAATAAAACTGGTCCAAATGTGGACTTTTATGTTACATCTTTAATTCTTTATCTAAAAGGTGTAGTTACTGAGCGCAAACACAAAGTATTAGGTTTAGCTCCAACTGTTACATGAAGCTAAATATTTACCACAAATATTTACTATTAGCAACACATAAATGTAGTTTCTAGATATTTTAAGCTTCTGTTTCGAAATATTTCTATCAAACACGATTCAAACCCGCCGTCTAACAAACATTGTTGGGGTTTGTTGGAAGCTAAGCTCTGCTGTGTTCGGGTTGTCCACATAGACGCGACCTTGACGCTCGACGGTCTTTTCCTACACCGTTAACCCTCCGCAGCAGACAGACATACCCGTATTCGGAACCTCTCGGTACCAGGCTCGATACAGCTCTCGAACCCTGCGTTTCGCTTCATCCAAATCCCGGCTAAAAATCGGTTTGACAACTCTAGCGGCCCCCGCAGCCGTACGGGTCGCAGCGGTGGACGCCATGTTTGCTGCTGATGTCTCCAAAGTGCTTCCGGTGTGAGTACGTGTAGAGTTTGAAGGAAACAGCGCCCCCTGTTGTCAGATGATTATAGTGCAGTGCTGCCCCTTAGTGGGATGAAATAAAACAATTCCCCCCTTTAATATTCATCATATTTTTGACAAAATTAATTAAAAAATGGGAAGAAATACATTCTACATAAAAATAAACAAGTTTTCCATTAAGTATATACAATTAGTGTTTTCTCCTTCTTTTAGTCAGCATAGAGTCGGTGAATAAAAACCTAAATGCAAACATTTCTACTCAAGTTACTTTATTGATTGCAAAAATGAGTATAATTTACAAAGACCATACAGTCTGTATAGTACATTAAATATATCTTCAAAACACATGTAGATATTTTCACAAAACTTAAGAAACATTTATATAAAAAAGAAAAAAACTGGCTCATTAATGCAACACCTGTCATTTGCTGTGGTGGCAGACGATACCGAGAATGATCAGGAGACGGGAAGCGTGAACATACAAACATCATGTAACAACAGTTTGCACACACACCACTGATGAAAGCTCCATCTAAAACCGTGTCTACATACATACATACATCCATGCAGCTTGCAGAGATTACGAAATCCTCCCATTTTGTCACATTTTAATCCCAACGATTCCAGGACCTCGCATTCAAACAACAGAAACACAAAGGAATTACAGTAAATAAGCCTCTTTTTGTGAGAAATGTGTGCCGTTTTCAAAGTAAACATGACTCATACCTGACGACAGCATCTGAACCCTGCTGTCTCAGGGGACATACAGTGGCATTGAAAAGTTGATATCATATAAACTCCATTTACAAAATATAGTAGTTAGACTGAATGCACTCTTTTACAAGCTTCTACTTTCAAAAGTAAAAATAAAAAGTGAAAAGTGCACTTTTCCATATATTCATTTATACTATGTGGCCCAGTGTAATGAAACCAAATACCAGTAATAGCTTTTCCTTGGCAGAATGACTGAAAGCTAAAGTCCTGACACGGCTGAAGACATCCATCTCCTTGTTTCTGCATCCTTTCTTAATACAGGTAACTTGGTGACAGATTAAAAAAAAAAGTTAAAAAATGAAAAGAAAAAATCCAAAATCTTCTAAAGGGACTTGGAGTTAAATTTTGGCTGACACTGGATGCCCTACCAATGTCTGATCTCCATCAGTCCACATGTGTCTGCGTGAGCTTCAGTACCAGCAGCAGCCTCTCAGTGATCCAGGCTGTTCCCCAGCTTTTGGCCCTCCTGCAGAGCCGCCATGGCCAGCCTCAAGTGCTCTTTCAGATTCTGAATCTCTCGCTCCATTCGGACTTTCATTGTGCCCAGCTCCACGTTTGCCTCGGTGAACCGCTCGCAGGCCAACTGCTTTTCCTGTAGTGCACAAGAGAAGCTTTATTTTTCCATGACAGTGGAAAAACACACACATCTACAACTGATCATTTTGCACACAAACCTTGCTTAGAAACTGCAACTCGTTCCTGAGGCAGCGCATTTCTTTCTGCAAGTACTCCACCTCATTGTCTTTCATTCTGAGGACAACCTGGAAGAATGCGAGGCCATGAATGTTTGACAGATTCCAAAAACTGAGAAACATTTGCAGCAGTCTTACCACAAAATAAATGAACCACTCTGATGAAAACGCTGTTTTTACCGCTTTTTTTCATCATGACAGATGACATATATTGAGAAAATTAAGACTAAAATTCAATTTCTGAGTATTTCTTTATCCAATTTATCGTAAATCACGAGTAGACAAAGATTTTGTTTGAAAAAGAGCCGATTTGTAAAATAGAAAAGAAGCTCCTGAGAACAGGGAGCGGGGCTTCTCCACGCCCACAACTCAGAGGGAATTTTTAATGAACTCCTGCAGCTCTGCAGAAAGTGCACTAGACAACAACACACGATTTTAGCTAAAAACATCATAATCATAGTTAAAACACTACTGGGAACGGTTTTAGAGCAGATCAAAAGATGATCAGAGTGGGATTTTTTTTATTTTTAAGTAGATACATCCTGATGTAAAGGAAAGCTTCAGTACCTGCAGTTCACAGGCTATCCGGTCTTTGTCGTCCTCAGAGCTCTGATTCGTGCCGGTGGATTGTACACGGATCATCTCCTCCTTCAAACGATCCTTTAGGTCCTGAGCAAGAAAACATTTTGTCGTTATAGTGAATTTAAATCATTTTATCAAGACATGAAATAGGAGTATGAAATTGTATTTAAGAACAAAGAACGTTTGATTTAGTCATATATAAGCGCTTATTTTAGGTTTAATGTTAGTCTTCTAGCTCATCAAAACAGGTCTTTCTTCATTACTTTCACTTGTCCTTATAACTTCTATAAAGCTTGCAGGAGGGTGTTAGTTTCAAATTGAATATGGGCTTGTAAAGGTTGTCAAGTCAAGCCTGAGCAAAGCTGGTAAAATCTAGATTTTTATGGCTTTAATAAAGTGCGGCTTTATTTGCGTTGGTGGTTTTCCACACTGCTGCTGAACTCACCAGGTTCTCCTTCCTCAGCTGCTCCATGTCTCTCTCTTTGCGGCTGACCTCGCGCTCTCTGTCGGCGTTGATCTGCTCGGCTCGGATCAGCTCCAAACACTTCTGAGAGTAGCGTTCGGATAAACTGTCCAGTTCCCTCTTCAAGGCCTGAGTTTCAGCTCTGCGAGGACAGGTTAAAGAGATTGGATAACTCCACTCATCCTTATTTTGTAATAACTTGAAGATCTTCTTTTGTACTTTTACTGCATCTCATTAGGGAGTAACTGTATCATGAAAGCAAAAGAGTTTGTGTCTTTTCTCTTTGTGACTCAAGAATTTCCTGTTGTGGCTGTAGAACCTCTTCACATACAACCAGAAACCACAAAAATGAGGAAGAGTACGAGAAGTGAAAAAGCAGAGAGAACAGAAGCTCTCAAAGTCGGGTTCCAGAGGCTGCCTCTGAGACAGTGGCTGTCAAACGCCTTGAGACGCTCACAAAGAGAAACTAATCCCAGAGCCACCTCTACATTCCTCCAGAGGCTGACAGGACCACTGCGGCAATGCGCTCACATCAACAGGAGCCTCCACTGCTGTGAAGTTTGCACTTCATTCCACAGAGCTCTATTGTTGTCAGGCAGCTGCTACTCCAAAGCACAACAGAGCCATTCACTGCAATTAGTGCAGGGCTGTTCTGAGAGCCCGGCTAATAATCATTGATTCTGCAAGCATGCTGCAAATGCAGAGGGCTTTAAGCAATTTGGATTCTCTGTGTTTGTTTTAGTCACAAAAACTGGAAGTCTGACATGTAAGTGCGTCAGTCAGAACAGCTGGAAGGCTGGAATTCACTTTTGCAGGAACTGCTCAAAAAATGAGCAGCCAAAAACTTTCCACACCACAAAATGAACCAAAAAGGAGATGTGGTCCAAACCACAGCTAATGGAGGACGGGGGGCATGGGAGCGGGACGGGCCGAAGGTCCTCAAGGAGGAAGAGGAGGAGGAGGAGGAGGAGCAGAAAGCAGAGGGTAGGAGTTACTAACTGTTGCTGCACTTGTAACGCCTGCGGGTCCAGCCCAGCGCTCAGCATCTCCATCACCTTCTCCAGATCTTCTTTGTGTTTCTTCTTCAAAGCCTCCATCACTGAAACACCAGCACACGCGTTACCATGGCAACAAGCGGTCAGCTAATTCACAGGGCATGGGGACATTAAAGATAAAAAGCTTAACAACAAATTTCCCTTAGAAAGATCAGCTGATAAGAAGGATTCGGGTTCAGATTTTTTTGCTTAAACTCCGACAATCTCTTCAACTCCAATCATCCACATTTATCCACATAAAACTATCTCAATCGACAGGGTTTGATTCAATCATGGGTACAGAAAACTTTAGAAGGTAGTAACTACAATGCAGCAAGATTAAACAGGATGTAACCATCAACATCACAGAGAAACTAAATCTTTAAAATCCCATCAGTATTTGAGATTCAAATGAGTCTGAGCTTTTACTCTGAATACAGATTTTGATATTGTTTGAGGCTTTATTTATACAGATGTCAGCAGAATTAACCATCCCACATCCCTCTGTTTAGTGATTTGCACTAACTTTGTAACTGTAAATATTAATTTAGCGATTCTTACATATGAAGGAACAAAAGACAAAATCATAAAACTGTTTTTAACGAAACTTGACATTTGGATTTGATCAACTAATTTGAGCATTTTTAAGTGAAGCCTTCTGAGGCCACACTTCTCCCGTCCTTGATGTTATTCTGTGTTGCGTACAATTTTAACGCATCAAACCCTTCAAACCTCTTTAATCTGTTTTTTTATGAACTGCTGGAATGGTTTTCTTTATACATCCCTACAGCTCAATTTTAATGGTGTTTTTAACATGTTCTTGTAGAACTTTTCTAAAAAAGATTAAACTTAAAATGACAGTATTTCTTTATTCAAATCACTGTAAATCAAGAGCAAACAAAAAAAATAACTTTAGCTCCATGCAGTCCCACCCGCCCCTCAAAGATCATTTTATAATTATCTTTTGCCGCTCTGCAGAAACCGTCCTAGAAAACGATACGGGTCGGCTAAAAATGTCACAATCAAATTAAAAGACCACTAAGAACGCTTTAAAAAAATATAAAAAAATTATTGGAGTGGATCTTTAAAGAGCCAAACATTTTGTCATGTTATGTTTAGCTCTTTTTTCTCTCTGTAGATCTTCTGTCTTGTACTGTCAACACTTTTGTTTTTCTGCTAACCAGTCTAAAAGCGGACATGATGAGCTTTGGGGTTTATTCACTCTACGCTTGAGGCGTAGTGTGTGAGTGTGGTAGACTCTGACCACAGCTCTGTGGCATCAAACTTCATTTACAGCAACACTTTGAAAACAGATGTGGGGGAGGGGGTGGGGGGGGTAATAAGCTTTAAAGGAGTTTCTGAGGTCTCTCTAACCTTAAAAAAATGACTTTTTAAATGTAAAGCCTGATTACAAATACTCTAACAAAAACAAATGTATTTTTTTATAAGTGATAATCTACAGACTGAAAACTTCCAATCCCTTTCTAATGTCCTGAACTGCTCCCATCGTCGGCGGCGGCGTGCGGCAGACTGACCCCGTGCCGTGTCCTGCGTCTCCTCCAGCAGCAGCCTCTCTTTCTCGCTCTCCATCTCCCCGATCTGGCGTTCGTGCTGCTTCTGCAGCTCCTCCAGCGCCTGCTGGTGAGCCCGCTCCATGGCTGCCAGGCTGCGGCTGCAGGGCGCCGTGGGGCCGCAGCCGCCCCACAGGCCTTCGCCCCCTCCTCCCTCTAGTTGCCCCAGCTGTTGCCTCAGTGACGCCACCTGAGAAAAACAGAGGCGGAGGTAAAGCCCACTGAGATACGACACTGAAACTGAAACTGTCGGGTTTTAAAGTAGATCTGCAGCATGCGGAGCAGCAAAGTCTGATGCAATCTACAGCACACCCAAACAAAGCACAAGAGCTCTTCAGAAGCATTATCAAAGACTAATTTCCTTCTCATTTACTCTTAAATGTATCTAAATGTGGATGATAATGCTGCTGGGAGAGCGCAGATCAAACAGGAAGTCGTTTTTAAAAGCAGAAAAAGCAGTTTTACTTCATCTGGGCAGATGAAGGGTTAATTTGCAGTATTAGTATATTGCAAATTGGAAAATCATCTCCACGCACTACCTCCCTCTGCAGCGCCTCGTTGGCAGTTTGGCCAGAAGGTCGTGATCCATGCGGTGGTAAGGAGCTCACCTCCTTTAATGGCATTCGCTCCAGCTCCGCCCACTTTCTCTCAATTTCTTCCTCCAAACGCAGTCTGGGGTTGGAACCCTTACCGCTGCCCTTCCTCGACAGGACGGCCTCCCACTGGCTGCTCATGTTCACCTCCTCCTGCCAGCGGCCCTGCTCCCTCACCTGGCCTTCTCCTGCTTCCCGCTGGCTGGCGGGGTGGGGGCTCGAGGAGGCGAGAACGGGAGACAGCTCCACGTAATCAAACCTGTGCTGAGTCAGAGAGGGCGCAGAGATGACTGACGGAGACTCGCCGTGACGGGAAGAGAGTGGGACGTGAGCGTGGGAGTTTTCCTTGTCGCTGCTGTTGTCTGGTAATCTGTGAAAATAATTCAACAAACACTTCAACACCCTTTTAAATTTAAGAAGTGATACTTATACAAGAGGTTTTTCTGCACAGATCCAGTCTGTGGATCAAGGTTATTTTTTAAGATGAATGTTTGTTAATTTCCTTTATCAGATTCTGGAGTGAACAGGTTGGACCCTAGAAGTGACCCACATGTGCAGCACATGCTCAGAAGAATGCTCAGCACTATTCATGATGGGGGTCTCTCAAAGGTGGAGTTTGCACTGGAATTTATCATTTGTTAATGTGGGGAAGTTAAAAAAAAACATCAAAAGATTAAAAAAGAACAAAAATCAGAATTTTTATTTTTGCAATAATTGGTTTTCTTGCAGATTTAGACTGTTTCGAGGGATCCAGTCCAGATTTTTTGGATATATGTCACTTTGGTTAACACTTTGAATGCAGCCTAAGGCTAAGATTGTCACAGATTGCATAAAATGAATCAGTTTTACTTAAAATGACTTAAAGACTTGGTGATAAAGTACACATTTCAAGTATTTATGAAATCCTTTTTACTGTGTGAGGTCCGGAGAGCTGCTGGGCTGAATGCATTTCTTTAAAACTTCTATCCAGTTCCTCCTGATTCCAGCTGTCATGGCAGACAGTGTGAATACAGCTTCCCGAGTCTGAGGACACACACACAAAAAAAAGAGAGAAATCAGGTTAAGCACAAACAAAGGAATGACAGAAGTGGGCTGAGATTGACATGATAAAGTAAATCCAGATAAGAGAAAGAAAAGGAGAAAAGAAAAGACAGGAGAAACTGAAAGCAGGTGTGGTTAAAGCTGACAAAAAATCCAAGAGTACTTAAAGAGGTGAAAGTGGGTCTTACCTGTATCTGAAAGCCGTAGTTCTTCTCCACATTAAACTCAGACACTTTGACGCAGGACTTCAGGTCAATCTCTCCATCCAAGTCATCTTTCTGTGGAGAACGCAGAACAGCACCGTCATATAAATGTTTGTACTTCCTATTTTGTTGTAAATTACACACAACTAACAAAATTCAAGAAATTATGCGATATAATAGTAAAACTTCCCAAAAGTTCTACAAGTTTTTCAAAAAAAGGATAAACACACCTCTTCTGCGGTCAAATCTCTGTAATACTTCAGCCCAGCGTCAGTCAGAACAAACCAGTGCTTCTTCCACTGCAGAAACACAGTTTGAGGTTAGCACCACCATGAAAAAACATCAGCTGTGACAAAAGGACCAATCTGAAAGATCAACAACTATCAGGGGAAACAGGAAGGCCCCATCTTCTTAAACATCATGTGATGACTGAAGGATGAAGTTCGTTCACTCAAGCACTTCATTCACAGAGAAAAGACACATGGTATGCTTCATGCCATAAAACCATCAGGGCTGACAGCACCAACTTATGTTTAAAGCACAAAGAGTCGTACATGTTTAGGACAAGAGAAAAAGGAGACGTTACCTCCCCACTGTCGTCCAGTTTTGACATCCATCCCTTTTTGAAGTTCAACAGGTCAGGCTGTGGAGTGCAGGACACAGAGTCACTTTCATCATCCTTCATTTGAATGAACAAGAGGGATGAACAAAAGTGGCAGGAAGGAACTGTGTGATGTCTTTGTACGTCAAAGCCATTCGTTTGTTGAGCCACAAATCCCCAACAAGCCTGAGCTGGTTTCACAGAAGGAGCAAGAAACAAACAAAAAGAGAGAAAAAAAACAAAGATCGAAAGAAAAAGCTTATAGCGCCAAAATGTGCTCACATCAGAGGGTGGCACATGCAGAACTGAGCCGCCGCTGGTTTCCATCCATGAAACCAACACAAAAACAGACATTTGTTTTTCCCACGAGGAAAATGTTCTCCGTTTCACTACACTGACTTTACAGATACATCAAAAGACAACACATTATGTGGTCTTTGTCAACAGAAAAAACATTAGATTAAATGAAAATCAACATGATCATACAGACTGTACTGCCTGTGCATTGCAGTGGTATTTTTACAACAGGGTGTTTGCATAATAGGGTGCTGCTCTTTTGCACTGCAGCACGCCCGCCTTTGCTTTTGACACCAAAACAGGAAGAGAAAACACAAGCGAGGTACCTCAAAATGTGGCGATCCAAGATTAAGATTAAGCAATTTTCTTTTTCCCTAACATGCATTCCTTCCTTTTCTTATCTCCTGCACTCGCATGTACATTCCTTACTTATAATCTCTTTGCATTCGTCATCTCATCTCCTTCAGGCCTTACACTCCCACTTGCTTTTTACCCACTTTAACTCTTCCTTCTTCATTTTTAGATCAGTTTATCACTTTGTTCCTTTACAACCCACGTATTTTCTGCCACTTTAAACTACATTTTTTATCCGTTTTATTCTTTCTTCCAGGTACTTCTACTTATTGCTACTTCCTTAATCTCAAAACTTTTACAGTCTGGTGACTGAAGTGCCCCACACAAAGCAAAATAAGAACAAAAAAAAAGTCAACTTGTCTGTTACTTTATTTTCCATATGTATAATTTCAAACTGTAATCAAGTGATTGCTGACCAAACATAATTGATTATATCAATATTGTTTTCAAGCCAAGTAATTTCTTTTAGCAAAAAGAGAATTTTGTCAAACAACAAATTCTCATTGGCCTTTTTATGACCTCAGGCAGGGTCAGACAGCAGATGGAGGGGAAAGTATGCTAAAAGCATGACACTAATACTTTCAAAGGTTAACAGTAAAAGAGGAAACGGAGTGTAAGACGATTTTCACTCTTCCCAACCCCTATCTAATGCCACAATAAAAGAGGATTGTGTGTGGAGCTTTGTCTGTTAGGCCTAGTTAAATAGGTTAGCTCTCTGCACAGTGCAAATAGGAGGATCCAGGTGTGTGCTTATTGTGATGACAGTTCCTGGATTACCTTGGTTAGAAAAGCCTACTGATCATTAAAAAAAACAAACAAGTGGCCAAGTTTTGAGTGAAAACAAAGCTCTGCTGGCAAAACAAGAAGGAAACCAGAAATGATGACTTTAAAAATGCATAATTACACAAAACAAAAGTGACATTTCATTTATTTCATCCAAAAAGTAAGAGTTTTAAGTTTATTTTGATAGTTTTGGTTTTTTTCTTCCATTTGTGACAGTGCCAAGTGATATTTTGAGAATTTCTGCTTTCTTCCCCCGGTCGTATTCATATTGAAACCAGAAAAAAAAATCCCATGTTATTAATAGGTGGTTGAATAAAGAATAAAAATATAGAACGTGCGTGCTGCTAGCTAATGAACGTCCTGCAGCAAAGAAGTAAACAAGACAGAAACACCCCACACAAACAAACAAACAAACAAACACGAAGTTATTAAATATTACATGAACAAAAAATCTACCAAAAAACACATTTGGTGACCAAACAATTCCATAAATAAAACACAGTTACGGCAATAAAAATGTTAGCTTGCTAAGCTAGCTAAATTACGCTAATTTACATGAAGGTCTTATTAAAATTAAGCTAATTCGGCTAACTTTATTTGACATACAGTAGTTTAGGAAGACGAGACATGCATGAAAAACAAAAACAGCACGCTTTCATGCTTTAAAAAAGATGCAGCTTACCGTCATGATAACAGGACGCAGAGAGGTAGAGAAAAAAGGGTAAAACTTCTGTTATTCCACGCGCTCGACCCTCGTCTTTCACTTCCAACTGTACGGTTTAGCTAACCCCTCGCGGGCAGAAAGCACCTTGCTTTGGCGCAGAACTTTTCACTCAGGCGAACTTAGATAAAACTCCGCGCATTTTAACTCCAAGAAACTAGAGCCCATAGCCCCCACAAGTATTTATCTACGCCTTTAAAGTACTCATCTGTTAAGAAAGGAAATAGTTTCTTAAAAAGGGATGGTTTCTTCTCTTTCTTTTCTGACAAGCGCAAAATGAAGAAAAAAAAAACTCCTCTTCTCGAGTGTCTCACTGCTTTCTGCCACTTCCTGGGCGGATCCATAGTTTGAGACAACACGCGAGCCCAAAGCGGGTTGTACCAAATGTCAAAAACAAAGTAATATGAAATACAACTAAAAGGAAAGGGAGGAACTTTTTATTTTTAGAGCCACTAATTTTCCTATAACAAATTAAATATACATGTAAATATCTGACAAAAACCAGTGAAAGCACAGAATCCAGTTCCAGGTTTCATGCCTCCACTTTTCCCCTGAAGCAAAAACATTTCCATATTTACCTGACAGAAAATCGTTGGCCTTGGAGGAGGAAGACTTACTCCACCCACCTCCTCCACCATCCGCCTACAGAAGCTACTGGTCTCAGCTCAGGAATTTCAACACAAGTCCCAGCAGACCACAACTGACAACGCTCAGACACTTTTATGAAATGACTCTGAAAGTCAATGAACAAAAAAAAGTCAATAAAAGATAAAAATATTATTAAATATGTGTTTGTTTAAATTAGGCCAAATAGTTTTAACTAAATAATAAAGCTCATCTTGAAAGTTTGAAATGTTAACCATGTGGATACCGTGAAGGATTTACCTGTAGTTTGCTGGGAAAAAAATATTACACCTATATAAAACTTTTCTATTCTGAAAGACCCATTCAGATGAAAATTGTGCTTTTGGAATTTTTAATTAGATTATACCATGGTCCAGTTGAATACTTGATTCTGATTGGCTGCTGGGTGTGGATTAAAAAGTGATTATCCACAGTGATAACGCACACCTAAAAAGGAAGTTTCGATCACATAAACTAAATGTTCTATATTGCGGTGCTGGCTACTTTAACTTGAGCTTAATCATCTAGACAAAAACAAGCAGTAAGAGGTGAACTTTCTCTCTGAACTGATGCTTTATTTAACTTATCGTAACGATCAGCATACACACCACTTTCCTTTGCCGCTGCAGTCGAGGTCGGTGCCAGCTCAGCAGGGTGTTGTCATGTTACCGTGACAACACACCACACAACGTATCAAATAGTCTGCGTTTTGTGAAAAAGTGACCTAAACCCAAAAAATATCAAGAATATAGAACAAAAAAATCAATTGAATATTTATTTATTTTGTAAGTAACCATGGTATAGGTTCGATAATCCCCTTCGAAGTGTGCATTATCAGAAATTAACTCACTTTGCTGAAGCAACCATCTGACGCGATGCGGAAGCCACTCCAAAGAAATGTGCATTATCAGATATTAAACCCTGAACGGATCCCACGTTGTGCGTTAATTTCTGATAATGCACACTTCGCCAGACATTATCCCTAAGTGTGCATTATCAGTGCATTATCCCTTTTTGGATTGGATTTTTCTGCATTTTTCCTGATGCTCAAATAACTTAAAGTAAATATCTGTTATTCATTCACTCCTCATTCATACATGATGATAAGCTACTGATGTAGCCACAATTGGCATGGGGCAGACTACAAGAGGTGTGGCTTCCAGTACAGACTTACAGCCCCTCTGACCATCACTGGGATATTCATACACATTCATACACCTGAAGAGGAGGGTGAAGTGTCTTGCCCAAGGACACAACAATAGTTGACTGGAGGGAGTTTAATTTGAACCACCAACTTTTTGATCATTGGCTGACCTGCTCAACCTAAAGTTAAACCACGTCATGGTTGGAAAAAAAAAATCCAACAATCTAATGCATGAATTTAAAAGATAAAATTAGCGTGTTTAGTTTTGAAAAACAAAAAAAATTGAAATCCCTGAGTCATGAGTCATCCCTACTTTGGAGTAGGGATGACTCATTTAACACAGCAATAGTTTTAGGACAGCCCTCTTATATGCCAACGTATAGATCCATTTGGAGCTATCTTTCCAGCAGATTAGCTGAAACATTATCATGCAACGGGACAATAAATACCAACCACAGCAGCAAATCTGCAGCAGAATGGCTGATAAAAAAAAAAAATAGAATAAAGGTGACACAAAGTCCAGACCTCAACCTGATTGAAATACAGGTTCAAGTCTCCAAGAATGCCAGCAATGTTGTTTGAAGAACTTGAGTTCCTCTAAAAGAATTTGAGACTCTGATAGCTACACGGAAAATGATTAGTTCAGGTTTCTGAAGTTCTCTGATCAGGGGTTCTCACTAACAGCTTTAGCAGAAAATAAATGGTGTGATTGTTGGAACCTGTTCAACTGTCAGATCCTGTTTGGATCAAAGTATGTTTTGAAGACCCACAGTTTTGAAAACATGTATAATCTTTCTCCCGATCCCTCGTGTGCTACTATAGGCTGACGAGCAATCAGACTGAATTATGGAAGCAAGACGACAAATCCAATAAAAGTGTAACTTTACTTTCTTTAAAACTCAGCTCATTCCAGATAAAAAAAACAAAAAAAAAACAAACATAGCTCATTTACCAGCGAGAGCACATACCTGCATTTGATCTGATTTGTGATGGCTGTTTTTCCAAGAGCTGCCCTCGTCTGCCGTGGGACTGCCTGATCTCTGGTTAGCACATAGTGATGAAGATAATCAATGTCCCACTGAACAAACGGAACAGAAACCTCTGGGGCTTCACGGTTATTGATTTTTTTCAAAGCTGGTGTACAGTATGTAGATCTGGTTAAGCATTAACAGCTCCTACAGGTAAAACTCTCAGAGAACCAGCTGCACAAGCATTAGATCTTCCAAACAAAATCAGTGATACTTAAGTCTTCGTCACAACTACCCTAATGAGTGTATATGGGGTGTCTGCAGGCAAAAAGTGGGCAAACTTGTATGGGGCATGCATCTGGCCTGTAGAATATATCAAGGTCGTAGACCTCTCAGTAAATCCATAGAGAGAAAATGTTCATGGACATTTTTTCTATGGGCATGCTGCAGGCGACATATCGTGGTGAACACTTATACAACACATAAGGGTGAGTTAGGCTGATGTAGGTGAGACGCAGGTGCCCAAATCCTACAAACTGCACAGGGAGCCATTAGGGCTGTTCAAGAAATACCCAACGGGAATCCTAAAGCACTTGTGTATCACCTGCACAACACGTGCAAGCAGTATTTGCACATTGTGAGTAAGGTAATTAGAAGTACCCTTACTAATGACTAGAGTGTGGCATAAAGGCAACATATGACAGCATCACGTCTACATCAAAACTATGTGCAACCCAACCCAAAAACTGTATGGCCCTTGTATGGGTGCTCGTGACTAAGGCTTTCGTTTTAGCAAAAGTCTTACTACACTGAAGTGAAAAATACTGACCCTCTCTTCATTTGCTCACCTGTAATGAGGTGTATGATTGAGCTCGGGATAGATAACCTCCAAAGTGCCATTCTTTCTCTGTGTCTCCTGTATCTTCCCAGTCTGTGGACGGATGTTTGCTCAAGGAGTGGCTAAAACGACAAGAAAAGTCCCTTCATATCTGATGCTCTGAGGAAAAGATTCAAAACCTACGTGGTTCTAACATTAATCTGATGTTGCATATCAAAGTATTTGGTAGATTGGGTCTGACCTGGCTGGTTTAAAGAGTTCCTGTCTCCTGACAGGCTGCTGGCTTTGTGACTTCCCCACAGTGCCTGGACCCTCTCTTGGATGGATCATTTTGATCTTAGGTAAGTCAGCCATCGTGATGTATTCCTCCCTGTTTCGTCCTGTGGAACCTGCAGAGACCTGGCTGGACTCCGAGGACTCCATGGAGCTTTGAGAGGATGTGTGCTGATGCATTGGAATCTGAAGGGAAGGAGATGGGCACCGTGCGCTGTTGGAAAACCTCTTTCCAGAGGGAGAAGAGCTACGGTCCTCATGGCGGTGTCTGCCAGAACCAGATCTGATGCTGTCAGATGTTCTGGAGGTTTCAAAGGTAGTTCTGTTAATATTTGAGGGTTTTTTGGGGGGTGAAGAAGCTCGAGATTGCGAGGAGCTGCGGATCGAAGAAGTCGATCCATGCCACGTTGGTGGTGACCTGTTGGAGTCGTATTTCTTTTCACTGTGAGAGCTTTTTCTCTGAAATGACAGATTAAGACTAGATTCTCCATTCAATGTGGTTTTGAGGACAGAGTATCCAGGAGGGTCATGGTTGCCTTTCCCCGATGGAGACAAGTTCGGATTGCTTTGGCCCCTGCCATTGAAGGGGCTACTTTTGGCTGATTTTTGAAGCAAGCGTGGATCAGTGTTATCCCGGTCCTTCCTCGATGAGGCAGAGCTGTAGCCCTCACGAATTCTTCCATTAGGTTCAGGCTTATAGGGCAGAGACTGGGAAGGAGGTTCATAACTTTTCTTCAGAGGTGAAGAACTCCCCCTGTCATGGCTTTGTCCCCTCAACGACATGCCGACCTCCTTTCTCCGCTGCTGGTTTGGACTCACTTTTTTATGGTCTCTCCTTCCTGGAGAGGAAGAACGGCTTTCCAGACCTCGACTGCTGCTACTAGCTTTTGGTTCGCTTTTACGAAGTATGGATTTATTTGGTCTGTCGTGTCGTGGACTAGATGGAGTCAAAGTCGAGACTTCCCGCTCTTGACCATTTGATGACAGGTTATACAGAAGAGCCTGGCTTTCCATTCCATAGCCTTCTCTTATTGGAGAACCACATCGTCCATAATGACTACGACTGTTCAAGGATGTCACTGATTCTGATTTCCGAAGGTTAGAGTAGCTGGACGAATTGTAGTTTCTCCTTGGTGAGGAGTGCCGGCTGTCTAGTTGGCTTTCAGTTCTCCTTGATGGAGAAGGACTACGACTGACTGACCCAAGTCCACGTCCTGAACTTGGGCCAACTTCAGTTCTCCGATGAGGTGTTTGGACTGAAGAGTTGTGGTCCCTCCTTAAGGGAGACGAGCTTCTGCTGTTACTTTGTCTACTCGAAGAGCTGTGTACTTCTGTTTTTCGCAGCGTGCTCCTAAAATCAGAAATTGTGCTGGATTGGGACTTGACAGAACCTGCCAATGTTTTGAAGTTTTTTGGCAGAGTGCCTGACTCAAAGTGTCGCCCGTTAGTGGCTTGCGAGAAGCTTCTGGGTTCTTGCACCACTCGTTGAGATCGCGCTCCATTCTCAAAGCTCTGTCTGTTGAGTGTGGCACTGGACTCACTGCGTCTGAAGGGCGGGTTTCCTCTAGAGGGGGAAGACGAACGAGACTGCAGAGCTGAGTTTAGCTTCGAGGAATCGTTCCGCCCCGACTGTTGAAAAGAGCCCTGAGAGGGGAAGTTTCCTCGACTGAAACCCCTTCGACTGCTTGAAGCTAACGATTCGGCTATCTTAAAAGGAGTAGGACTCGGGGATCGAGCCCCAACTTGTGCCTCAACCTCAACAGCGACATCATAGGGGTCAGGAGGAGGAACTTCCATGGACTGATCATCATGGAGAATATCTGGTATCTGTCTCTCTGAGGCAACACCAAGATTAGGGTTTCTGAAGGGGACGGTATCTTTTGGTTCCACGTTCCTGTAGCTGAAGATGGGATGCCCTCTTTCAAAATGGCGATAGGGAGCAGGTGGACTGTTCTCTCGCAGTGATCGAGCGCCTGTCGCCCTCCCCAGGGAAAAGTACCCACTTTCTCGCTTCTCTCTGTCTTTCAACCCTAGAAGATAAAGAGGACTTTTAGAGAAAATGAAGAGTTGAGGTTCAGCTGCCTGGCATGAAGGCAGCCATATTGTATTACTGATAACTGCTCTCTGACACCTCAGCTCGCGACTTCAAATAACGTCGCCAAGTAAAGAACACCTCAGGTTGTAATCGGATATGGGTTAGCCGAATGTGTGAAGAGCCGTTAAACCTACAAGTCCATGAACTAAAATGGAAGAATATAATTTTATCCTATTATTTTTGCTTTCCAACATTTTCTGATCTCTATTTGGGAAAAGTAATAAAACAATTTTTAAGGTCCCTATGAATGCACCTGAGTACCCAGCAAAGGTGTCTCGACCTCGGGCTTCATCCATCCAGCCACGGGGGTTGGGGCGGTGAGGTGGGGGGTCAAGTCGGGTCATGCCAAGTGTGTTGGCTCTGCGATGGATTGGGAGGTAACCCTCCTCTGCGCTGACGGAGCTGCTAAAATCCTCACTCTGGAATAGACAGCTACACACGGAAGGAAGTTAAAGCAAAGACGGGTGAAGATATTGCAGTGAGGGTGGAAACTTTTCAAAAGATCTCATCAAACATCTTCCTTACCTGTCGGTGCTGTAGTTATCCTCGCAGATATAAAGCTCACAGTCCGGACTCAGGATGCAAAGAGAGGCCTCCTCACAACCCGCATGACCTCCGTTAACATCCCAGCGACTGCTCACCACAGACACACTGTCAGAGTCGTCCTGATTGGACGACAGGGAACGAGACCAGCCAATCACAGAGTGCCGGCAAACCCATCTTCCTAAAGCTGTCTTCCACAAAAGTCAAAACTGATGATCCATTTATGAAGTGGGGCTGCTTCTACAGCATAAAATGACACCCTCAAGTAGTCCAGACATTTATGGATGGTTCCCTGTCCTGGAGGGGCGGGGTCAGTGCTTTCTGAGCTACTGCTGCTGTTCAATTAGCCTTTGTAAAACTATCTGCCTCGTGGCTTTCCTCATTCATTTTTCATCACCTTTGTTTCTTTCAGTCCACACCTTCATCAAACTGTACTTCAGTCTTAATATTGTTAACATAGTTACAGTTAAATAAATAAATACATAAAAGCAGTTTTAGAATAGATAAGTGTTTACATAAAAAACAGGCCTCTTCGAATGAAGTCGAAAATTCTTATATTCTAAAAGATTTTCTTTAAATAAGCAAAAAAAAAAAATCTGCCAATGTGGAAATAAATAAATGTCTTACCAAGAATTCCTACGTTAATACCTTTTCATAAATATTATTTTAAATATAAACAATTCTCCCTGAAACAAAAGTCATTTTATTTTCTTCAAAATTCGTGTTTTGCAGAGTACAGGAAGACAATAAATGTGTGACAAAGCGAGCTGAAGAGACGGCAGCGGCGCCGTCTGTCACAATTTCAACACGTTTCAGGTCGTTTCTGTGCAGCAACTCTCTGTCTAAAGTTACACACAACATAAAGGAGGAGAGTAAGTGATCCAGCTTCATTAATGTGTAATCAGAAGCAGCTCTGCCATCCTGCTTTGTGCTGCTGAAGCTTATTCTCTCTGAATCTTCATTTACCAAGAAACAGACGCAAACTTGACCTTTTAGCAGCATCAAAAACCCGCTTCCTGGTTGAAACTTGGCCGTGCTTCAGGATTTGTTTGCAGATTCAGGTTAAAGTGCATTTGGTTTAACTAAGAGGAATAATGTATCTACAAAAATAATCATCTTTTTGAAGTTACAGTTTTTGAATTTTTAAAAATATTTTTGAAATCTAGAGGGTGGAAGTGTTCTATTTACCTGTCATGCTTTGCTGACCTCACCTCTGACCTGTGACTATTTCACCTGCCGTATCCATCTGACGTTCCGCTAATCCCATCACTCACTGCACTCATTATCCGCTCGGCACTCCGCCCCCTCCTCACCTTGCTGCTGGTGTCTCTGTCTTCCGCCTGGGACTGGATGGGGGTCAGTAACCCTCCTCTGCTTGGCCCGGTCCAGGTCCCGGTCCCGGTTTCAGGCTCGGTCAGGGCTTTCTGCTGTGCTGCAGCCTCAGCGGTCTCCCCTGAGCTGCTGTGCAGGTGCCTCTGGCGCAGACACTCTTGGCAGCGGGAGGGGTCAAAGACGTTGGGCTGGAACTTGGGACAGATGGGCTCATTGCCGCTGAGCGACATGGCGAGTCCAGAGGGGGTGCTTGTCTGCTCATCGCCCCCCCGCTGAGACAGCTGAAGTTATCAAATGGTGCAAAAATATTTAATTTGGAGACAAAATTTCCTCAAAGCACCTAAAATATTTAAGCACACCATCAGAAATAAAGGATTTCCCATCTTTTGATGATTTTAGAACGTGAATACGGAGATTAACAACAGTTTATATATGAATATGGTTCATTGAAAGGCAAACTATTAAAAATATAAACTCATTTCTCTAGAAAAGTATCAACCACATGCACTACAACCAACAATCCTCTAAGAAACTGATTCCAAAAAGGTGAAAATTACCAGATAAGAGGGCTTCCTGCTATCAGCTCAGCCTTGAATGGATCATCATGAAATGAATGACCCCCCTCAGGCTCATGCCTCAACCCCCCCATCCTCCCGGCCCTCCTGGGCCGCTGACTCTCAAATCAATCCGATTGGCCGCTCTCATGAGTGAAACCGTGACAACCAGCTCTGGATGAACGCCGCCCCCCGACCCTCCAGAACATCCAGCATGAAGCCCTCTGGTTCCTCTATCCGGGGTTGTATTGAATGTCACGGGGCTTTAGAAAGCGAAATGAGGCGCTCGTGCCGGCGGCGACAGCTGGGACGTGCTGGCTCGGGTGAACGTAAATAAGTAAACAGCATTGAGGTGTTTAACATACATTCAGACCGGCGCTCGGCAGAGGCCGGTGGGTGGTCCTGCAGCCCTCATGCAGGTAACTCTGAGCTGGAGGGAAACGGAGCAGAGGGCTGATTTCCTGATGAACTGAAGAGGATGTTGACCACTGCGTCAGGTTTCCTATTAAACAATGGCGCTCAAAAAAACTCAGATCACTCCGACTGCGTGACGTAACAAAGATTCACCTTTAATCCCAAATGAATACATATTTTAATACACAACATTAGAAAAACGGGTACACGCTCATTCCTGGTGATGGACCTTCTTCCCTGTCTGTCGGCGTCTCTGGGTCTTGGTGGTCTTCCCTCTTTTGCGTTTACTCTCTGTGACATCGGACCTCCTGTCTGTCGGACGGCCTTGCCGGCCTCTGCCGACCCGCTTCCCTTTCCTCTTCCTCTTTCTGGTGTAAGTGTTGAGCGCTGCTGTGAGGGAGCGAATCCTGAACAAGAGGAAAGACGACGGATTAATAAAGTCACTAAGATCACAGGGTGAGGGAGTCAGTGAGGACATTTAAACTGAAACGAGGGGAACATTCCAGGGGTCTACACCCTGCAGCTCTTTTATCTCTCCATGGTGGCTCAGTGGCTAAAGGAAAATAAAATAGTGATTTTTTTAAAGTAAGTATTACTTAATTAGCATTTATATATTTCTCCTGCTCCTTTCCGTAAACGCATTTTCAGTGTTCAATCACACTTTCAAAATTTTCAGTAATCTCGGGATCAAAACGTTCAGCTTGTTTGGGACATTACTGCTTGTATTTTTGGTTTTCATGAACTTTACTTTTTTTGAAATCTTGAGTATAATAAGATAATTAATGAAAAAGTCTTAAAATGTCAAAATTTTAAGTAGATTAGTCTTTTTTATATATTCATGGGCTATGTTTACATCTTTTCTAGTAATTTTTAAAACATTTTAAGCTTACCTAATATTTTAGCCACATACTAACGTTTTGGCTAATTTGTTATTTTCTGGGGCGTTTCAGGTTAATTTAGAGTTTAGCCTCTATTTTAGTATCAGGCTAAAGTTTGTGACAAATTTAGTTTACCGATTATTTTAGGCTATTTTGGAGTTCAGCTAGTAAGTATGCAACATGCTAGCTTTTTCTTTTTGCTAATTTGGCCTCTACTGGGTTTTTTATGCTAATTATCTATAGGGATTTTTAGGTTAACTTAGAGTTTAACTTCTGCTTTAGCAACATGTTAACATTTTGGCTAATTTAGTTTACTGAGGAATTTTAGGCTATTTTAGAGGTTATTGAGTAATTAAGAAATAAGCTAGCTTTTGGCTAATTCTGCATTTACTAAGGTAAAGCGTTAAAAAAAAAAAAAAAAAAAAAAAAAAATCACATTTTGCGAGATGTTGGTTTCTTTTTCAAGGTTTGCCTTTATTCATGCCAAGAACATGATTAATTACTTTAATTTTTTTTAAAAAGAAGGCAATGAATGCAAATCCAAATTTCTTAGAGGCTGAAGTAAATCTATGCGGCTCCTTCTAGGTTCTGATCAGTAGAAAACGAGCCCAAATTGCTCTTCTACTGTTAAAGGTTGCCAACCCCTGTACTAGACTAACTAAACCGGAGTTTACGTATCTCGTTTATATATCAGAGGAACAATTGAATGATGTTTTAGTACAAAAAAAACATTTTAGTTGATTTGAAAAAAGAGCTATGAAGATTAGTAGAATTATTCAAATGTTGCCTTTCAGATCCAGAGTCACTGACAAAAATATTTTATTAATCAAATCAATCGTTTAAAAAGCAAGAGTCTTCCTGTTCTAATACTTATTGTTTTCATAAAAGAAACACTCGTGAAAATTGTGTTTTTGGCATTTTTAACTACTTCTTGTGGCATTTTTTTCCTGATGATTAAAGCTTAATATAAAATTAAGATTTAATTTGTATTTCTGAATTTTTCTTTATTCTATTTTTTTGGATTGTGTGTGTTTTTGTTATTATTTTATTAAATTGTATTTCTTGTTCTTGTAACCTCTTTCCCTTCTTTCTCAAAAAAAAAATGTAGTTGTTGTAAGATTGTATTTGTTAAATAGAAAATGAATGGGGCGGCCCACAAGCTCCACCCCCTGATGCATCCCCATGTAGACGACTGGATCCACGAACGTCTTTGTTTCCTCGTCTCAGATTTTTGCACCGGTAATGTTAGGTTGAGGGTGTGAGTGAGGGGCTGTAAGCTAGCAGGAGAGCTTGTAAACAAAGAACTAAGATCAATTATGGTTGATGGGAAATTTTAAGCAAAACAAATGAGTTTCCACTGAGATGTCTTACAAAGGATATGAGCCTGATAATGTAGCCATCACTATCCAGAAGTCAAACTTTTAATTTTATGGGGAATCGCAAAGAAATATTTGATCATCAATACTAATTACTATTAAACAATTAATGGATCAAACAATAGTAAAAAAAAAGAATTAACATAAGCTAAAAAGGACAGACATATTGTTTTCTTTGTGATGGAATAATAAGTAAAAGAAAAACATGAATTTGATATTTATAAATATAAAATCTGGAAAGATTTTGAAGTATTTTACAAAAAGTAGCACAAAAACATTCAAACAAATAACCCACCATAAAACAAATCATACCTTAAAAAATAAAAAACTAGGATGAAAATATTATTGAAAAACTGACATAATAACATCTACTGGTGAGGTCTTTTTGTTAGCATAATGACCTCCGTAGCTCCACAGCTAAATCAGCAGATCTCTGCTGTCTCTGCTGTGTTGCTTTTTTGTTGACATCAAATCCGGTGAAACACAAAAAAACTCCTTACTTCTTGTTGATGATTGGATTCCCTGCTTTCCTTGGCATGGTGGGAGTTTTCTCTTGCTCCTCTTTATCGCCGCCTTCAACGCCGCTCTGCTCGTTGGACTGAAAACCAAACAGCAGCAGAGTCACTTTGTCGTCTTCCAAAAACATAACCTTTCAGCTCAGAGACACAAAAGAAAGACTTACCCGTTTTGTTTCAAGCAAATGGTTCCCAGAGAGGTCAAGATCGTCGATGGTTGTCACGGTAACAGTGTGGTTTGGGTGATCAAATTGAACCGACTCGGTTTTACTGGTCACTACGTCTTCCAGAAGATCATCATCATCTGTCCCAGTTAGGAAAAAGGAATTCAGCCTTTAGTGTCTAAAGAAAAGACAAACAACTCTGTTCCTTGGTTCACTCACCCAGAGCTTCTGTCCTCTCTTTCAGCATTTTAATGTATTCTTTATGTCGCTAAAAAGAGAACATTCCTCTGGTTAGGCAAAGCAGGAGTTTAGATCAATTGACGTCAGATCTTCTATTTTGAACCTTACTTCTTCTCTGACTCTTTTCTGCTCCTCCTTTATTTTCTTTTCTATTTCTTTCACCGCTGCTTTCCTCCTTTCCAACTTCCGCTTGTGAAATCCAGTGAGATACTCTCTTGATATGGAAGAAGGGACAAAGTAAAAGGAAGTAAAAAGCATCTTATTTTAAATTCAAATTCCCATTTTTTAGCTGTAAACTGTAAAATACTAAACACAACTCAAACTTAAAACGTAGGGCATAAATCTGTGATATTATTTTCTGTTATTCCTTATTCCATTAGTAGAAGCTCATGATGAAACAGGTGGAGTGATGTCAGCGTGTAGGAAATCAAAAATGTGATAACAGAACATGAGATGATCAGTATTTACATATGTATAACCCAGACCATAGGGCTGTGCTTTTATTGTTTTATTTATTTCGGTCAAATCCTTTTCTAAGTTGGGGGTTACAAGTTCCATATATGCAGTGTTACACTGCCGTGTTAAAAAGATACCCAACAACTTCTCCAGTCTCGGTGATTTCAGTTTGATTTCACTAAACTCTTATGCTAATATTAGCCAATGCTAACAAACACGGTTAAAAACATCGTTATCGTCTTCAAACTTACTGTCTGTCTTTGTCATCAAATGTGACGACACATTTGTTTTCTCTCCTTTTAGATCCGGGCTTGAATTTTGACTTTTTTGAGGCATTTTTAAAGTTTTTTCTGTTTTTCATAGTGAACACGTGAGTTTTCAGCGTCGGTCCGTCCCTGTCCGTCCGCCGCTCTGTTTACTAACGCGTCATTTGTTACTGTCCGACAGAAAACAAGGACTCACGAAACGTTCCGCTTAACACGGTGGGGGGAAAAGATATTTTAATGACAATTAAATTTGTGTCCCAATACGGGAAAATTATTTAAATAATTGTTTTTATTTGCTCTTAATTTTTTCATTATGTCGACCTTGAAAATAATGAAAAATAAAGAAGAAAAAAAATCTGAAAACACATGGAGGGGAAAAAAAGAAATTAGGAAAATTGTCAAATAAATAAATAAATAAAATAAGTAAAATCTAATTAAGCTTCATATGTAGCATTTAGTTGGAAGTAACTTTTTAAAAATGAGATTTTCATTGGATTTTTGTGCTTCTTTGTTGATTGCATTTACATTATGTGCTGTCTTTTTATTATGTCACCCGAAAAAGCAAAACATCTCATCACAACGATCTTTATCAAATCAACTTTATGGCTAACTTACATCGGTATTTTTCTGTTTGCTTTGACCCTTTTTTTCCCCAATGTCTTCAAAATATATAATCTACAAAAAGATTGCAGATTGTTGTGACATTTTATTATAAAACTTTAAAAGGAATACAGAAATTCAAACAATAAAACAACTTTATGGGGCAAAAATTAAGTAACAATATTAAAGAAAGCACAAAAAAAAAAATGTTTAAGACCAGTTCAAGAAATTAAATCCAAACTAATTAAATCTTTCTATGTTGCTTTGACTATAGTGTGAGATGAAAAGGGAATCCTGGAATTTCCTATCCGTGTGCTCATAGATACTAGTATCTCCAAATATTAATTATTACTTTCTATAGGAGTGAATTCTGCAGAGAAAACTTACATTTTAAATGAGAAAAAAGTAAAAATGCCGTTTTTGAGATGCCCCTCTGGCCCTAAAAGTGCCCTCTTAAAAAATAAAAAACAAAATAAAAGCACACCTCCAACAAAACTGCCCCACATAGACATGAACAATTCACAACCTTTAAATACATTAATAGCAAAAAAAAAAAAAAAAAGTGCTGCGGCACACGAACAGTTACAAATAAAAGAGAACCAGAACAGAGAACATCTTTTCAAACACTGGAGGCCGAACAGCTGGATGGAGTCAGCTGGTAAAGGACCGCGGCGGCTGTTGCTGCTGCTGGAAGGCAACCTCACATGAACGTTTGAAAAAAAGTTCAACCTGAAGCTGACCGAGCATCAAGCAGAAAACTTCAATGGGACTGCCTATGTACATGTATATACAAGCATAGTACATTACTTTAAAATGTAATGTGCATGCGCATCCGTGTGCCTGTGCGCAGACAGGCGTTTGCATGGGCGCTTCCCTCACTAAAACAAACGTTAGTCCAGTCCCGACGCATTCATCAGCGGGTCTCCATCAGGATTGCAGCTTCTGCGGCAGCATGCCGAATTCCTAAAAGCTGCTGTGTGTCACCAGCAGGGGGAGGCAGGTCAGCGGTCCTCGCCAGAATGACGCTTTCATTAACCGGAGCCTCAAAACAAAGGAGGATTAAGCTCAAATTGAGAGTAACGAATGAAATTTGCTTCAGAGTACAACGCTGGTATTGTACAGAGTTTGAGGTAGATACAAAGACACACTACCCACACAAATAAAAGTTAGCTTTCCTGTTTACAGGACAACCACACTCAGACTTTTGCTGTCTTCTCTGGAAAACCGTGAAGGCCTCAAACTAAAGCAGTTACTGCAGCAGTCTATCCGGCCGTGATTGTCTGGCTTTGAGTTTTTTTTAGAAAATGATCCCTTTCACTATTTCTGCTTGTTTGTCCCTTAGCAAGATTTTGTAAATTTAACAGTTTAGATCTGGAGGGTGGAAGAGCACCCTCAATGCAAAAGAGGCACGAAGTACCACTGACAGCCAGTAGGTGGGGTGCTGCAGCACTGCAACTTCAAAGTAGCTGAGGAAAACGTGTTTATGTACAGACAAAAACCTAAAAACGTGTTTAGGAAGCAGCGATGGTGGTGCCCCCACTGAGGCGCAGCAGGATCTGTTGACAGTCCTGCAGGGACCGGCGGTCTCCCACGCGCTCCAGAGTCCGCTTGGCCTCGGCCAGCAGGCGCGCTCTGTGTCCCGGTGGGGTCAGCAGAGGCATGGGGAGGTGACGGCAGGCCAGCAGGATGGCGTGGGCTCTTTCTCTTTCACCCAGAATACACTCCCCCTCTGAAAACAACAAGGATTGTGGGAAAAAAACAAAAAAAATGACCAATAAGTGACGTCCTTAAGTATTTTCCACTAAAGGAGGAGCGGGCGGTGTCGTACCGGCTGAGTACGAGGTGTGGGTCCTGCGGCGCAGGTTGTGCTCCAGCAGCTGATGCGTCCTTGTTGGGCTGGCGCCCGCCATCAGCCGCACGGTGGTTTCATGAAGGAAAACCTGACAAAAGACAAAATTCAGCAGAAATGCCCTTCTTTTAGCCTTCTTTTGAGAAAAAAATAAAATAAAATCAAAATATGATGGGAATGATTAGCGAATGGAAAATGTTACACAAACGAATGAAAGACATTTGCTATCAGTGAAGAATAACTCGTTATATCACATTAACAAATGCAGCCGTCGTCATTAATGAATCATTTACAGAAAGACAAACAGTCTCTGATCTGAGCCATCGATAGGAGGAGGTGTGCTCCCCGGAGATCTATCAGAACTGCCTGGTTGTACCTTGTGTTGCGCTTGTCTGTAGCACTGCGTGAGCTTTCTGAGCGCGCTCAGGTCTCTTTGAAAACCAGACAGCTGCGTTCCAGGAGCCGGGCCGGGTTCGCCGTTACTGCTGCCTCCTCGCTGCCATAAACTGGTTCTTAAGGTCAGCAGGAGGTCACAGACCAGGAGCTCCACCCCCTAAGAGGAGAACAGACGGAGGATGAGCTGCGTTCTGCTTATTTACATTAGAACAGATTATTTTGTTATCAGAGTTGTTGCAGAAGTTTCTGAAAGCCGATCCCAGCACCAGCATGCACGGCAGAAATCAAGAGCCCGTTACTGGCATGTGGAGCGGTGTGGAGCGGGCGCGTGCAGATCTGGGAGGCCTCTGTATTGCACTGCAGACGCATTGCACTCAGCTTCAGGATCATGCAATGCAACTACAATGCACCACAGCCACCTCCTGACACCCACACTGTGCACACACTCACACAGCCCCACACGCTGATGCATGGCGACCTTTAGAAGCGCAGGTTATCCAACATGCATCGTGAGGATTAAAGATCACAGAGCAGATGTTCAGGAAAGCTAAACTCACCTTGTTCAGCCAGCTTCCAGACAGGCCGAGCGGCACGGAGACGCTGGAGCGCAGGTAACCGCTGGCTCTGTCACAGTGAGCCAGGCAGGCGATCAGGCCCTCTCCCTTCAGAGAGCACAGGCTCATCTGAACCACCTTACAAAGGAGCAGCACGGCTTTGGGCAGGGGGTGGCTGAACCAGAGAAAACACAGCGGGTTGGAGGTGTGAGCAAAAAACCTCAG
This sequence comes from Oryzias melastigma, assembly GCF_002922805.2. Taxonomy (NCBI): domain Eukaryota; kingdom Metazoa; phylum Chordata; class Actinopteri; order Beloniformes; family Adrianichthyidae; genus Oryzias; species Oryzias melastigma. The sequence continues at coordinate 19,455,788 of NC_050519.1, read as the reverse complement.
ACAGTGACATGTTTTTGTCATGTCCGCTTACTCGAGGACGTGTAGAGCTCTCGGCATTCGCTCCGCCTCGGTCAGGAGAGACTTCACAGCAGCGTCGTCGCCCTGCAGCCAGTGGACGGCCGCCTTCAGCACCAGAGCCCACCAACGACACACCGGGTCTCCCACTGGCATCCAGAAAAAGGAGAAAGATGAGCCACAACCTTTAACAGCTTGTGTGGCCTTTCCTTTTAGAGCCTATAAAATATCCATTACCATTTCCTTTATATCATCAGTTTAGTGTCAGGAAAGGTAATAAATTAACATTTATCTGTTAAACTCCATCCTCTTTCCTTTAGAACTAATAGGCCGATGAAACCAACAAGCATAGGATATTTGTTCTTTGCTTTTTTAAACCGTCATTCTGTCAGATTTGTTATTCATTAATGTGAATGTGAGGCTGCAGTTTCTACATCCCTTATCTTTTAACTGATGTTCCAGTGTTCTTTTGTTTTTCTTAATTTTGTCTTCTGTTTTTCAAATAAAGATTTGTGTGTTTACAGAATTACAGGAGGACTTTTTTTCCAACAAGATACTTTGACAGTCTTCTCAAATTTCAAGGTAAAATTGTGGCTTTAAATGTTGAGACACAATGAATTGTGGGATAGGAGGCTCTTAAGAAATGCTGGGTCAGTAAAAAATGAGGCAATAAAAAGAAGACGTGAACCATCTTTCCTTCTTAATTTGTACATTTTAAACATCCTTTTTAATAGAGACCCTCAACTATTTCAATTTCTGGATCATCAACTTATTCTCACTCCAAACTCGTCGTATATGGACGTTTGGTCCGGGTCCCTCCGTGTCACTTTTTGACGTTTTATGTGTCCCCAACTTGTAGTTTTTTGACGTGCTGGCTGTTCCCATTAGATCAGGAGTCCCAAAGCTCCAGGTGGCCAACCGGTACCGGGCCACAGAAAGGATTGAATACGCTAATGAAGGGTCCCCAAACCTCAAGACGCGGACTGGTACCCTAACCCAGTACCAGTTCCAGTTCTGTTACCACGTCTTAAAGATTCCCTGATTTAATGGGAACAGCCAGCAAGTCAAAAAACGACGAGTTGGAGAAACCCAAAACGTCAAGAAGTGACGCAGAGGGCCGGAACCATACATCCATATACAGTATGATGAGTTGGGAGTGAGAACGTGTAGCAGAATCTAGACAGATCCTGGTTCTGCTGGGAGTTCCTGCTGGTCATACCTGGGATGGCGGTTTGGTTAAGCGAGCTTGAGAAAGGAGGAGCTGAAGAGGAGTCCTCTGTGCAGCTGTTCAACAACTCCAGGAACTCCAGCGCGCTGGAAAACTCTCTGCAGAGTAAGCAGTTTATTACATTTGTTAGTTATGGACAAAAAAAATGAGTCGAAGGTGCAGCTCCTGGGTGAGTTTTACCCAAAGTTAGAGTGGCGACAGCTGGCGTCGGAGTCGCTCTGCGGCTGGATCAGCGTGTGAACCGCTCTCTCCAGAAGCTTCCTGCAGAAGCAGCGGTGCAGCTGGGCGATGGGATCGACTGCAGGAAAAGGAAAACTGTGAATCTTCCAAATCCAGCTTTCACTTTAGCTCCAACGGGCAGAGACAAACCTGGATCTCTCTGAGAGGCGTAAACACTGTCGCTGCTCTCTGACTTCACCGACCACTCGCAGCTCAGAAAGAACTGCCTCCCCAGCGGAGTGAAGAGCCAGCGCAGGCAGTCTGGCACTGGCTTAGTGTCCGGCTGGTTGGCTACGCTCTCTGCACAGCTCAAAAGGTATCCCTGGGAGACAGACAGCAGGAGTCATGCCAGCTATGAGAGCACGCTGGGTCACAAGAAGACAAAGAACCGGGCAGGAAACATACCGGCAGACAAGAGAGATGGTGGCCCAGGACGGTGCGCAGGGCGATCGCCGCAGTGACGTAAATCTGAGCTAGCTGGGCTGGCGGCATCTTTCCCTGAGCGCTCTCGCTGAGGTTGACAGCACTCAGCGAGACGGACAGAGCCCACAGGCTGCTGCGCTGAGGCAGCTTCCCTGTGGAAGATTGAAGAAGTTCTTTCAAAGTTCTCCGGGACGATTTCGTGTGTGTTTGGGTGTTTTCCACAGACCTGTGAGCTGTAGCTGACTCAGACGGTGGTACACCAGCGCCGCGTCTCTCGCACTCGTCTTCGACTCGTCCCCCTCGTGCTTTCCTCCAACTTGGTGCACCAACCAGCCGAGAGGAGTCGGACGATGCAAGAAGTAGCGAATCAGGTTCCAGGAAAGAGAACAGAGCAAGTCCAGGCCGCAGGAGGGGAGAGCTCTGGTCAAGACGGACAGGCAGGTTTCTAAACTGGCCATGGCTGCAGAGAAATCCCCCTGCAGGACAGGAGGGTGGAGATGGAGAGGGTGAGAGTTATAAAACTGTACTTCCTCTAAAGAAAGTTGGAAGTGTCGCTCTCTTTGTTGCTCACCCGGTGCAGGTGCACGTCCGCCTGTTTGCGGTGCCTCCAGAAGGACACAGATTTTGGCGAGTGAAGAGGCGTGACCGGCTCCCACAGGTACAGCACCCTTACACAGCCCCACACCGCCCCCACGCCACTCAACACCCACACAATCACCCACGGCACAAGACACCGCAGCCACGATGCTGAGGAGGAGACAGAAACCACCAGACAGGCTCTCAGTTATGCACTCAGGATGATAAGGTCAGACAAACGAGGGATTTGCTCACTGAAGTCCTGCGTGTGAGCCGGGAACCAGACCAGGGTCCTCGATGGGCCGTGGCCCGCAGACAACCCGGGTGTCCCCGAGGATTCTGAGCCCAGCAGTGAGGGCAGAGGGTTGAGGGACAGGCAGAAGAACGTCAGAGCGCAGAGCAGCAGCCGAGAGCGATCCATCACTCCAACTGAGGAGGGAGAATCCGGCTCGCTCTTCACCTGAGGGACCAGACACAAAAACACGGAAGTTTACGGTCAGACCGAAGAGTGTGATTTGCATCAAGAGCCTTTAGGGGAGATTTACAAGAAGCAAGATGTTGATGGATCAAAATGTGTTTAAACCCGGGGTGTTAAACATACAGCCGACAGGCCGGATCCGACCCACCAGATGGTTTCATCTGGCAGAAGAAAAAATTATAGGGATTCCTGTGAGAGAATCTGGCCACAGAGAAAAAATATGGCGCTCGAAAATTAATAGCCAAAAGTCCCTCCCCCTGCAAGAGCTGGCCGTAAAAAAACATAATTTGCGCCCAAAATCATTAGCCGTCTCGACTGGAATCCCCTGTCTTAAGCTTTTGACCTTTTCTCCCTTTGACATACTGGAACTGCTTATGTGATCATCTGATTCACAGAGAAAAAGCAGCATTTCGCTGGCTTTTTATCCGGAGGTAAACAGGTTAATTATACAAATTTGAACACTTGTTAATATTGACGTGAAAGAAATAAAATGATTAACATTATCTGTCCCATTCGAAGCTCATCTTGCACACTAAACTGCTACAAAGTTACAGTTTGTTCACATTTAAAAGCTGATAGTTCTGAAAACTATTTAAAATATCATTTTTAAAACGATTTCTTAAAGTTTAGGAAATTACGCACTCGGCTAAAGTTGTGAAATTTCTACTTCCAGTTTGAGATTTTGCATGTGACTAGAGGCCCCTTCCATTCCCATAGCGACTTGTGATTTTTTAAGAAATGGCTGCAATGCATAATTCTGCCCATAGGGGGAGCAAAGGAAATTCCAGACCCTCATAACAAAAGAGCAATAAATAATTATAATAACCAATGTAATAATAAGTGATTTGGCTACTAGGTTGATGCATTTTTTCCAACTGAGAAAAAAACCCCAAAAAAGCTACAGATAACAAGATGACCAAAGGTTGTTTAGCTATTATGTTCCTGGTCCGGCCCACTTGAGATCAGACAGGTTGAATGAGTTTAACACCCTGGTTTAGACAATAAATGTTGAAAATGAAAGTCTGACTGTAGGATGATGACCTAAACTCCTCTTATTAGTGTTTATGTAGCTCCCCTCACTGCCTGAAGGGGGAGATTAAAGGAGTTCATGTTGATTTATTCCTGATGTGAAGGTTCACTTGGCATCAGAAACCGGTGATTACTGAGCTCAGAGCATCGGTTAATCCTCTTATTATACCTGATCATGATCCAGTAAGGGGCTGCCGGGCTCAGAGTCCACACAGTAAGGAGAGAACTGGTGGGGGGAACCGGAACCAGAATCTGAGGCTGGAGGTGACATCATCACCACTTCCTGCTTCATGTCCACGTCTTCGGGAAGCGTCACAGGCTCTGGGACAGACAGACGGCGTCAGCGCGGTCGGAAGCGGACTTAAGAACTCAGCTTTGATCAAACACTCACTGTTCTTCTGGTTTGCCATTTTCAGAGCCAGGTTCTCCTGCCGGAGCTTGTGGTTGACTTGTTGCAGGTACTTTATGTAATCAATGGCCTTCCTGAGCACCCCGGACTTGTGCATCTGACCACAGAGGAGGGGGCGGGGTTTAGAGCAGCTCGTCATCACCACTTTCAATCTACCTGTCCTACCTTTGCATCATTGCCCATCACCAGGTCCCGCAGCTCCACGATCTTATCGTTGATGGACGACCTGTATCTCTTCTCGATGATGTTGTGAGTCGTCCTCCTCTCGCCCTCCTTTACCACCACTCCTGGACCCAGTCCTCCCACCATCCCTTGGTTCTGATCCATGACTTGTCGGACTCCGGCGGGAGGGTTGGGAGAGGTCGTCTGCAGCTGCTTGATGGGCAGCTTGTCTCCTCCTCCCATCATGACCGGGACGGTCGTCAGAATGTTGCTTCCCATCAAAGTCTGGGGACAGGAATCTAGAATCTTTAAACTGGAAGACCTTAATCTAACCCAGGAGTTGTGTGTGGGACATACCGGGACCTGCAGAGCGGTGTTCTGGATGGGCGTGGTGAGGGTGGTGATGCCTGCGGGGTTCTGCATGGTGGAGAGCACCTGAGTTCCATCTGGTTTGAGGGTCGTGAGAACCAGAGAGTCCGTCTTCAGAATCTGAGGCTGCTGGACCAGAACCTGGAGGGAAACACATTCCAACTCTGAGTGAGACAGGAAACCCATTTCCTATTTGGTTACAACAGACGGGTTACTTACCGGCACTTGCTGCACCTGCTGCTGCATGGTGTGCACTGTGGTGGGCGCTGTGGACAGAGTCTGGATGGTCTGACCCGTCGGCGTCAGAACGCGCTGATGCTGAATGGTGACCGGCTGCAGCTGTGGAGACGTCATGATGCTCTGCATTTGTGGCTGCAGGACTAAAGACATGACAGACAAAACATTTCCTTCAAAATTAAGTGGGCCGTTGGGGCTAGAAATACATAGAACATGATTATTTCAAGTCCGAACTTCATGCACCATCCCCCCCTGTGGTTACCTTGGAAACTAGGAGCCGGGCTCTGATGGCAGATGACGGAGTTCTGGATGAAGCGGGACTGTCCGGCATTAGAGGCAATCATGACGGTTTGTGGGGCCTGCGTCTGGATGGGGAGGGGGGTCTGGGTGTGGGTCTGGACCAGAGTGTGGACTGGGAAGCTTTGGGTCTGCACAGGAACCCCCTGAGTGTGCACCTACAGCGAAGCAAACAGCGTTTGAACATCCCTTCTGGGCATTTATGAGGATTATTAGAGGGGCTCATGAGGATTTGAGGATTTGAGATATGAGGATTTAGAATGTAAAGTTGCTACCTGGATGGTTTGCTGGGCCGTCGGCTGCGGCTGGATGGGCTGGACCGCCGGAGGCCGCGGCTGCAGCAGCGGAGGGCTTCGCGTCACCTGCTGCACCGTGGTGGCGGGGGGAGAGGGCGTCTGTGCAGGTGTGAGAGGAGGCGTGGGGGGCACATACTGAGGGGAGAGCGACTGGGACGATACCAGGCTGGCGCTGGGACTCTGGTAGACGGCCGCAGGTGGAGTCTGGAGGGTCTGAGCGGCTGCTTGAGGGGCGGAGCCGGCGCCGCTGCTCTGCAGGGAGCCTGCTGGGGTCATGTGGTCCTCAAACAGGTCTGGGAAGTCCCCCACCTGGTTGCTGACGAACTGCAGCATCTCTGAAGAAAAGCAAACATCACAAAAAAATGTAGCCCTTCCATTATGCAGAAATGATGACATCTCCAAAACAAATCAAGAACGTTTCTTTAATCCTAAAATGTGCTGAAAATAAATCTGGGTTAGAAAATTGGTGCACAAAATAAAGAAAAACATTTGTCCCCAATGTGACCTTGAACTGACACATAAACAGAGCTACTGTGCTGCTCGTATACCCATAAAAAGCAGCCTCCACAGATATCCTTGAAAAGGCAAAGATAGTCCTGATTAACCTGAAAGGAAACGTGGGGTCAGACGGTTGGAAGGAGGTCACCGACGCCTCCATAAACACGAACGATCCTGGTGACAATAATGGACATATATGCAACTTTAAAAATTCTGTTATAAATGATGAATTAAGGTTCTATTTTTTTCAAAATGTTTTATTTGTTTGTTTATTCATTCAGCCAGAGTCATTACAAACATGTTTTATAATGACAGCACAACATTTGTCTGTTTGAAATGAGCTTGCTGTTGCGTAATCCTGCAGACTTTGGAGCTGGAAGACTTTGGCAAACAGCCTGTGGGTTCATGTCAGTGAAGATCCCCACATCACAGATGGAGCGCGTGGCTTCAACTCTCAGGGTCACGGCTCTGCAGCCTTGAACTTAGTCCTGCTGCAAATCAGTGAGGAGGACAACCCAAACAACGAGGCTGCATGGAACTCTCAGCTCGGTGATCCTCACTTTGAGCAGCACAGAGTTTAAAGGGATGAGTTACTAATTGTAAACGATATTCCATTCAACAGGATTCCAAAAAGTTTTAATGTATTTAACCATTGTTGTTGTGTAGTAAAAAAATGTTTTTGTGTACTTTGTGATTAATATTGAACAAAGGTGAAGTTTCATTTGTAACATTAAAAAATCCTGCATTAAAATCTGTCATAAACTTCTTAATTTTCTTAAAAAGAATAAGATTTTTTAAAAAGAAAACTAAACATTTTCTAAGTGAAGGGTTAATTACAGAATTTTTTAAAATAATATATATGAATTACTTTGCTACATTTTTGATTACTAGTGTATTTAAACGTTAAAAAACTGCTTTTATAACTTGATTTTTTTTTATATTTCACATTTAAAACATATACTGTACACAGCTTTTCTTTATTTCTTATAGAGATTGATTTTCATTTGATTTCAAAACAGTTATTTTGGATGTTTAGCTTATGCAGAAATAAAAGGTAATTTGATTGAATTTAAGAACAAAATAAAGTAATTTGATGTATCAGAAGAGACTAACTTAAATGCAGACTATAAAAAATGTGTCAAATGCAAAGTTTACATTAGTATATTTAATCGTTGCATATTTTACAGATCTGAACATGATTTAATTCAAAACTAATGGTCTTAGATTATGATTATACTTTATAGTTTCTGTATTCAACCACTATTATGCAGCAGCAAAAACCACGTCTGTGTTTGGAATTCTTCCGTGACATAAAACGACTCGTCAGGAAAATGTCAATGTTTCTATTTATTTATAAAGTCGAATGACCACAAGTTAACCATCAGTCCAAACAGAAGCTAACCTTACACGAGTGAGCATGATCTTAAACAAAAGATCAAAACAGGCCAAATAAAAAGAATCCATAGATATTTTATAATAGATAAAGTCATTCAGTACATTTTCTACTCATACGCCTTCAGAACAAACTTAAATATTGAAGTAAAATTTGAATAATGTGAAACAACTTCATTTGTAAAGTATTCTATATAAAAGGTATAAAATAATGAATTAATACCTACTTCAATTTGTTTAATACATTAACAAAATTCATTCAGAAGAAAAGACTTTGATTAGAAAATGTCCTGAGAAATCCAGTTTTAGCTCCAAAAGTCAAAAATGACTGAAATGAAACCAGTTTTACTTGAATTTTCTATTAACCTTCTAAAGTTGTTCCCTGACACAGTGACATCATCAGCAAAAAAATCCACAAATGCAATCTTTACATACCTCACTGTCATCATTAGTAAAAACAAAAAAATGCTGTTAGAATAAAAACTAGATTTTACTGTTTTGTGTGTCCCTAAATTAACTTTTCTTGATATAAAAAAACAACTTATGTTGTTGTTTTTCTCAGGATTAAAATGTGCTGCTGAAAACAGCTGAAGCATCCAAGTGAAAACATTAACGAGAACATTTTTTTTTAAAAAGTGCAATGAAGCGTTAACAATTTTCAAAATGCAACTTTCACCTTTTTTTGGTAAAATCCACCAACAAATCTGGGCAAACATAATATAAATTGTAAAAATAGCATTGCTGTTGGATCAAAGTGTAATCTTTCAAATGAAATCTAATTGATTATGTAAACTGACAGACTTTATCACAAATATTAGCTTTAAAATCGTGTTGAATTCAACATCCAACAAGATAATGTGGTTAATAATCTGAAAATATTGGTTTCTCTTGCTTTTGCAAACGCCAGCAGTTTTTGTTTCTGATCCACCCTACTAATACTGTATATTATATCAATTAAACATAAAAAATAATTTGTAAAAATGTTACATAGTTTTTGCAAATCCCAAAAAACTATTGAAAACAACAACGAAATGCACTAAAATGCAGTGTCTCAGTGTCCCTTTTTAAATTGGAAAATACATTATTTCTGTTATTTTGAGAACCATTATTCCAAGGATTTGGAATTCATGAAACTGACTTGAAAAAGTCATTTTCTTCTATATTTTTTACAATTTTCCTTTTGTTTGCAATTTTAGAACCGTGTTGCATCATTTGATCTTTAAATAACTGGTTTCAGTCATACAGCAAATGTCACAACGAGTCCTCAGACTCCGCCTGTCACCTGTGGCGCATCGGAAAAAATGTTTGCCCTTTTTTTTTTGGTTGTTGCCATGGGAACGCAGACAGTAAAGGAAGCATATGATGTGATGCTGCCTCTTGAGTCTTAATTTGAACAACTTTATCTCCAAGAGACACAATTATGCTGTAAAGCTGAGATGTAAACCTGCTTTTAGAAAGGCCTGCATGATCTTCTAATGCAGACACATTAGTTTTCAGCAGCAGATAGAACAACTCTGAGCCTCCAAAGCTTTAAACAAGCAGACACAAAGAGTAAATCCATCAAAGGGGGCAACTGAGAGCAAAGAAAATAAGTTATGTAACCAACAGTTGATGAATTCATCAGAGACAGGGGAGGAAAGCCAAATATTTAATTAATAATAATAAAAAAAGACTTCTAATGTGAGCAAAGGGCTTTAATAATTGAAATGCATGTAAAATATAAGAGCTTTAGAAGATTTGCTTATTTTGACTTGACAACAGATGAGCTGCTGGATTAAAAACCAAAGAAATTACAGAATTTCAAAATAAAAGTGTGCGTCCTTGTTGCATCTTTAGGATTTTGACCTCATTTTGATATTGTAAACCTAGAATCTTTTTATATTCCTCAATGCAGAACACACCCACGGTTCATCAGTCCAGTCTGGTGACGCTGAATAAGATTCTACACTAATGGGGATCTGGTGACTCCGACTAGTGTTCAACCAAAAGCTCTGTCCTTACACCCTCCGACAGATTTATCTTTAACAACAGGATGAGTGCGTCTGTCTTAGATATCCAAAAGGAATGAATAATGAATTCAGAGATGTCACTGAATTCTTAAGTAATTCCTTCATAATTAAGCTAGGAAAATGGACATTAAAAACTGTCATATTCTTTCCCTAGGTTTATATGTTTTTTGCTTTATCCATGCTATTGTCAATACTATTATGGTGTCTTGTCTTGTGTTTTATGACAATAACAAATACACAGGTAATGCATTTTCAGGCTCGACTTTTATTTTGCCTTCTAATAATTAATATTCCTCGACATCCGCCTTAGCCTTATTAAAATAAATAAATCAATAAAAGTAAAATATCAGCACGTTTGGTGGATTTGTAATAATTTTAAAACACTATCCTTTTGACACCTCTACAAATAAAAATAGAAATTTTATTTTGTTATTTCCGCTTTGGTGAATAAAGAAATGAGTGTGTCCAACAGGAAACGGAAGGACAGAGACGCTTTACCTCTATTTCACATAAAAATACATGTATTACACTATAATAATACATAAATGTATATGTTTTTAGAGAGTCTATGGAAGACGGCCAACATCTAACAATAACAACACCTGAGCGTTTGAACGAAACCCGGTGACTCACCGTCAATGTCTCCTAAAGTGAATTCGTCCCCTAATTCCGTTAAGCTCGGGTCCATGTTCTCCACGGTGGAGATGAACTCTCCGGTGTCCATCCTGACAGCAGCTCTCCGGCTCTCACCCGGGGGTCGCCGGATACGACGCTCTCAAACCGCCGCCTCCTGTGGGGGCCCTGCCTGCAGCTCAGCTCCCGGCTCGATATATCCGTCCCGTATCGAAGGAGTCGGAACACAACAACAAGCCGCCAAAGGAGGCTGTCTTAGACTCCGATAAACACTTCTACATCGATTTACAGCCAAGGCGACGCCATCTTGTTTTACGCTAATTACGTCATTCACAAACATACTCCGGAGCTGGAGGCGCGAGCTGATTGGTGGGAGGCTAATTGTTCTTGTCATGGGACCAGTCATCAGCGACCAATGAGAGTGCAGGATTTACCGTGGTCTGATAGCACGTCAACCATCAGAAGCCTGCGAGTCATTTGAATAAACCGCGCCCCCTGTCTGTATAAAGAAGGCAGGAGTGAAGGAAAGTCTATTTATTACTTCACATTAATGCTGTAATTAAATCCAGAGATACATAAAGCTTTATTTAGAATGTCAGGATATTTTTGTACTAATGCACTTCAAAAATATTGGTTGATTAGTGGAGTTTTAGTAATTTGAAGTAAAAAAAATCACAATTCTCTATTTTAATTAAACATTTTCTAAATATTTTTAAATAAATATCTGTAAAGAAACTGCTTAAAACATATAAAACATGTATCTGAGATTTCAATTTAATTGTATGAAGATGTGAGCAACACTATTAGCTGTTAAAAACTGTAAAAATTAACTTGATAAACCGAAATTGTGGCTAAAATAAACAAATATTTGATATTCCATTCAGTCAATTTCTCAACCCACTATATCTCTTTTAGGGTCACGGGGTCGCCGGAGCTCCTCCTGGTTACTGTTGGGCGAAGGCGGGGTACACCCTGAACAGGTCGCCAGTCTGTCTCAGGGCCACACACTCATACACACTCACAGTCACACCTACGGACAATGTATTCATCAGTCAACCTGTGAAGAAAGCTGTTGGACTGTGGGAGGAATCTGGAGAAAACCCATGGAAACTCCAGAAAGGTCCCAGGATTCAAACTGTGTTCCGATGAGGCAAGAGTGTTAACCACTGCACCACCGTGCTACCCCACAAAGAAAGTCCTTAAATATATATTTATGAATATTATAGTAAATTAAAACAAAATGATGAATAAAAAATCTCTAGAAATTGGAGAATACTGAAAAAAGCAGAATTCAGATAATCAGAAAACAGGATTGTTGAGGCATTTTATATACAATATAAGAAATAAGTCAATACGCATTCAAGTAATTTTAAATACGTTTTATTGTTTACTGGTTATTGTGTTTAAAATTTGTCTTTCTTAACAATAACACCTCGATATATGCCAGTTGATTAACAGAATCAGATAACAATCACTTAAAAATACATGTTGATTAATGTAAGAAAACTGAACAAGTGCATCTTTATTTGTTGGGAACTTATCATAAACTGTCAAGATGATAAAATAATTAAAATAATCTTCTGGTTCTAGTTGGTCCAAACCAGAGTTAGGACAGAAGGGTAAAACTCCTGTTTGGGTTATATAATAAATGTTAGACAGTGGAGTGCAAACGCCCACTGTCATCTGTGAGAGAAAAACCATCAAGTGTTTGAAATGCTTTCACACAGAGTTCATTTCATCACACAGTGAAGCATTAAAATGGATTATATTTGTGTTTTCTAAAAAGTGAACCGGGATCTCTGCAGATTTAACACAAAACAGATGCAGATTCTGTTTGTGTTTCCAAGCAAAAACCTTTCGGTGGATCAGATTCTCCTCCAACTTACTAAAAATCTATTTGAAAGCATAAAACTGAGAGATGGGAGTGCTGAAAAACTCACTGCATGTACTTATATCTAAACAAGAAATGAATATGACTCCACCTAAAAGAATCAGAGTTTATTTGTTAAAGTAGACTTCATAGGAGGATTTCTCAGAGTAGCTCGTTTCTGCTGTTCCTGCACGACTCCGGACTTTTTCCTTCACCACCTTCACAACCAGACCTCCAGCCAGGGCGATGCCTGCCGCCGCTTTCCCGATCTCAGCCACGGCGCTGAGAAGGCGAGACGTTGTTGCTACTGCAGATCCTGTCAGCTCACTTCCAGCCCCAGCAACCGCTGGGACGTTTGCAGACACACTTTGAGCTGCAACCAAGGCACCTTGATTAGTCCCTGCAGATACGCTTCCAGCAGAGGCCACCGCATGTTCTGCCACAGCTAAACTACCCTGAGCTGCAGCCACAGAGCCAGCATCTGCTGCTCCGACAGCTGCGGCTTCAGCTCCACCGAGAGCTGCAGCGCCACAACCTGTTCCCTCCAGAGCTGCACCTAAAGCTGCACCAGCTCCCAAGGAGCACCCTACACCTGCTGCCACCCCCACAGCAGATGCTCCGATCAAACTAACTTGGTGAAGGGCATCCAAGGCGCCCTCCTGAGGGCTGGGAGCCTCAGTGCCGGCGACAGCACCGATTGACCCGCCCACAACCACGCCTGTAGCTGCGCTTAACGCCACTGCAGTTTTTCCAGAGGCTGCAGCCACAATCGCCCCGACAGCTTTCCCGATACCCGTGCCTCCTGCAGCCGATATTCCGGCGAGCTGACTGGCAGCAAAACCAACTGAATTGCCCACAAGAGACGCCCCAGCTGCAGCAGCTAACGGCACGGCGGCTCCAAACACAGCACCCACTGCCATGCCGGTGGCCCCAGACGCCACCAGGATCTTTATCCTCTCCAGCACTTTTGGAGAAAGTGCAGCTTCCCTTCTGATGCGGCTCAAAGACGAACGGAGAGACTGCCGCCGGCTGACCACACCGTTCCCACCCTGACGCCGGCCCCTAAAGTTTTCTCTCAGAAGAAGAAAGGGGCTGCCTTTTCTTTCTTCTGTCCACCTTTCCACCCTTAAACCTGAATCCTCGCTTTGATTTGGCTCCAAATCCTGTTTTCTTCGTTTTGGTAGTTTATTCTCACCCTCCACGCTGCCCTGATCCTCTGCAGGTTGTCGCTCCCTCAACATTCTCGTCTGCTCCTCTCTGATGGCAGACTCCGCCTCTAAAAACATCATGTTACTATAAAACCCGCCGTCACTCTGCTTGACCAACGTGTCCACTTTCAACAGTAGTTTTTGTATTTGTTCAGAGTTATTAGGATCTTTGTTGTTGAAGACGTGGTATCTTCCTCCACATCTCTCAATTAGAGCTTTGAGGGCAACTGGTGCAGTCTTCAGATATTCTTCAATGGTCATGTCTTCCAGATCATCCCCTCTTGTGAAGAGAACGATGGTGTGATGAAGAACAGCGTCTTCCCCAAAGATCCTGGTCAGCTGGCACACAGCCTGGTCCTCACTGTCTGTATATCGTCCAACTGGGACAACCAGGAGGAAAGCATGAGGACCAGGCGCAGAGAGCGATACACATTTAGCTATTTCTGCATGAGTCTCCTCCACAGTGAGGTGAGTGTCTCCAAAACCGGGCATGTCCACCACTGTAATTCTCCTCTTTCTCTCCTTTTTGGGAGCCTGCTCCTCTGTGTCCTCCTCGACAATGACCTCAGCGCTCCCGAGCTCACAGATCTGAGTGACAGAGCTGGCGCTGGTCTGCGACAGGAACTGCTTGCGGCCCAGGATGGTGTTCCCAGACAGGCTTTTCCCAGATCCCGTCTTCCCAATGAGGACGAGTCGGAGCTCCTCGTGGCTGAAGGTTTTACCTGCGTCTTCCACCTCCATTTCAACCGGCTCTTCTTTCACTTTCTGTTCGCCTGAGGGAAAAACTGGAGGAGAAATTTTGAAATTCTAACAGCTGTATAATAAAAGCTTAGACTAACATAAATAGTAGCTTTAATGTTTACTTTATGAAAACAGCTGAAGCATTTTTACAGCTTATTTTATTAAAGTATAAAGTATATTGATTGATTTGGAATGCAACTCAGAAGAAATAAAAACAATGAGGAAAATTATTTTATCTTGCCTTATTTATTTGCTGCATTACACATAGTGACACTTCAATGAGATATTTAGAATACTTGAATTAGCTTTTCTACACTTATAAACAGCTTTTAATGGGATAGGTCTATTTTAAAACTTTGTTTCGATTCAAGCTTTTTTCTTTGTCTTTTTTCAGATGTTATTTATTAAAAAAAATAATAATTCCGTAATAAACGCAGTGTAAACTTTGTGGGGTTGTTGTGGTAGCGTCACGCGCCCCCATGTTCTGAACTAGCATAAATGCTGTCCGCGCTTCAGGACGTTTCTGGACACAAACGATAACAATAAACAACCAGCTTCAAACATGGGGGTCGGTCCAAAACACCAACAATTTATAATTTCATAATATTTAACGACTCTGAGTCAAACATAAAATGCAAAGTTTGCAAGTTTGAACACTGTATACGGTTAAGAAATAACCTTTTTAAGCATGCTAAATGGGCCAAATGCTAACATAAACGCAGGAAACATTTAAATAAGGTCAATAACTTACCTTCTTTAACGCTTGAATGCATTTGTAGTTGTGGTTAAGGTTTCGATTTCATCCTGAGAAACAAAGGACTAAGATCAGAGGCTGAACTCTGCTTTGTGCTGTGACTGTAGATGTAAACACTGACAGGAAAGACTGTGGCGGCTGCCCTCTGCTGCCCTCTGCTGGTTCAACAGTCAAAAGTCACAACCCGGAAGTGGCAAACGTTGCAGTTCCTAGAATGACCACTAGAGGCGCACCTTTCTAACATGAAAAAAAGTGAAACTTCACTTTCACAGAAATGTAAGGGAAAAATACATTTAGAAAAAACAAACATAAGTATTCATGCTTTCAAAACGTTTTTGTTTTATTTTCTACAAGAGAGTAATAAGACCACCAGAGAAGAAAAAGAAAATATTTGAGAATAAAGTTGTAAAAGCACAAGAAAAAAGTAGTGACATTGAGTCAAAAAAAGTCAAAAATTTCCAAGAATAGTTGTACAGTTATTTGAAAAAATAAAAATACAAAAACATTTTGCAAGGATAAAATCGTGAATGTATGTTTCAAAAATACAAGAAAGAAGTAATTCTTTTTTAAGTTATAAAAAAAGTTATGAAAAAAACAGTATCAGTTTGATCCCTGTGTGGTGTGAAACCAGTTTATCTGAAAATTTGCAACATAATGCTCGACTGTCTTTGTTGGAACAATCTAAAAAGCTTAATCTTATTTATTTATTTAAAAAAACATGACTTTTTCCTTGTCAAATTAAGACTTTTTGAAGCATACATTTATGACTTTCTTCTCATTAAATGTTTTTCATATTTAGGCTAAAGGCTTGACTTTTTCCCACAATTGCACAGCTTTAGTCTTGGAAAATTTTGACTACATTCCTCTTAATTGCAAAAAATTAAAATTTTCATCTTTTTCCTCATCATTTTACTACTACTAAAATGTTGACTTTTTCCATTACCTTATTCTTATCTATATATATATATTTCCTCGTAATTTTACTAAATTCTGAACATTTTTTGACTTGGTTCTTATAATTTTTTTGTTGGATTTTTTTTCATTTTTTTCCCTAATAATTTTATTACTTCATTCTCATTAAATGTTTGAATTTTTAGCCTCAAAATGTTACTTTTTTCTGTGCAAAATGTTGACTTTTTTCTCGTAATTTTACTACTGTGTTCTTGTAAATAATTGACCTTGTTGTAAAATTATGACTTTGTTCTCATCATTTTTACATCTTTCTCATTAAAGTTTGACTGTTTTCCTCATCTCACAATTTACATTTTTACTTTGTACTTTCATTTTACTCCTTTATTCATGTTGAATTAGGACTTTTTTCCCTCATAATTTCAATCCTTTATTCCTGCAAAACTTTAAATTATTTCTTATACTCTTGTAAAATTTTGACCTTTTGCCCTAATAAATTTTACTACTTTATCCTTGTAAAATTTTTGCTTTACCCCTTAATTTTACAAAAAGAAAAAATATTTATTTATGTAAAAAGAAGTCTAAAGAATTTGACTTTGTTCTCATTTTTTCTCATGTATTATTGAATTTATTAATTATAATTTTGTTATTTCAATTTTCTGTAATTTTTAAAATTTTTCATCATTATTTTAAAATGTTGACTTTTTTCCATATAGTTTTACAACTATTTTTGTAAAATATTGACTTGTTTCCTATTAAGTTTACAACTTTATTGTAAAATGAACATTTTTTTATAGTTTTACATCTTTCACATAATTTTTTGACTTTTTTACTACTTTATTACTGTAAAATGTTTAATTTATTTCTAATATTTTACTACTTTATTCCTGTGAAACATTTTTTCTTTTAATTTTGAATTTGTTCTCATATATATATATATTTTTTTTCCTTTCATAGTGGCCCTAAAAGTTTTCTGTTTTTCTATTTATGACAACTGGAGTTATTTTTAATCAGATTTTCACATTTTTATTCTTACACTATAATGCAGATTTTTAAGTAAGTCAGTAAATGCAACACAAAACATATTTTAGGTTAAAGATATCAGAGTCGCTTTATTTCGTTTATAGTTTTTACAAAATGGCTTATTTATTCTGCAGCAATAATATTCCTTCTCTGAATATACATTTACTTCTAACAGTCATAAATTTACATTAACGCTTCAACCATAAAGTACATGAAGTCCCAGCAAATGGAAACAAGGAGAGGCAACAGAAAGTTACATACTGCAAAATAAATCCAAGACAAAAAATGTTTTTGTTTTGATGAGAAACTAAGAAAAACAAATAAACATTTATAGGCAAAGTTATACGAGATCCCATCAGAAGAGTATCCTTCAAGGAACGTTTTCTTCATTAACAAACATGTTTGAACTAAACCTAAACCAGAGGAATGTATGTATGCATTCACACATTTATAAAGCGTATGGGTTTCACACACACACACACACACACACGCTGCATCTAGACCGGACGGTACATTTTGGATTATCAAAGTTTCAAGTAAACTCCCGAAACCACTGCTGTTAAATACAACTCCAAAGTTCACTTAGATAATCCTCCTGTGTTCAGAAATGTGTTTCCTTTGTTTGCCTCAATTAAATTCTCCAATTCTAAATGTCAGCCGATGGTTCAAACCTCAGCCGTTCAAACCCTGAATAACTTTCTTGACCCCGTTTTTTTTTTGTTTGGTCACATTGAGGATTTTTCTCCCGTTAACACCGCAGCGTCTGGCTTTTGTTTCAGCGACAGCGGCCTCTGTTTTGCTCGCCGTCCTCCCTGTCTGCTGCTCGTGGACCGCGCTCTCGCTCCTGTTCTCCTTTACTCTGCTCCTCAGGAGGAGGAATGCGCCGTTATAGCTCGGAGCGAGAGCGGGAGATGCGAGGACCTTTCCTGATCTCTTTCCTCTTTTCTTCCTTCCTCCTCCTCTTCTCCTCCTCTCTGAGGATTTTTTGGAACGCTTCGGCTGTGTGGAGGACCTATGCAAAGCATAAAGGAATTTTAGACATTTTTAGTTGAAATATTGCCAAAAAGTGGAAGGTAAAAGCCTAATTTATGGTTATTCTCGTACTCACATCGTCTCTCTCTGTGCGGTAGGGGTTTATAAAGTCTGGGGATTTCTCCGTTATGCCCAGCTCCTGCGACATCTGAAGTATGAACACAAAAAGTGAGAGGAGCAGGGTGATTTGTGAAGCTTTTGTACGAAGAGTGAGGCTTGCTTTAAGGATACAAAAAAAACTCTCCTGATCCACTGCGAAAAACCACAGAATAACCCCACTACAGTTTAATTTAATAATCATAATGGAGGAGACCTTTTTAAAAGTTTTTCCCATCATGGAAAATCTGAGAGTTTTAATCTTTTTTGCAGCAGACTATTGGAAGTGTATAACCTACAGCCAAACCTCCATCATGCTGCAGCAGACCATTTTTTTCTCTTTATGTTGCTGCTTTATTGCAGGGTTTCAATTTTTTTTCCCACATTCCCTGCAGAGAAATGTTTCCACTTCAACCCGCTCTGATATTGAATTCTGCTTTTAGGCAGCGATAGATCACAATCTGTTCACATCTTTGAGGCAAAAAGAAAAGAAAGAAACAGCTTCATTTACTGAGGTATCCCAGATGATGTCATGGTAATGTGGCTGCACATGAATCTGCACTTCAGCGTGAAGAAGGCAGAAGAGAGTCTGCGAAAAGAAAGCGCTTACGAGGGTCAGGACGTGCTGATGGGCTCCCCCTGTGAAGACTCCCGTCTGGTTGCAGAAGTTCAGCCCCCAGCGCAGCAGGCCCCCCCAGTCGGCGTTGCGGTCGTAATAGTGGTGGACGATACGCGGGAAACGCAGCGCCACGTCACCGAAAAAGGCTGTGTTCTCCACGATGTGGGAATAGGCTGCAGAGAGAGCAGAAGCACGTCAGGATGAAGACAATTAACACGAATGTACTAAAAAAAGGAAAAAAAAAGGGTAACATTGTGAGAGATAAGTCAAGGTAAACACTTTTGTCAAATATTTGACTTAGTTTTGCTTAAAGTGCTGCAGATTTTAGGTTAAACTCCCACTCTGATCATCTTTTGTAAAAGCGTTCCCAGGAGTCTTTTAATTATGATTATACCGTTTTTAGCCAAAATTTTTAAAAAGTAGTGTTTTCCAGGATATAGTTTCTGCAGAGAAATTCCCCTCTGAGTTGTGAGCGAGACTGCTGGCATGAAGTAAGCTAACTGCTAACTGCTACCTCCCATCATCCCTCTGTCCTGTGTTTACACACTCCTGCTAGCTTACAGCCCCTCACACCTCCAGCACAACATTAGCGGTGCAAAAGAGAAAAAGAGATAAATGACGAGGAATATGTATAGTTTTGAGCGAGATTTCAATTCAGACGAGGAAATTGAAGAAGTACATGATGTAGTCGACATGTTCAAAAAATCAGAATAGAGCAGAGCTTGTGGCTTATGGTTTTTTCCAACTGTATGTTTTCATCTGCTCCTGATTCACAGCGATTTGAATAAAGAAATATTAAGAAATGCAATTTTGAGTTTAATTTTTTCAATATCTGTCATTTATCATAGAAAAATGCTACAAGAACATTTTAAAAACAACAAAAACACTTGGAGAACACATTGGAGAAGGTCTTTAACAAATATATGGCCTTAAATTTCCACCAAATATTCATTTCCCATTAAAACATTCATTTTTCAAAGTAAAATAAACGGAAAAAATGAAAATAAAAATGACTTTCATTTAATTAACATTTTCTAAACTATCATAGAGAAATAGATAAATTATTTATAAAGGAGTAGAAGAGCAGACCGTAGAACGTTTCTTGCGTGTGTGGAATTTGATATTAGGGCTGCAACAATTAGTCGACTTATCGACTATTAAAATAGTCGACGACTAATTTAATATTCGATTACTCGTTACTTTATATTATATTTAGTCAGGGTGTAGTAAAGTTGAAATTTATAATGGAATTATTCTAGCTTTTTGGACTATTTTGTCATTTATTAAGGTTTTTTAGGCTATTTTGGGTTTTAGCTAATATTTCAGCTACATGCTAGCTTTTTTGGCTAATTTAGGATTTTTTTAGGCTATTTTGGAGTTTAGCTAATATGTCAGCTACATGCTAGCTATTTTGCCTAAATTAGGATTTTTTTTTTGTTTTTTTAGGCTTTAGCCAATATTTTAGCTGCATGCTAGCAGTTTTGGCCAATTTAGTCTTTTTTCAGTTTTTTAAGCTTATTTTGACATTTAACTGATATTTTAGTTGGCTATCAGCTTCAGCGTTTTCATCTATTAGCTTAGTTGGAAGCTAATGATGGTTAAGATGAGTGCTTTACATCCTCTTTGCACATGACCCGATTTGTTGACTAATCGGAAAAAATAATAAGTGATTAGTCGACTATTAAATTAATCGTTTATGGCAGCACTATTTGATATACGCTTGTGGGGGACTTTTGGTGGAAATATAGAGCCAAACGAATCCTTTTATTTTTATCTTTTTTTTTAACCCCCCCCCCCTCCCCCCAGACAGACTTGAGAAAGTTAATTTTTTAAAACCACGTTACGTTCCAACTTCAAAATGATGCCTCCAAAAACAAAAGAAAAAAAAACACAAATCCACACAGCAACTAGCTTAAAAACTATGCAAACTAAACAGAAATGGAAAAATGTAGGAACAAAAAATTAAAATGACAAACAAAAAACATGTTAAGAGTCTGCTTTTCAAGATCTAAGTTTTAGATACATTTCTTTCAAGATTTGTTAACCCTTTTACACCGGTTCTTTGATTTACAGCCGCTTTACTCCTTCAGAATCTGCTGGAATTATCGTGTTAACGGCTGAAAAGTTACAGTATGTTAAAGAAATGTGCATTTAAGTGTCACCGGCAACGCCTCAGGTGTTACAGGGTTAAGGATCAGCAAAAAGCAAAACATGTTCTTTGTAACAGAAAGTATTTATTTATGTCCTACATTTTAAGATCCCGTTTTCCCTTTCACTTCATCTGCTCCTTGAGTGTATTTAAAAGCTGAAAAATGCAGACGCTGGATGGAAATGTTCAAACCCAGATCAGCTCCACACACATTTTTGTCTTTTTTTCTCCCTTACAAACATAGAAAAAATACCTCAGTGTCTCGACTCCAGTCATGCTCTGAATTCCTACTTTCCCATCGACTAATGCTGGAATTAGCATTTTTCCCATTTTCTTTTCCACTTCAGGGCAGGTCTAACTCTTGCTCTTTCAAGGCTGGTCAGCCTTAAAGCTAATTCCAAATCCAATAATAATAATTCTGCTCTGAAGACAAGCAAGTTTTTCCCCTGACTGCTCTGGTTCTGGATGATGGCTACATTCAAGTGTTTCTCTCAAATTACAGGAAGATCTTTTTATTCTATTGGCATTCCCATTCAATAATTTTAATGCCATTTAAGGAGCTCATCTCAGTGGAATGAAGGAATGAACTGTAATGGTTCGTAATGTTCTGCTAATCAAATCCAGGCGAGCTCTGAAGTTCTTCCAGGACTTTTCTGGAACTGTAGGTGAACAAAAAACGTACCTGGATGAAGGTGTTTTGTTGTAGAAACTGTTACAGAACAAAAAAATGTGGCTGTTTTCCGCACACAAAAGAGGACTAGTTCTCCATCACTTCACTGGGTTTAAAAAAAAAAAAAAGAAAACAAATTTTAACCTTTTTGGCTAGCAGCTTAAAACCTTTATAAAGCAAAGACTGGAGCATTATGAAGGTTTTCCATGTTTGTAAACATCTGCCGTTCACGCTCATGTCTGAGGGCCGCCACGGCCGAGCGAGCTCCAGAATAAATAATGAGAGAGAGAGAGCTCCAATAATGCCAAAGGATTGACCTGGAATATTCCCTGTTAATCTCTGACTGCTTGGCAGCGGCGGCGTCCTAAAACACAAATCAAAACGCCCACAGCTGCTGTGTGATCCAGCATGAATCAGGCACCAAACTAGACACTCAGACTCTGCAGCGTCACTTTGGAGATCTGATGGATGGTTTTCACAGCAGAACTCTTCTGGGGGAAAATAAACAGTTCAAGGAAACCCTTCATGTGTTTTCACCACGGAGGGTAGAAAGAAGAAGGGATTACACAGCAGCAACAAAATACTAATCTCTGTTCTGAGGAGCAAATCAAAACGGAACAGCAGTTTGTGTCCTGGCTCGACCGCTTCACCGGCTGCTGGGGGACGGTGAAAGACTCACGCCGATGAAGATAGAGTTTTAAACATCCTCTTGTTGCATTTTTCTGATGATAGATGACAATTTTATTGTCCTCTATCATCATTTTATTGTATTCATTATAGTGATTGTTCTGCTCCTTTCCGTATGTTTTTTGTTAAACTCAATAACACTTTCATTGATTTCATCAATCTTGGTATCAAAACATTCAGCTCGTCCAGGACATTACTGCTTGTATTTTTGGTATTCATAAGCTTTATAGTTTTTGAAAAAATGAGCAACAAATGTCCCAAAGGAAATGAATGAAAAACTTTGTGCATTTTGGAACCATCATTTAAAGTCATTTTAAATCATTTGGAAATGAGCTGTAATATTAGCATCATGCTAGTTCATTTTGGTAATTTGGCATCTAATTCGTTTTTTTTAAATACTAATTTTATCTAATATTACCAACACACTGGCGTTTCTTGGCAAATCTACTAAGGTTGTAAGGCTACTTTAAGTTTAGCTAGGAACAGGCTAACGTTTTTGGCTAATTTGATATCTACCATTTTTTAAGGTAATTTTTGAGTTTAGCTATTTTTTAGCAACAGGGTAACGTTTTTGGCTAATTTATTGTCTACTGAGGTTTGTTAGGCTACTTTTGAGTTCAGCTAATCTTTTAGCAACAGGCTAACGTTTTTGATAAATTTTACTGAGGATTTTTACGCTTCTTTGAAGTTGCAGTAGCAAATCCTGATGCATGTACAGTGCCCTCTAGTGGTTGCTGATATTTATTTTAAAAATGGCTGTCTGAAATCCTTCCTTACACGTTATATAGTGTATTCACCATTTTTTTGTGTTGTCTAAATCTACAATTCCAAAATAGATTGCCTTAGAAATTTCCCAGAAATCTTTGCGAAAAGCCAGTGTGCATCAATGCTCATTATATTAGCAACTATAGACCACAGTGCATTGCGGTTAAACCATTTTTTTTTTAGGAAAAAGACGTGTTTAAATGTAATTTTTAAACAAACTATCCACCCTTTCATCTTTAGAACACAGTGGATTCATAAATAAATGTTCGTATTGATTAGATTTTCACT
>NC_050519.1:19414024-19432648 GCF_002922805.2 Oryzias melastigma | reverse complement strand
GCATGTCCAAATTGCTTTAAAAATTCAGGGCACTAGATAGTCTGGCATTATATAGTTTTTTTCAGAAGTGGGGGGTTGAGGTGGGAATTCAGACACAGCTATAGGCGGACAGATATTTTTTATTTAAATGCCAAATATGACTTCACCGGTTTCTCAAATTGAAAATCTAATGATTTTTCTAATGAAAACACAATCTGTGTTTATTTTATTAAAGTTTTCTGAATCTGGAGCATTGATCTACAAATAATGGGATAAATTCTGAAATAGTGTCTACTTACATAGTCATGTGATTTATTGATTTTTTAATAACCTGTAGCTGTGTTAGTAAGGTATAAATATGTGATTCACATGCATTCTTGCTTAATTGCTTGAAATAAACCATTTCAATTCAATTCATTCAATCAATAGGAAAATATGACGTCTATTTGTGACTCCACTGTGTTCTGATGAAGAAAATGTGGATGTTTAACTAAAAAATACATTTAAACACTTTTGTTTCTGCAAACTTTTTCAAATGCAATGCATTGTGGTCTATATTCACCAACGTAGTGAACATTGATGCACAAACGTTTTTCGCAAAGTATTTTTGATTTTGGCTGAAAACTGCATCATTATAACTAAAAGACCACTGGGAACGCTTTTACAATAGATCAAGAGATGAACCTTCATGGAAATTATTCTTTTAGTCCAAAATGTGCTTTTGACAGGAAGTCAGACCTTCTTTGATTTTGTCATCCATGGGGAAGGGATCGTTAGGCTGCAAGTTGGCCGCCACCAGAACCTGTCTGGAGTCCTCCAACACCTGAAAACAAAAAAAAAAGAAAAGCGTTCAATTTATAATCCTTTTAGGCTGCAACTTGATCTTAATAACTCCTGCCGTCATGTTTTATAGCACTCTTTAGGAGCCCGGACTGAGATTACAGTCGGCGTGGCAACAGTAAAGCCCTTCATCGATGCACACAGAGTGGAGCAGAAGTGCTGACAATGTTCTCCTGCCGGGGAAGCTTGCTTATGTTGGGTGTCCTTGTGAGGTATGTAAATGCACAGATAACTGTCCACCGGCAGAGTAAATCAAAGCTCAGTCTGGTGAACGCGCTCAAATAAAAGCAAACGCAGAAGTGGGTGTAGTGGGTTTGAAGAGGCAGGCCTTTTATTCTTCAGCGCAGAAAGGTCGCGCCCTGTGAACTTGTTTTGAAAAAGCAGCAGCACACACACCTTGAAGAGGCCTTTGAGCATGATGTCTATGATCTTGTACTGCTGGTTGATGTCGTTCAGCTCCACCAGGTTCTTGAGAGCGTTCAGCTGGTCCTTCCTCTTCGTCTCGAAGAGCCGCTTATCTGGCGGGAAACGCTCAGGAAGATCCACAACAGAATTTCTCACAAACTCAGAAACACATCAGAGAGGATACAGATCTCCAGGTTGGAGTCGTGGCGCGGCCGCTGCGGGTCCGAGTCTGCGGCGCTGAGGGCAGCGAGAGCCAGCACGGCTGCGCTCACACTCCACATGGCCAGCAGGGGGAGGCAGAGAGGCACTGCTCTGAACACAAATGAGCCATAAGAATACGATTATAGAGATGTATGATTTCATTTCTTAACCACTCCTGAGAGCAGCCTTCCTTAAAAAGAAGGCTCGTCATGCGTTCTACCTGAGAGACTTCCCATTTATGACATTTTTTTCTCTCTCAAAGCTTTTGGAAGACATTCTTCCCCCTGATCCCCAACAATAACCACCAGAAAGGCGCAACAGGGAGACATTACGAGAATATAAAGTCAATATGGCAAAACGGGGGATAGCAGGCATTCAAGGAGGGTCTCCTTATGTCCTCCTTACAACACACCTGATGTCTGGCACTTGCTTAATCCCTGGAGGAACTTCTACAATCTGTAGCCGGCTGTTGCTCTGCCGTCTGATCAGTCAAAAGAGGAGGTCTTCTCTGTTACGACTTCCACATCACAAAGAAGCTAAACAGAGGAACTAACAAATTAAATTTTGATGAAACATGAGAAACCTTCAATAAAGCATTAGTGACTGTGGAGAAAACAAAAAAACACAAGATGTAATTTACAGGATGGATGTATAATTTAGTGAAGGCCTCATCAATGAGACTCTCCGGAGGTGGGTTTGAACCACGAGAGGGAAGGAAAGAGATGAGTGGAAAGGAAGTTAGGGCTTTTAGATGTGTTGGAGGGGGCGGAGTTAGGAGGTAAAACCCTGCGGGAAAACAACAGCTTTCCTGGTGAATATTTCATCCACCTTCACATTGAAACTGCAAGGCACAGACGGGAGTCAAACGAGGAAGAGACTTGATTTCTGCGCTAAATGAAGGAATCTGTTCTTCGCCACTTCTCCCACTTGAAGTGGTAGGAAGTGAAGGAACGTCTGGGGCTGAGTGCTAATCCACGTTGAGTGATTCCCCTAAAGAGTCAGACTTGAATTGGATGGGGGAGAAGCAGGCGCTCCTGGACATTCAGCATCCCTCTTCACCCCACAGCTTCAAAGCGGATCTCAGCGGCTGCCTGGTAGCTTTGATTTCACATGAAAACATTATTTATAGACGTAAAAACAGACGCTTTTGTGCAACAGCCATTTCTGTAAAGTGTTTGATCAGAAACAAGTTGTGCTGGATCTAAATCTGAAAAGAATTTTGTGAAATTTGACTCTAAATTGTTGCTTAAAAGTGTCCTTTTTGCCCAGAAGCATTGCTTCTCCTGAGGCAGCATTCTGTCTGGGTGTTTGAAGCTCCTGAGCAGGTATCCATGTACATTTATGAGTAAAACGCTCACAGATAGAGCAGCTCAACACATCCTGCAGCTGTTTGTGTGTAAAAAGGAAAAAGATCGAGACTTTGGTTTGACAAGGCCAGAAGAAGGTTCTTTGCTCATGATAATACGATGCTCAGAATTTAAGGTGCATCCAGATTTGGTGTGCTAGGACTAGAAGCGATGAAGTCATGTAAGCCCACACGAATCTCTCTGCCGCAGGTTTTTTCTAACAATAGTCTCAGAGCAGAGATGCTGAAGCCTGGTGTCCTGTGTGGCAGATACACATTCCTGCTTTGTCAGGAAACAATACAGCATCTAATCAGCTGTGATTGAATAAGCCTGATTTGAACTCCAAGCGCACGGATCGCCTCTAATCATGAAATAAAAAGAATAATGTGAGACTGATGATGGCTACATGTGCATTTAAGAAAAGGTGGAGAGCATGGAAACGTAAGATGCTCATCCATCAGACGGGCAGCTGGATGTGCAGCAGGAGGGGGATCCTGTTTCCCTTCAGGCTGCAAGCCTGCTGAGGGAGAGACTTGAATCTGAAGGACTGACACTTCACATCTCCATCATGCAAAGGGCTCATCCCCCCTTTCATTCATCCAAAGTCAGATTAACCAACATGCTTCATATTTTACTGCTGTCTGAACAGAATTATGTGGACTATTAATTACAGCCTGCTTAATTAATGTCATGCCTCCCCGCCTGACCCTGGTTTATTTTAATCACATCACTAATTATGAGGGGAATATTATTATCCTAATAGAAAAGGATAAAATAAAAAGTGATGAATTATCATAAATATAGTATAAAACACTAACTTATTAAACTGCTATAAAAATGAGTCAAAAGTATTTAGATGAACCAGCATCGGACAGATCCGTGGGGATCAGGCGCTGGACAGCGGAGCCACAGGAGCTTCACTCACCGAGGGGTAGCGACGCAGCAGCGGCGAACAGCAGCGATTAGCGGGCAGCGTTCGCTCCGGAGCGCCGCCTGATCTCTCCGGACCCTTCAATCACTGGAAGCTGCTCGTCGACGGAGGAGCAAGGCGCGCGCAATCCGGCCGTCTAGCTCCTCAGGTGACGGCGGCGGAGGGGGTTCATTTACATGCGGCTCTCAATGCTCCACTCCACCAGCGACACGATCGCACCGGCTGGCTTCTCTTGGACGAATGACAGCGCGCGGGCGCTAAGCGCGGAGGAGGACGTGGTTTCCACACGGCGGACTTTCACGGGGACACCGGCGGTGACTCCAGTTTCACGTGCTTCTTTCCAAAACTACAACACTTCAACCAGTTCAAACATACTTAATGAATATTAAATATGTAGACACAATGATGTACACGTGGATTAAATGAGCAACACTAGGATTTGTTAGTAGCTGACGCTGAAATTTATTTATAAACTGCTCAGTTTTGGCCACGTCAGTCTTAAGACGGGGATATTTTTTGGAGGAAAACCGGAAAAAAATGATGGTACTAAAATGTGTCCGTTTACTTACAGGTATGGCCTAAAAATATTCATCAAATAATTTCTTAACACCAGAACTCATTAACAAAAACACCCAGCTGGAGTTTTACTTTGAAAACTCATTTCCTGCAAACACAACCCACTTTGAACGGAAGTCCCTGTATCTGTCATTAAACACATGTATTATTTAAGTAGAACAGAAAGAGCACAAACATACAAACAATAAAGTGTCCAACACAAAACCAATAATTATTTCTAAAAACTACAAGCATCAGGCTGCAGTCAGAGAAAAGTCAGCCATGCAGATGAGGACATCTCCAACATAACTGCAAGCTGGAATTAAGGAAAACTTTCAGTAATTTTACATTTTATGTAAACATGCTTCATACTTCTAATTTAAGATATTTAAAAATTAATATTTCAAGGACAGCTTTAATCAAAAGTAGTGGGTGTATGTAATATAAACAAAAGATTGATAAATACTCTTGCTGTCCAGTCAAAAAAAGTAAGTGTATGGAGTACATTCTGTTCAACACACTGTCAGTAAAAGCTCAACACAGATATCCAATAAGCTGCCAGAAAGAAATCAATGCCGGCGTGGTGCTGATGTTTGATGGGTATCCTGCACGCTGCGCTGACAGCCCATATGTACTGTTAGTATTGACCCTTTTGGCATATGTCATCACCTGTAGAGAAGCTGCAGGCTCTCACTAGCAGGCGTTTGTGTGAATGTGTGCACATTTTGGGTAAAATATGTTGGTTTATCTGGGTACTTTGGGGAGTTAAGGGATTAGGCTGTTTAGATTTAAGTGATGGATACACAATGCCGCTTGGCGGGGTGAGGTCACAGATCTCATCTGTCGTCTGCAGCTCCAGCGTCTCTATCATTCTCGCCACTCTGAGCCTACACTCCTCTGTGGTTGGCAAAGCAGTCATCTGGATCTGAATAAAGAATAAATAAATAAAGGAAACTTTAATTTTTTGTGTTTCATGGCCATTAAAAACACAAAAAATGTTAATTTAGTTTATGAAATGTCAATTCACAACAGAGGTCATGTCAAGCTTCAATACAAACAGGGGCGGGCTTACAATTAGGCAAAGGTAGGTGACTGCCTGGGGCCGCCAACACTTTAAGCTAAAGCTAATATTTTTCATAAGCATCAATTTTTGACTCGGTCATAATAAAAGAAAGAAAGAAAAAAATCACTAAGATGGCATAAGGCCACTCACGTGAAACTGTTTTATCCTCCCCCATAAAAATGCATTACTGGAATATTCTAACAACAGGAAGATGGCGACAAGAGAGACTATTCCAAGAGTTTGAAAAGAAAAAGGCAGCTGTCAACCAGCTGTAAAAAAAAAAAAAAAAAATGAAAATGCAAAAGGAAAGGGAAAAAATGGGTTGCTACACTTCTAAAAGTGCAGAATGAAATACAAAACAAGGAAAAGATGAACAGGATTAAGAAAAGTGGAAAAAAGGTAAAGAAAGCGAGAAGAGAAAAATAGAGGAAAAGCAAAAGGAAGGGGAGAAAATTGTCATTTTGATAAAAAAAAAAACAGATTATTGACACCACTCCATATAGTATTTTTTTATTCCATTATTTAAGTATTTTTGTGTATTTTGCCTTCTTTAGTAAAACTTAACAATTCAAATAAACTACATGCGTTGGACATTTTATCCTGAGTAAGGATTTTAAATAAGAAATAATTGATACCACTACCTCATAGATCACCCTGGGCCCCCAAACTGCTAGGTCCGCCACTGAATACAAATCTCAAAATAAAGCCAAAAATGTAAAGATTTTATAACCGGTTTCAGTCCAAAATACAAGGTGTTTTCTTTTCTTGTTGAATTTTAGGAATTTTAATTTGTAGGTTTCTGTGTAAACATTTGAATCGAGGATGACTTTGGGCGACTATGGTGAAAACCTCCTAACAGGAAGAAAGGTGAGGCTGAACCAGAGCAGGTATGATCACCAGGTATGTTACCCGTCGGGGTGAGAGAATAGCACGAAAAGATACAAAAACACTAAAACGTGTTGTTGGACAACATAACTGAAACAAATGACCAAATGACAAATGCTCTGCTGAATTCACCTGTTAGTCTACCAACCTATTTAACCTGCACCCCAAAATATGCACACATTTAATTCATATGTCCATTTTCAAACCCTCCTAAACCATTTCAGGATTCTGGGGTTACTGGAGCCTATCCCAACCACTGTCTGGCAAAAGCATGGATGGTCTATCACGAAGAGAAATATAAAACCACACATCTGATCTCTAATAAAGATGAAAATTGCATCAAAGTTCACACATTATGAAATAAATGGGGCAACAAACATAAAAAAGCTTCTAAAATGAGAACATACATAGTTTTATTTCAGGTGTAATGCAGAACTTTATAACATGGGATTTAAACATTGACTGTTTATGAGAACTGGACCGAGTGAGTGTGACACCGCCCAAAGCAAATTGATTACTTATTGACTCAAGTCAATTCAGTTGGAATTTATTGTCAGTACAGATGCTGCCATGTTGAACCCATGGGACATCAGTGAGCAGCAATTGATCCAAATTGGTCTGACTTGCTGACTGTAAATAAGAACTGGACAGAGTGACCCCTCCCCCCTCTCGTTCTAAATAGGAATAAGCAATTATTACCCTGTCATTATATTTGTCAGAATAACCGTTCTTGCTCTGATTCCTTTTTATTAACATCTTCTTGCTAATCCTACTTTTTTTCATGATATTTTGTCTGTAGTGAAAGTTATTCAAGCTCCAAACTGGCCAATCACATAGCTCAATAAAGTATGTGGTCTCACGTCAAACATCCAAAACGTTTGACAGATTCTCTCAAGCCCACCTGAATGGAGATAGTGGTTGCCATTAAAATATTGACTTGGGCTAACACAGCAAATCGTTTATTGATGATTTCTGGTTCCAACATGGTGACATCCGTATCATGAAAAGAAGACAACTAAATTGACTTCATTTTGTTGAAGCCAGAGGTAAGCTATTTTCTATGGGTGACGTCACACCCATTCACCCAGGGCTCACAATGCTTCTGGTGCGGCCACTGAAGCGGTCTAGCTAGAGTTGATGACTCACATTGGCTACGGATGGCTGTGGTCCTACTGCAGCCACAGTGGAAAATAGGTTTTATTTTGAAAAATGTACCAGATGCACCTTACACTCGCCCGCAAGATTTCCGGTTTAGGTTGTTAATTTGTCTCTCGCACTTTTCAAGTTACATAAAGCCTCTGGCGGCTGCACTGGAGCTGGACTGGATGTAGTGTGAGCCCGAGGTTAGTCAATGGTTTGAGTCAACGTTTCTATGGCAACCTCTCTTGCCAATCAGGAGTGAGCTTGTTGGAAGTCCTGACCCTTACCACTTGAAAGTGTGCAACACAAAATCTGTCAGTTAAACATTTTGGACATTCGACGTGGGGCCAGCAGGAACATGAGAAGGGAAGGGTCACTCAGTCCAGTTCTCATGTACAATCAATGGAGTCAATAGGCCTCCAGTTGTGGAAATGATATACAATGTGGGGCTTTGATCATAAAAGTATAAAATGCTTTTAAGTTGAGTATAAGCAACAAAAAAAATTTGTTTTTGTATATAATTAAAAAAAACAGAGCCTAAATAGGACTGGGCCTAGTACAGAGCCATGTGGAACTCCACGCCTCACTCTAATGTGTATGAGGAAGATGTTTCATTTACACAAACTGAATAACTAAATTAAACAAAAGCAGTTCCTGTAATACCAATAACATGTTCCAATCTGTGTTTCAATTTATTCTCATTTTAAAACTCAATGGAGCAGCTTTATTGGAAATATAGATTTTGTAAGGACCATCTGATTTAATAAGTACATAATGAAGAAAAATAGATTTGATTCTGCAAGAGGAAAGCAAAAGAAGTGGAGTTTGTAGAAAACATGCAGGGAGCACAATGAAAAGAGAGTAAATTACAACATTCAAGTCTTTTTAGATCAGTTAATGAATGAACAGGGTCTTCTGAACTTTTATGCGCTGTACCACATAAATATTAAATCTGTGTCCCGCTGACAGCAGTTCCCATCATGAAATTCCAACCTGCTTAAAAAATAGAGCTCCAACACTGATCTGTAATTGAAAGGAGCAGTAGGGGAGACTGAGGACAACGGGGTTATTGTGGCGAGAACAATTTGTGTTTAATGAAAGAGGTAGGGAAGAAAGGAAGGGAACAGCAAAGATTAAAATATAGTAAAATCTATGCAAGAATAATAAAGTGCTGGGTTACAGAGCCTGCCGGTCAAGGACAAGCAATTATAAGTCTGTCGGCTTTAGAAAACTCCACGAGTCAAGTCTGCATAGGAGCTTCGCCCCCACTAACCCTGAACGTGGCTGCAGGATATAGAGCTAAAATGAGATGTATAAGCAAATACATGACGGGGTAGTTAATGATGCGAAGAGAGAAGGGGAAACAATTATTTAAATAAAAAGGATTCATCATATGAAATATTTATAGATATAAACAGCAAACTTAATGTACAGATTTGTTTTCAGTTCACAGGGATTTATTGTTTTTTTTTTAAAGTGTGTATTCCTGACAAACTGGAGCAAAAGAGATGACGAGGGACAAAAATCGAGCTGTAAATGTCGAATAAAACCCACAAACATGTTTTTACGCAAGCTTAAACAAGCAAGCTGACACATTTGCATGCGTGCGCACAGATGATGATTCTCAGCATTGGGAGCTGCTGCGTGTGCCATCATGCCATCATTCTGTCACTCCTCCGACGCAGAGCTCCTTTCAGAATACCAAATTCATTTCTGCCCCCATGTATGATGCCAGAGTCCATGCATTCAATCAGACGTGGATGCTGTTCCATTGAAGACGCCTGCTGCAAAGCTGAAGGGGGATCTTATTTCATTTTTTTATCCCAAATGGTATGAAATTAATAAATAAGCAGCTTGTTTCAGTGTTTTCATCACAATTAGCCAGAAAGAATGATCACGTTGCTGCTTTGTTATTCTGCTAATCCAAACTTCAGGATTTAAAGATTTAAAAAACAAAATTAATATTATATTTTTTCATATTCTACAATGACTTATTAGTTTTCCCTTTAATAAAACAACAGTGTTTCTATTGGACTACATGTGTCTTAAATGTTATTAAAATTCATTCGATTTTGTACAGAAGAACCACAATCTTCAGTCATGTTAATTTTCCTCCAAGTATGTAGGAATAACAACTGCCTTCAATAAATTGTTATCAGTCCACTGATGGAACAGGCCTTCAGCTGGACTGAAACTGCTCCGGCCTCATTCATCATCATCAGTGAGAGTCGCAGTAGATTACAGAGACGGGCTGCAGATCATTTGTATTTACAGGATGAGACGGCGTGCAGTCATCTTCAAACAAATGGGCCACAGCCGCAGCATGTCTGGAGGGAAATACACACGCTTTCTTCTAATTGATCATTTTACATCCAGCTTAATAAAGGAAAATGGCAACTTGATTTTTCTAAAAATCTGTCAAGCTCCCGGGGACAATAATATCGAAAGGAACATCTCTATTGCAGCAGAAATGTGTGCAGAAGATGATCCTCTTTCAGTGAGAATCGGAGATGGATTTGAACGTTTTGTCCTGACAGCTGCGCACCGACAGCTGGAACCGGCTCTGCACAAGCCCATGACAGAATATTGGATTATTTGTTATGAGCGCTTTTGTGTAGATATTGTCAGCTAGAATACAGGGACAGTGATAGGAAACGTGAACGGCATCTCACAAAGAGTAACAAGCACTTCACACAACTGGGGTCATTAGATCCTCAGTGATCTACTACTATTTTGACTAAGTTTCTTTATAAAAAAGGCAGACATTTACGTTAATTTAAACGGTCCACTTTTTGAGCTTATATTATATTGTGCATTCCTCGCTACAAACAACCTCAAAGCGGTATTTTGATAAATTCGTGCCTTTCTGAGTAATCCTCTAAAAACCTGCAGTCTCAGCAGCGGCCCACAAAAACGAGTGGCTTCTCACGTGCTGATGTCACAAGTTGAGAACTGCCCCTCCTGGAAGAGTCTGCTGCGTCCCACGGCAAACACAAACAACTTTCTCTGCTAGCTTCACGAGCCCCCCACCCCTGGCTCGTGCACAGTCGTGCAGACGCCAGTTGTCAGTGTTTCGAGTCAGCTTAGCGATAGCCAAGAAACACTCATTTGAACAGCGTTTAAACTTCTTGAAGAACATTCTGGTGAGGAATCTGCACAACATGTTGGGATGAATCCTGAACATATCCCAGAATGGCGCAAGCAGACGGGGGATATTGGGAAGATGGCTGGAGAAAGGGAGCAGACTATTTCCTGGTGGAAAAAGGGGAGAAGGTAGTTTCCTGGTGGAAATGGGGAGCAGACTATTTCCTGGTGAAGAAAGGGAGAAGACTACTTCCTGGTGGATAAATGCAGCAGACTATTTCCCGGTGGACAAAGGGAGCAGCAACGAATATTTCAGTGTGGGCCCCATATGGCTTATCTTTTGGCTGAATTGGTGGGCCCCAGTTGGGTTTGTCCGAGAGTTCTATGTTGGCCCCATCTGTGTTTGCCCACACTGGCTTAGGTGGGGACTCAGTGGTCTCTGTCCCTATGCTAACCTGCCACCCGGCGGACTGTGTGGCGAGTTAGTGAGCTCCGCTGCCCACGAGCCAGACTACTGAGTCCCCACTCAAGCCAGTGTGAGCAAACACAGATGGGACTAACCATGGAACCCACGGACAAACTGGGCCTACCAATTCACCCCCAAACGTAAACCATATGGGGCCCACATTGAAGTATTCGCTGGGATATTTCCTGGTGGAAAAAGCGAGCGACGAAATGGGCTTGAACATGAATTTCTGAGTAAAAGCAGAGAGGTACACGTGACAAGGATTTTTGATGATGCTTTAATGATGCTTCAAAGAGAAAAGAAGCGTTCACAGCCAGTCCCAATCAAAACAATGTTCATCATCTCATTTATCTCTCATTTCAATAAATCCTGAAATGTTCATGTGTTGTTGTCTGTATTTTTTGATTGAATTTCACAGCAAAATGATCCCAATAGCCATCAGAACTCTGTCTGGACCAAATTTGGGGGATAAACACCTGGGCTGCAAAGTATTTACATCGATAACATTTTTTTTAATGTTTTCTCTTCATGGGCGACATGCTGACGAGGACTGCTCAGGTTGACATCATGAAATGGGCTGCACTCTCAAGGAGCGAAAGGCGGAGCCTCAGAGGTTGAGTCGTTTTACTTCCAGGTATGAAAATGATTTGCTCTTTAGTGTTCCAAATGTCTTATATGATCATTTATATGGATATAGTCTACTCTGAAAGACTTAAGAAAAGCATAGTATGGTCCATTTAAGAAAATTAACTCAGTTTAGGAAACTTTGTGCACAAAGCCTCATAAAAACACAGTTATTGAATTGTTTCTGATGTTGCAAACCGCTTGGTGGGCTTGTGTTCAGACAACCTGTCATTTGTCTCACCTGTTTCAACTGTATTTTCTGCTTTTATGGTTCATCAAAAGGCACATTTTCAATACATTTCTGACAATTTAATAACATCTGTCATGTTCTTTCATGACGTGAACACTGGTCCACACAGATTACCTGCTTCAGGAGCAAACTTAAGGTCTGTGCTGCCTCCCAGCTCAGCTCCTTCACTCCCTTCTTCTCCACCGACTCGATGACATGCCGCAGGTCTGGCTCCCACAGCACTGCCGAACTGTTGTGCTGCAGCAGCTGTCAAGACGACAAAACAGGCATGAAAATAAGAAATCTCAAACATCTCTACATTATTAAAACAAACAAAAAGTTGAGCACAACGCCATGTGAACGTTTCATTTAGGAAAAAAATACGGTTATTATAATGCCAGTGAATTAATTTTTGATAAATATTTTAAATGGAAAAGATACTTTCATTGCTGTGTTGTGCATCATGTTGCTGTTTGTGAGTAATCCTGTGCACACAAGGGACAAATTAAAAAAGTAGAGCAGGTAAAGAGTTGCTTAAAAGACTTGTGCAAAATAAAAAGTAACAGAATGCAATGGATTCTATCTGATTAATTTGTAGCAAATATATAACAAACACAGAAGAAAAATAAAATCTCAGTTACTGGAGCACAAACAATTGTTTTTCTACAATTCTTTCAATTTATGTACTAATAAGGCATCTATGTTAAAAGTAAAGCAGAAACCATCAACAGATACCGAATGATTTGGTTCCAGATCATCCATCCATATTCTGCTTTTTTAGGGTCACGGGTTGCTGGAGCCTATCCCAGCCTCTTGTGGGAGAATTTAGAGTCACCAGTTAATTTGCATTGTGGGAGGAAAATCACATATGCACAAGGAGAACATGGAGACTCCACACAGAAAGGTCTACTACACCCCTGTGAAGCCCCTCCCATATCATAAACTGTATTCATATTTGCATTTACCGAGGGCCAGATTGCTAAAAGATGTGATTTCTTGACTGATAACATTAGAACATTTGGTCCTCATCTGGTCTGTTCCAGAGTTTGTTTTCTTACATTTTTCTCTTTGTTTTGCCAGATGGAAAAACTTCCTCCAACCTTGGTCTACCCAACAATGAAGGTTAGCTTGCAATTGAATCCTGGTGTGTGTCACTGCAGTATAAATACAGATGGACTTTGAACCAGATCAAATAATTTGATCATGTAATTTGCCATTTAATCAAGGGATGTACGGTAGATGCAAGGAATTTTGAGTCAGAAATAAATTCAAAATCCTTAATCAAAAAATTCAAATCACCAAAAGATCTGGAAATGGAAATAGATGTTTTTTGGTGAACAGATGATCATGACTGGAGCTCATTTTGGGCCTTACTGTCCAGCTTGTTTTTTGGGGGCTCATTAAATAAAGTAAATCAAACTAAATAAAATATTTTTTTTATATTACCAGTCCTGTCAAGTTCAACAAATATGCTAAACATGCTAGTTTGAAGCAATGTACAAAACAAGAGAAATCTTATTAAACAATAGATCCAAAGGCCAGAATCATTTTTGCTCAAACTTCCCCTTCAGAGCATCCTTTGTGCTTCAGAAGCTTGAGGCAAAACGTGAGCTGATAGAAGCACATTTTTGTAATTGAAAGGAAATGAGCCGAGAAGCAGAGGCAAAGTTGAACTTCGTGTTTAAAGACAGTTTAAGAGCTACAACAAACAGCAATCAGATCTTTGAAAGATCTGCAACTTTTTTCTAGTAGTTTTTTTTAACCAACCAATCTTCAATTAAAGCTGTGAAGAGCTTAAAGTCTCCTGCTTCCTCTAAGCTCTATCAAAGGTCACTGTCACATGTAGCATTAAATAGAAACTATTATTACCTTCCTGATTGCAATGTTTGCCCTCTAAAAGTTTAAATAAAAGCTGTGCTGAATACAAAGTAATGAGTTGCATTGTGGGAATTTCAATCACGTCCGTTTATAAGAGTCAGGCCTCAGACAAAAGCTTGGTTATCTACAGAAAATCTTGTTCTTCCTGTCTGGCTCTTTATTCTGGTTAATCCAAACATGTTTCTCTGTATTTCACTGACCCGGTTGTGGGCGTGGTCACTACATTGATCCAAGTGTTAGATGGCAGTTAGAGATGAGACAGTGGTTTTTCCAGTCTACAAATCTACTCAGTTAGCTCCTATCTGAGTTTCTATATTTATAGTAACAAATAAAAATCTTTAATTCTAACTTTAATAATATGAAATTATGTGGAATCAATTGGATTTTCCCTGATGTAATCAGTAACATTGGATCTTTTTCTTGCTGTTTTTAGAACCATGGTTATTGATGAGATTTTTATTATTAAACTAAATGATATAAATTCCCCAAAACAAAACATTTAAATACATTTAAAGTGAAAAAGGGTGATTTAGTCAGATCTAAACACAACTATTATCAGTATTATTAGTATTGGTATTATTATTATTAGTCAAAACTCCACGCAGAAATAAGACATCTCCACACACATATCAAAGAAACAGAAAGCGCTCGTGGGGGTCTGAATTGTCTGCGAGGAATGTTTGATACATGCATGAAGATGACTTATTTCTGTGTCGAGTTTTGACTCATAAATATCGCCATAATTAGGGGAGCGTATTGATACGATACATATCCTATCACATCTTAGGATACGCATCTCGATATATCCCAACACTGTACCATAACAAATTTTCATTTTTTCTTTAAGAGTACGACTTAGAAAAAACCTCAATATTGATTCGTCTTCTATTGTAATAAAATGATAAAATTGGCTTTATTTAATGAACACAACAATAAGCACTGCAACCGTATCTCATTGTGGCAGAGAGTTGTGGTTCCATACCCATCTCAAGTAAAAAGTAACTAGTATATGTCTCATAACAACAAACACCGGGACAGAACATTTAACACAAGCTGGTTCTTGTGAGATCTTGTTGTTGTTTTGGTCGCGGTGTAGAGCTGCTCAAAGAGACTGAATGTCCTGACAACCAGCGGTCGGAGGTTCAGGTGGAAAACAAAAGTAAGATGCTGAAGAACCTTCATAAATAATTACTTGCATATTGTCTTAAATAAAATGTTAAATCGATACAAGTATCGCCAAGTGAAATATCATAATATACTGCAGATTGTTAATGCTTTCACAAGGACTTCCTATAATAACATTAATTATGTTACATTTATACCTGCATGTTAAAAGGGTTGAACAGAAGTTGAGGATCAGATTATAGTTCTGCAGCCAACACACTGTCAAATCAACGGGTGTCACGTCTAAATGTGCTGCAGACAGCAGAGGGAGAAAGTTAAAGAGGAATTATTGAATAAAAAAAGAAGAATTATCTGTGTCAAGCTGCGTTTCTCACTGTTCTGTCAGTCCCAATGCTTTGGCCTCACACACTGGTGTCCTAGCAACCTGATGGAGGCTGAAGCACGGAGGGGGCCACTATATGCTATCAATCTGCCACAACTCACTATTATATCCAGCATTGTCCATAGTCAAATCTCAGGGAACATCGTCTTTTTAATTATAATAATTCACACCTGAGTTTTTAAAGCGACACTGAAGCTGCACAAAAGAAATCAAAGCGAAAAAAAAAAGGAAGCGGACACGGTGATTCCACGATTCTGTGCATGAGAACACAGCGGTGAAAAGCAGCTGGTCTTTGGCGCATCTGCATACAAAACCTCTGATGAATTACAACACGTGTCACATTACAACAGGTCATCATTTATTTAAACAACTATTATGCACACATGCAGCAACACGGCGAAAAAGCTCATTTATGCAGCTTTCATAGAAGTGATGGGGGTCAGAGCCGAGCGGTCTATACTAATCACATTCACTTCATTGATTTATCAACAACCAACGGAAAAACATACAGAAAATAAAAAGCCTCTGCTGGTTTGCAGCCTGTTATGTGTTTTTATTTGATAAAACAAAATACGTTCCTCGTTAATTTAGAAGGGTCAATTAATGCATAACAACAATAAAAGCTCATTATGCCAGCAGCATGGTGATGGTCACATGAGAATTTGGGCTTTATTGTAGACCAGGACCTGGTAATTATAGGAATTCAGACTTCTCTCTGTATACAGGATCCAATCACCAGTGGTTTAGTCCTTAGCTTTCATTCTGATCAGGTGTTCCAGCAAACACAATGCGATTGGGAAAATTAGCCACACATTGTGAATTGCATAGTTTTATTCCATGACCTCACGTTAGCCAGGCATCTATTGTTGGCCTCGCATGTGAGTAATACACACAGAGACATCCCAGCGTGCAGAAACACCCACTGAGAATGTGACAAAAGCGTAGCAGCTTTAGAAAGACTTCCACCCAGCAGGACTCAGAAGTCAAAGGAGTTCGCTGATTTATTTCAGAAAATTCTCCTAAACGTTAAGCCCTTCTTTTCTTTTTCTGTCACCTCTAAAGACTTTGGCTGAGTTACAGTTCTACACCTTGACCTACTTTTGAACTGGAATGGGGAGTCCCATAGGCCTCCAGATCTCCAAAAAAAGGCTACGCAGATCTCCAAAAGAAGCGAGCAAAAAAACAAAGGAGCAGAGAAAAATGTCCTCATTTGACATTATTTAAAAACGAAAACACACTTTGATTCTATTGTAACTACTATTTACAAAAGCTTTAGTTACAACTGCCTTTACAGGGGGATTCAGGCTGTCTGCGGGCAAAAAATGGGCTAATCGGCACAGGGCACACAAATATCAAGGTCATAGAGCCAATAGGATGAATATGTTTGTGCACTTTTTTTTCAATGGGCATGCTGCAGGTGACAGGTCATAGAGAACACAACACCTAAGTGTAAGTAAGGGTGAAGTAGGGGGCAGGTAGGCACGTCATATTGATTTTTCATTTTTTCAAACCCTGAACAACGCACAGCTTCAGATTCGTGAGGGCACTAAAGGAACTTTCCATTGTATTTTTCACACTTAAACAGCCTAAGACCAAGTCCTATTAAAAAACTGCTGGACCTAGACTGCTCAAACCTGTCATGCCTGTCCTGCTCCACCCCCTCAAGTTAATCGAAAACCTAAGAACAAGTCCTGAACAGGCAAAAAACATCATAAAATCATCCTATTTCACATTTTCACAAATCAAATAAAGGTTTCACAAATCAGAAACTACATTTAATGTATTCTTTACCATCTAAAGCATAATGTAATCCAAGTTTGAGCAGTCTAGTTCCAGCGGTTTTCTGAACAGGACCTGTTCTTAGGCGGTCTAAGTGTGAAAAATACAGAGAAATGTTCCTTTAGTGCCCTCGTGAATTGGAAGCTAACTTCAGCATCAGGCACACCTCTCAATTAACCCATTAATGCTGTTCAAGTGCTTCTGGGCAAGCCTTGCTGTTAGAAATGAGAAATTAGGCATCTTACAGCCACTTATGAATCACGTGCACACCCCGTGCATTCAGCATTTGTGCACAGTCAGTAAGAGAACGAGTGCATGCACCTTACTAATGGCTAGAGAGCAGCGTAAAAGGTGCCGTACAACAGCATCACTCATACATTATAAGAGCGTACAACTTAAATTATCCTTACAAAAACCGTCCCGCATGGGTCAACCCTGTATGTGTGCACTAGTGCTGGGCAATATGACGGTACATATCGCGTGGGCGATGTCTAATGTGCCATTTCTCTTCTATCCTTTTTATTTTTTTTTCTGAAATTTTGTGCAAAAATGTGTTTTCCTACTAAGAAACTTGAAACTGTTGTGCACTAAAAACATTTTTATCATTTTTTTCAGGGAATAAATGAAAATATACTTTACTCTGGTATATTGTGATATATATCCTTATTGTCATATAAAATAGTTTATATTGTAATATATAATTTATTTTCCACATTGCCCAGCAGTACAGCATAAAACTAATGCACTATTTCCTTTTTTTATTTTAGAGAAACAGTTAAAAAAATGAAAGTTAAGTTTAACCCTTTACCACCAGGTGACACTGATACACAAAATCTATAGCATACCGTAACTTCTCAACTCGAGCCGCTTTTCTCCTTTACAATCTATTGGAATTACATTGATCAGGTTAACAATTAAAAAATTACAGTAAATCAAAGAACATAAACACTGTAGTTAAGTTAAAAATGATTTTACTTAAACTTATTAAAGATTCAATTCATTACTGTTTTTCAACCCATATTGGTATTTTTTACACATTTTTATGCTTCATGATTTGATGCAGTTTCATCAGAGCTGATCAACTTTGTAGCAAACCTAGTGAGTGAGGATGTAGATGCTACAAGAGAATTATTCAAATGTTGTCCTTTTTGGTGTCTTGACTGTTTTGAAATGCTTTGTTACAAAAATAAAACTCAGTAAGGACTGTTCATGTCTGTGCATTTACAAGGATTTTTATTTTACAAGAAAAGTTTTTTTTGTTTCAGATTGTAATGTGAAAGAGGCAAATTGATTAGCATTTTTTACAAAAATGTTCAAATTACAGTAAAAATAACAACTGCTAGATTGTTTCCAGACATAAGATTGCTATAATTCACAAGTTTTCAAACCGTAGTGTCAATGCACAGAGAAAGATTTTACCCAAGGGCATACACTATTATTTAAAAGCCAACTTACATTATCATTTACAGTGTCTACTTAAAAAAATCCCAGCTTTTCGAAAGATTTATGGAAACTATTAAGCAGATAAATCTTGTTCTAGTTGTTACTAATCTTAGAAAGAATCCAATGTAAAAAAAAAACTAAAAAAAAACAGAACATTTATGGGATTTGATTGAATGTTAGTTGTGGAATATTGATTGAACTTTTACTGCTAATAAAGGAGATATTTGTCTGATTGCTGAAAGCAATCAGAGTATGTTGTTGTAATTCTT
>NC_050519.1:19397997-19413945 GCF_002922805.2 Oryzias melastigma | reverse complement strand
TATCTGGATGTCTTATACATTAGTGTTTCACGGCATGATCCCAGATCATTATGCATTCTATAGAGGGGCATGATTGTCCTGCAGGCTGTAAATGATGAATCCATGATTTATCAGCTTGGGTGAGTTTCAAGTCCACATTTTTGTGAGTGAATCTGATCCCTTAAGACATGTCAAATGTTGTGGAAGATGATTCAAACTGCGGTTTAGGAGCTGAACTGCAGCTCCAACCAGTCCGACCAGTTTGTGGAGTTGTTGAGTGGAACATGAACGTGTTTGGAGGGATGGCTCACTTCAGCAAATGCAGAAACAATTTATATTTAGCTGGGATTTAATGAGAATTAGTCTGTATGCATATTCTTTATGTGATTTAAAGTCTACGTTTTTATTTTGCTCAATAAAACCATAACCATGGACTGAAGCATTCATTACTGCTAAGAATTCTGGGAGAAACAGTTTTTTGTTGGAGTGTTTTGTGTGTGGAACATCTTACGAGTGTGATGAGGAGGAGGATGGCGGGATGCAGGAAGCAGCTCTCTCCAGAGCTGAGCAGGCAGTGTAGCAGGAATCGGGTCCATGGATGACACACCGCGTACATGGCTAACACACACAAGCACACAAACCCAAAAGGAAAAAGATGTCAGCTTAATTTGACTCTAATCTTCCAGGGGTTATGGATGAAAGTGGCTCCAGTCTGACAGACTGCAGAGAACTTGAAGACATGTGGCAGGTTTGCAAAAAACAAGCATGAATTCTACAGCTCAAAATGCATGAATGGTTATTACTGAAAAGATACAAGAAAACAGAAAAAACATCCATCAACTTTGAGTCAGTAAATCCAAAATTCTGTTATTCGTTCACTTTTATCACAACACGACACATCTCATTTAAACTTCCTGTAAACATAACCCAATACTATATTCACTGTTGTGTGTTTAGTACCTGTTGTGAGATTTTTCCTCTTCAGGAAGCCCAGCAGGGATCTCAGACAGTTGATAGAGGCTCTTAACAGCACCTCATGTTTCTGAGAAGGAAGAGGAACAAAACACCTAAAAATGAGAAAAAAATCCAAGGATGCAGAAACGAGGAAAACAAACATGGCTAGATTTATTTTTTAATTGAAAAACTTGTCAATTTAGTGCTTTACCAAAACAGACTTTTTCTGCTCTTATGTTTATAACAAAATTCTGCAACACAACTGGGATTAATTGAAAAGAGTTCTCGTTCTTTCACATTATTATAGGGTTTCTGCAGTAACTTGGTAATAAGGGTTCCATATGAACCACCATGAGCAGAGAGGACAAAGATACATCCAGAAACCAAAGAGGGAATAAGGGAAGCAATGAGGTTTTAATAATACATGTGTCTCTCAGAGGCACAGCTGACAGTGAACACTGCGTAGGGTCCAGAGGTACTGAATCAGGCAAATCCACAGGACGGCCAATGAGTTATATACCTTAATCCATAGGCAGGGAAGAGGAAGCGCAAGTAAGGCATCAAGAGGATGAGTGGGCGGGAGAGCTCATGGGAGGTGAGGTGGCAGAGGTTAGAGCAAGCACAGATGAGAGACGACCAGATGAGCACACAGAGATGAATGGAGTCAAAATGAGAGCAAGGAGCAGGGAAGAGTCAGGCAGGGAGATGAAAGAGAACGGGGAGAGCAGAGAGGAGCAACGGGTGTTTGCAGGAGTGTGAGAAGGAATGAGATACAACAAGTGGAGAGGCGAGGGGCTGTGGAGCTGCAGTGTTTGCTCCTGCAGCTGAGCGAGAGCGTCGAGAGAAAAGAGGAAAACAGGAGAGAGGGAAGTCGTCCTCTTGCAGACTACAGAGCACTGAACCAGAAAATTCAGAGCAGCACCACAGTACCAGAAAAAAGGTGATGCTGGAAAGAATTAGCTATTCAACATCATCAAATAATATTGTTACATCATTTAAGGGAAAAACGATCTAAAGATATTTACATTTAGATTAGAAAATCATGGTCTTTCTGTCTCTGACAAATCAAGAGGATAGGCTCTGTTTTTGAGAAGGAAATCAGACAAATAAAAGAAAAATGTTCTTATTTCTAAATTTGCATGATTACATTTAACTGAAGTTGAATGTGAAATGACTTTTTCTC
The DNA here is from genome assembly GCF_002922805.2 of Oryzias melastigma. Classification (NCBI taxonomy): domain Eukaryota; kingdom Metazoa; phylum Chordata; class Actinopteri; order Beloniformes; family Adrianichthyidae; genus Oryzias; species Oryzias melastigma. The sequence goes on along the minus strand of NC_050519.1, from coordinate 19,411,829 downwards.
CAGCCACACGGGTTTATCTATGAACCAAAGGTGTTTTGGTGAAGCAGTTTTTGTACTGAAAACCACTATATTAACAGACACTGAAAATAATAAACGCTTTAAAATCCACATCTATCACCCCTATTATCTTTTATAAAACATTCCCAGTTGTCTTTTAACTACCCTTATGCTGTTTTTAACCAAATTTTAAAAAATCTGTCTATTTTTAGGGCATAGTTTCTGCAGAGCGGCAGGAATTTTCTTTATATATGTCATCCATCATCAGAAAAATGCTACAATAACATGTTAAAAATACTAAAAATACAAATCTAAATCAACTTTTTTGGCTTTTGACCTCTATAAATGGAGCTTTAAAAATGCTGTCTGTTAGTCCTTGCTACATTTTTGACAAATGAAACTTGTTTCATTAATGAAACATAATCTAAAACCATCTGTGTGCTGCCCCCTACAGGTTGAAACTGAGTATGACAGTTGAATTTTGTGATTGGTCAACTGGCGTAAGTCCCAGAAGTTTCATGGCATCATGCTCTGCAGCTCCAGTATAAAAGCCCCGCCCATCTTTGATTCTGAAATGGTTGGTTGTTATTGTGTTAGCTTTAGCATGGCTCGCAGGCGTATTTTCTTCAGTTGTCAAAAATCTACTGGCTTACACAACTTTCCAGTGGACTTGAAAGTTAGGTAACAGTGGCTGAGAGCAAATTGAATTGAATTCACCAAAATCTGACTTGTGATGATAGACCCTTTTCACGGTGATGTCACGTGAAAAGGTCTATGAACATTTCACTCAGGATTGTTTGCTTAATACGTTAAGCTTTATTAGCTATGATGCCAACATCATTTTACCACTCAGACACGGGTCCCCTTCAGTCTGGACCATGAGCCTCAGGAGAAGGTGGAGGAGAAAGATCCTCAACTTCCACAGAAGGTTCTGTGGAGATTCTGGCATCACTTTGCTCAGTACCACTCTCCATTACCTCAAGCTAACCTGTCATTAGCGATGCATTAAACAAAGAGTTTGTATCTTCTTTATTGCTCATTAGTTGTTCCCTATCTTTCATATTGTGAAGAGATTTGGAGAAATGTAGGAAATGGAATCCTTGGTTAAACTACAAAAAAGCAATTAGAATAGAGCAGGATATTGTGAATCAACAAATTCTTTATTTTTGTTTGAATACAAAATTCGAAGGAAATTGTTTATGTTAAGTCATTAGAAATTGTTTATAGGGTAAAACATAATTTAGTTTAAAAAATATACAGAAACTATTTACTTTAAGGGTTAGTTAGTATAATTTAAGAGGTCTAAATTATTTTAAACTGTTTAAAGTTTGGACCAATGTCAAAGTGAGATGTGTTTCACCTCACTTTTGGAGTTTAAACATTAATGTATAAATGATTACAATACACATATGTAAAATGATTTGATTTACTTGTATCTGTTTGCAAATTGCTTTTTTTATTATATCTATTTCTTTGTCACGCTGATCAGCATGGACTTTGTTTAGTTTTCAAGTAAAGGCATTGAATAAGCTTCATGAGCTTCTCCCCTTTCCTTTTTTGTTGGTTGTATGTTTATATGATATATTGTGTTAACTGTACAAATTGCAAACTAAACCAATAAACTTGAACTCGAACCTGATCCAAACCACACGTCCCTGCTCAGTCCTCCCTCTTTATTGCATTTTTCAAATTTGGGCTGAGAGTGCAGTCAGCCTCCAACTGTCCTGTTTTGTTTAATTTAACTTTTATTGCTATTAATTAGCAAACAAAGACTGATGGTGTTGTTGTGGTCTACTATAAGTGGCTGCTTTTTTAATAAAAAAGATTATGAGTATAAAATGGATTAGTGTAATTAAAATGTATTTATATTAAGTAAAACTATAAATTACATTTTTAGAGAAATACCCTCTATAATCCAGCGGGGAAAAAAAACAATTTATTTGTTTTTAACAAAAAAAAAGAATTATTCTATTATTGAAAGTCCAAGCTTTGATCAGTTTAAATGACTAGTCTTATGAAAACAGTTCCTCCTTTTTCATAAAAAGGGTTTTAAAATTTAAATTTACAAATAATCAAACTATTTCCTAAAAAAACAGTGAAATTATGAGCTTATGAAGTTAAATTTAATTGATTTATCCAGTTATTTGACTAATTTACCACTTGTTGCCCATTTGTTAATTTACCTAAAGAGATTTATACACAAGAACAGTCATTTTTCCTATTTCCTTTGTGTACTCTTCTTTTCAAACAACACTCTTGAGTTATAAGCTCTGGCTCCGCCATCCTCTGGCCGTGACTTCCACGACGGTGACTTCCACCTTCCATTATTACGCACAAATGCACCGCTGGGCGTTCTGTTAATTCATGTCCTCCATAAACAAGAGGAGTGGGAAACGCTGCGGTGCATTGGTAGTCTCTGCAACAGCCCACTCATTCTTATCATGATGTAAAATCCATACTGCACTCATGGCAAATCAAGAGTGAAAAGAAGTGAGCAATCTGCACAAGCACTGACAATTAGACTGTATAGCAATTGGATTAACGGCTCAAATCTGATCGAGCAACCGCTCTGACCTGCCTCTACTTGTTTATTTCTCTCCAGTCTCTGCACCACAAGATGTGCATCTAAATCCCAAACAAATTCACACCAATCTTTAGCATCGATTATCCTGTTTACTATAATTGCATCTTTATTCCGATCCATACCTAAATGAAAAACAAGACTCCACCCAAACTTTTAAGTCCCACTACAATCATCTTTTTCAGTTGTCTTTTAATTCTAATTCTGTTGTTTTTAATCAAAAAAGAAGGTGTTGTTTTTAGGACATAGTTTTGGCAGGAGTTCATTAGAAATTGATCTATGAGTTGGTGCGGTGTAAGCCTGCTCTAATTTCCCATCATCCATTTTACACTCTCTACTACTAGCCTCACAACTCCAACCTAATATTACAGGGGTGCAACAAATATATAGCTAGCAATGTTGTAGGAATCCAGCTGAACAGTTCTGAGACAGATGCCAGTTTAGACGAGGAAAACAAGTACATGCAGGGATCTATTTGTTTGCAACTGGATGCATCACACATCTTTTGTCTGCTCCTGATTTACAGCAAACTGAATAAAAATATACACTGAAATAAAATTTTAAGCTTAATTTTCTTACCTCCATCATGAGAAAACTGCCACATAAACATGTTAAAAACACCAAAAAACTTAAGAAAAACTCAAATCTGTCCAACCTGCAAAATGAATGCACTGAGAGCGTTCAGGAGGCCCATCGCTCCTTTGAATCCAAGGGGGTACAAAGCACCATCTTCAATCTCCAGCGGTTGAGATCCCACCAGTCCAGGACCAGAGTCCAGAAGGACTACAGGTGAAGTCAGGTCTGCATCAAGCAGGGCCTGCAGCAACCTCAGGCAGCTCACTAGGAGAAGAAGAAAGAGACAGTGGTTAAAATAGCAAATGAACATCAGAGAATCTCGGAATAACTTGATAAAGAGAAGAGACAAAAGTCAAGAGAAATGTTGCATGGAAAAAAACGAGGAAGGGAGCTGGTCAGGTCTAATGGTGCTGAAACTGGAGGCACGGAGGAACCGGAATGCTAAAAAAGTTTGAACTGATTTTGACAGGGGGTGAGGGCAAGCAGTTAAAGATGTCAGAGCCAAGTGCGGAGTATGGGAGGCAGTGAGAGACAGCGGAGGGAGAAAATCTCAGCAGGACTGAGGGAAGGAGAAAGTAAGAGAGACAGGTCCAAAAAATACTGTAAAAACTCCAGCATGAGCACAACCAACCATCTGAAACACACTTATGCCATAGACTGAGATCAGAGCTCTCCGAGGGGAGGAGGGGGGGCTAATTAGTGGCAGCAGAAAACAGGAAGAAGAGGCAGAGCAAAGACACAGAAAAGAGAAGGCTGGAATGGAAAACTCAAGGGAGGCGAAAACGGAGAAACAGATGAGTGAGAAAAGACAGAAAGAAAGGGGGGAGACAGAGAGACGGGCTTGCCAAAGGAGGGAGCCAATACATCAGTGAGACCCTGGCAGGCCACTTATCCAGCTGACAGACAGAGACACAGGAGCAGCAGGGACGATCTGTCTACAAGAGCTGGAGTGGGATGCGGGCCACTTAATATAATGACTGTGTGAAACGCGGGCCTGGGGTTTGGTTAACTCTACTGAAGATGACTGACAATCACTTTACCCGCGCGGCAATGAAGTCACAAAATTGAGGAGAAGCCCATTAGTAACCTTGCGGTACATGGAAGCTGCAGCCATAATCAGAGATACCTGTCACTAACCCGCTCCTGCTGATATATAAGGAGCCGTGATCTTATGTAAGCTCTGCGTTACACGGCGGCTGATGGACACTGACGAGGAGCAGAAACTCACAGAAAAGATGAAAAAATTAATTAGAAGGAACTTGAGGGAGAGTACGTTTATTAGCAAACAGCTCAGGATTCGACTTATCTGCTTTCAGCATGAAACAAAGGCTTTAAAAAAACAGCACAACAATGAAGTTCATGTTTTTTACCCAGTAGGAGACTTTCTGTGTTTCTTTTCTGAAGAAGGAGTCGATGCACTGCTGTGTCAAGACTCCAGCTGATGCTTTTACAGACCTTACACATTAGAGAACAACAAAGAGAGACAACATGGAAAGAAACTTTAACCAGATTAGGACTAAATGGATTATCTGTGGAGGATGTGGAAAAGGCAAAAAATAAAAAAAAAAGGATTCTTTTGCATATCAAAGCTGATTTCCATCAAACAGAAGGAATTGCATGTATCATATCGAGTGTGGCAATCTGAATTTCTGCTTTGTTTGCCCTTGACTGCACCTTGATGTTGTGTCGTTTAATCCAGCAGCTGTGATAAGAGCAAAGCTGTACCTGAGCGGAGTGAGCACGCTGCAAGGTAATGAGGGAGGACAGGAGTAGATGGCCGCTGCACTGCAGCGCCAGAGGAGGACATGCTGATGGAGGGAGGGTCGGAGCAGATGAGATGACTGCTTGCAGCTGGTCCATCAGCCCGCCGTTGGAGAGCAGCATGGAGACAGCTGGGATGGAGAAAGCGTGCCGTCGTTACACATAAAGCTGTGTGCTGCTGTTAGAATAACAGATGGTCCTGGTGACTGCAGGCGGTGCATGCAAACCACAGCACACCTTCACTTCACGTGGATTTCTCCAATAACTGTCCTTACTCATGCCGCCAAGCCGTTTCTATCTTTCTATCTATTTATAGCAGCAGGAGCTGGAAAAAGAAAAGAACCACCTTTATAGGTCTCTTTAAGGGCATTCTGGGGTTTTAGTTCCTTGCAGTTTTTAGACTTAGGTATTCTAACTTTGATCTTCAAGACCCCCTTCAAAGAAAATTGTGGTTTTGGTGTTTTAACATGTGGCATTTTTCTAATGTTGGAGGACATATACTATGAAAATTAGGCTAAAAATGGATTTTTGAGTATTTTTTTTATTCAAATCGTTGTGAATCAAGAGCAGATGAAAAAATGCAGCATGAAAAGAAACTGTTTTTTTTATGTAAAATACGCTGGGTGGGAAAAGGATCTCTGCTCCGCTCTATTTTAAAGCAGACAAATAGATCCATGAACATCTTCACCAATGAGATAGCTCCAGGCCACCAACGAGATAGCTCCACGCCACCAACGAGACGAGATAGTTCCACACCACCAACGAGATAGCTCCACGCCACCAATGAGACGAGATAGTTCCACACCACCAATGAGATAGCTTCATGCCACCACCGAGACGAGATAGCTCCATGCCACCAACAAGACTGAGGTCATGATACTGGGTTCTAAACACCTGAGTGATGCTCTCTCAGATCAGATAGTCTCCCTGGATGGCGTAAATATTGCCTCCAATTCTCCAGTCAGAAACTTAGGGGTTTTATTTGACCAGGATTTATCATTTAAGGCTCACATGTCTCAAGCTTGTAAAACTGCACTTTTTCACCTACGCAATATAGCTAGGATCAGAAATATGTTATCTAAAAGTGACGCTGAAAAACTCATCCATGCATTTGTTACGTCTAGACTGGATTACTGTAACTCTTTACTATTAGCATGCCCGAAAAGTTCTTTAAAAAGTTTTCAGCTTGTCCAGAATGCAGCAGCAAGATTGTTAGCAGGAACTAGTAGAATTTGATCTGGATCAGTTGAATCCAGGATCAAGTTCAAAATCCTTCTGTTAACCTATAAGGCTCTGAATGGTGTGGCCCCATCCTATATTAGAGATCTCATAGTTCCTTACCAACCAATCAGAACACTTCGCTCACAAAATGCAGGACTGCTTGTAGTTCCTAGAATTTCTAAAAGTACAGTTGGAGGTAGAGCATTCAGCCATCAAGCTCCTGTTCTATGGAATAAGCTCCCAGCTCATGTCAGAGAGGCCAGCACAGTTTCTACCTTCAAAACTAGCCTTAAAACATTCCTCTTTGGACAGGCGTTCTGCCAGGCTAGCTAGTAATCAGACAATATTCCCTTTCCTGTGGTCCTTGTGAGGCTAGATTAATAAATTAATATTGATGCGTTTAAATATAAATTTAGATTTTCTATCATGGTTATTATTCAGATCAGCTCTGGGGTTCTGTTCTCTATTCTCATTTACTTCTCTCTTCTATTCTTTATTAACTATTGTATTTAGTTCTCCATGCTTTTGTTGGTGCAGTTCCATTCACATGTTGTTCTTCTTTCCCACTCTCCTCTGGGGAGCGGGAGAGATTTCAGATCCCCGGTGGATCGCCCACGCTCCCACTCTTGGCCGTGGACCACGCCCCCGACACCATCCAGCATCTCTGAGTGAGAGTGATTCCTGCTGGGTCGTCTGTCCTTCTGCTCCTGGCCATGGACTGCACTTCTGCTTCATCTTGACTATGGACTTAATCATCACTCGTCCCTCAGCTCTATCTGAATGAACTCTTTTAGATACGTAGTTGTAGAAGCTAATCTTTCTTTAACAGTTCTGGCATCGCCTGTCCGTCCTGGGATAGGATCTCTCCCTCACGTGGGAATCCCTAAGGTTTCTTCTTTTTTCCTGACTCAGGTTTTTTTTTAGGAGTTTTTCCTTACTGGGAGGGAGGGTCTAAGGGCAGGGATAACCAGTTTTATTTGGTCTTGGTTTTTAACTATTGTTCATATTTTGAATTGAATTGAAGACGAGATAGCTTCACGTCACCAACGAGATGAGATAGCTCCATGCCATCAATGAGACGAGATAGCTCCATGCCACATACAAGATGAGATAGCTCCATGCCATCAACAAGACGAGATAGCTCCATGCCACATACAAGATGAGATAGCCCCATGCCATCAACAAGACAAGATAGCTCCATGCCACCAACGAGACGAGATAGCTTCACGCCACCAACGAGATGACATAGCTCCATGCCATCAATGAGACGAGATAGCTCCGTGCCACATACGAGATGAGATAGCTCCATGCCATCAACAAAACGAGATAGCTCCATGCCACATACGAGATGAGATAGCTCCAAACCACCAACGAGATAGCCCCATGCCACCAACGAGACGAGATAGCTCCATGCCACCAACAAGATGATATAGCTCCATGCCACATACGAGATAAGATAGCTCCAAACCACCAACGAAATAGCTCCTCGCCACCAACGAGACGAGATAGCTCCATGCCACATACGAGATAAGATAGCTCCAAACCACCAACGAAATAGCTCCTCGCCACCAACAAGACGAAATAGCTCCACGACCCCAATAAGATGAAATAGCTCAACACTACCAATGATGTAGCTCCACACTACAAGATGAGATAGCTCCATGCCACCGATGACACGAGATAGCTCTACACTATCAATGAGACGAGATAGCTCCACGCCACCAACAAGACGAGATAGCTCCATGCCACCAACAAGATAAGACAGCTCCATGCCACATACAAGACGAGATAGCTCCATGCCACCAACGAGACGAGATAGCTCCATGCCACCAATGAGACGAGATAGCTCCAAGCCACCAACAAGATAGCTCCACGCCACCAACGAGATGAGATAACTCCTTTCCACCAACGAAACGAGAAAGCTCCATGCCACCAACGAGATGAGATAGCTCCACACTACTAATGAGATAGCTCCACACCACCGACACGAGAGAGCTCTGCACTACCAACGAAACGAGACAGTTCAATGCCACCAACAAGATAGCTCCCGCCCAAAATTCAGAGGTGAATTTTGTCATCATCACTGCTGTCATCATGCAAGAACTATGTCCTAGCCAACGACAAAGGTTTTTGATTTAAGCTAAAAACTGCATAGTCATAATTAAAAGACCACTGGGGACTAGGGATTGCACCGAATATTCAGCAAACAAATGTATTCAGCTAAACATTGCAAAAAAACAACATTCGGCTTCAGCGGTAAAGAGGCCGAATAGTGGCGTGTGGCGCAATTAACGTGCATCGACAATCTAAATGTCGGGTATATAGAAATATTTCAAACACTCATAAAAGATCTGCAGTTTGCAACGGTTTCAGAACTAAATTGTTGCGATGGGGTTCATTGGCAAAAACCTTTACAATATCTGCGTTAATTAGGTATTTAAGAGCTTAACAGCATGAGGAATACGAGAAAGAGACAGCTGCGGGAGCTAAAAGTAAGGCAAAAGGACGGTAAGATGTGTTAGAGGTACTCTTTCTGTGTCTGACGCGTTTGAAAAGATGGAAAAATTCACAAGGGATAGCTCCAAGGCATACGGAATAACGAAAAAGGTTATGGAATCAATTTCTATTTTGGGATGTATACAGCAGAGGTCAGCAATCAGCATATGTTCAGATTTCTTATGTACTTTATTAGGGGTTTGACAAAGGCACTGTTGTTAGTGTTTTGTCTGTAAAATAATTTTAAGATATCTCACATGTCACAATTTTACTTCTTTTAATTATGAAGCTGAATTACTGTTCTTGACAAATGTATTCTGGCCCTAGGATAAGTGTATGAGGTTACATGCACACACTTAAAGATAATGATCTGTTAGAATCTATATTTTATTTGAAGGCCTTGCCTTATGAAATGTACTAGCACATTTACTGGAATGGTTTGAAGGATAAAATATGAATGAATGAATGAAATGGTTTATTTCAAGCAATCTGGTCATAATACATAAAATAACATATCAGTGAATCACAAGTAGATCACTTGAAAAGGGAGTGGAAGGAAGCGAACTTATATAATCCCACCCCAGCTCGACCATATCACTTTCTCTACATGAATTATCAATATCCGGTTATTACTGCAATATTTCAAAGATAAAGAAAAACTCAACATCCTCATTTGATATTTGGCCACTATTCTGTATTTGGCCAAGCGTTTTAATTATTATCGAGTCAAAAATGTTCACTTGTGCCTCCCTTCTGGGAACACTTTTGCGATAGATCGAAAGATGATCGGAGTTAGGATTTAAGTTGAAACATTAATAACAGACCAGTTCTGTTAAATCAAATCCCACCACAACCAGTTTTTTTCCCCACAGCCTACTCTTATTTTACGACTTGTTATCCTCGTCGCTCATTTCATGACAACCCCGTCTTGTTTTTGCACCTTCATGTTTAGTGACTCTTTCGTTTTTGGAATCCCTGCCTTGGCAGCGCCTCAGGTTTTGTTTCAGTTAAATAAAAGCTCCTTTGCTTTTATGTCTGCCTCCTGGCTCTGGAGTTTTGTCTTTTATTTTAGTTCTCGTCCCAACTGTAATAGAAACACTTGAAGCTTTATGAACATTTATCTCTAAAAATAAAGGTGAGGCAACATTGCTATGAATTTCTACATTTAATTAAATTGAAAATAAACTACTGTGCTCACTTGCAAAGTGATAATTGGGTGGTTACATAGAAAAATTAAAACAGTAATCCAACCGAATTTTGTGGAGGATATGTCATACATTTGCAAGCTGTGGATCTGCATTTAGAACATTTTTCACCTTTTCTTTGTCAAAGCAGACGCAAACACTGTTTAGCCTGAGGCAAATGCAACGGTGAACTCACAAGTAATGAAGAAACAAACAGTCAATACAAATCAGCACTGCAGGAGAAGTAGATGAGCCATTCTGCAGGAATAACAGGTTTTTCCACCCAACGGTCTCCACCAGAACCGCCTTAAGAACCACAGACCAGTTCATCACTGACCCCTGCTGAGATTTTGATCAACCAAAAAAATCTAACTTATGATAAACTAAAACATTTTCAATAGAAAGAATTTTTAACTTTTTTTGTGGTTCATCGATTCTGTTTCGGTCAACAAATGAATCTTTCTTAAAACAGTTAAAGACTCACTCCCATGAAAATAGTTTTTTTAACATGTTCTTGTGGCCTTTTTCTGATGATGGAAGACAAATATAAAAAAAATAAGATTACATTTGCATTTCTGAGTATTTCTATATATAAATCGTGAATCAGGAGCCAACAAAAAATGCTATTTAAAAAGATTTGTGACACAGAAAATACGCTGGTTGGGCTACAAGCTCCCTGCTCCACTCCATTCTGATGCATCCACTCACTGACAAATACATAAATGTACGTCTTTGATTTCCTCATCAGACCTGACATCTGGCTCAAAACTGTACTGCCGGATAGCTCCAATATTGATCGCCATTTTTGTTGCACTGGTAATGTTAGATTGGGGGTGTGAAGGGCTGTAAGCCAGTGGGGGAGAGTGTAAAAAAAAAGGAATGATGGGAAATAAGGGTTGGCTTACTCTGCGCCAACGGTCCCGCCTATAAATTGGAGGCAATTTTCTAATGAACTCTTGTCACTATGCAGAAAATGTGTCCTAGAAAACTACAATTTTTTTTTTATTTTGGAAAAAAAAACGGGCGTAATATAGGTAAAATTTCACTAGGAACACTTTTACAATAGATCAAAAGATGATCGGAGTGGGAAACTCATCTAAATACTAAAAATAGAAAATGTCTTTATTTTTGTGTTGACTGTGATAAAAGTTTAATGCATAAATGCTTAACTCCTAATAAAATGTTGCAATTTTTAGTTTTTAAAAAGTTTTTAATTTCCTCATTTTTGATAAAAGTCCTAAAAGCCCCCTTCCATCTTTATTTTTCTCTATTGTAAAATCATTCCCAGTGGTCTTTTAATTATGTTTACACAGTTATTAGCTAAAATGAAAAACCTTGTGTTATTTCTAAGGTGTATTTTCTGCAGGTGCTCATTAGAAAGCAAGACTTTTTCCCAGTTGAGTCATAACTCTGAGCTTGTTCAAACATCTGGTTTGAATTAGGACATACTCAGAAGCGCAGTTTAATCTTAAACTCTTTCTACATGTCCAACATTTTGAGAAAAATGTTCTGAGAACATATTAAAAACACCAAGAACAAGATTTTCATTAGAGCGAGTCTTTAATAAGAAGCTCATGAACTTTGGGGTAAATATAAGGGAATTTTTCTTGGAAGTAGATGACGATTAGTTAGAGCTGCTAGAAAGAAAACATCACTCTCCAAACAGAAATGTTTATAAAAAATGGTGTGTAAATCTTTCTTTAAGATTAACTTTATGCTAGTTATGCTATAAAAACAACAAATCAAAAAGATCTCTGAACTTTTATCATGCGGGTGATATTTACACACAGAAATGTAATGATGAAACTGATCCTTTTGTGGAAAAAAATGAGAAGTTCACAGATAGGAATAAAATGAGACGTGAGAAAGTCAAAACGAAAAAACATCTAGTGTGATTACAATTTCCTTTGAGCCTCAGTGGAACATAGATCAAGATGAGCCTCTCATTTCTGTCAGTCTACTGACAGAGCACAAAGTGGGAGGCACTGAGGGGCAGAGGAGTGTGTGGAGGATGCTGACAGGCAGAGGAAGCAGGAAAGTTCCTCACCTCTGTCGGTGCGGTGTGCAGGGGACAAACTCAGGCAGCAGTGCAGGTAGTTGAAGGCTGGCAGCAGACTCTCTGCGTTCCAAGGCTTTAAAATCCCCACTATGCTGCTCACTAACATACAAACAAACAAATCCCTTTTAGAGATGAATCTATTTTTGTAGCCACAATTATCACTTTCATGTTACAGGATTGAACTTCTCTCTGAAATGACAGAACTGGGGGAGTTAAAGTGTGTGGGCACTCTGTAAGTAAGGGGAGGATGGAAACTGATCGGTGTAGTAGTGTCTGCTCTACGTTGTACCAGGTGGTGTGGACAACAAAGATCAGAGTCAAAACCTCTCAGTTAAATGGAAAATATTTGTTTATAGCCATGAGATGTAGGCTGCGCAGGAACCACTGACAGTATAAGAGAACTGGACTGAGTGACCCCTCCCTCCTGGTGTTCCAGACAGGAAGTACCTGCTGGCTCCACAAAGTCAAAACCCTAAAGACTTCTATAGAGAAATAAACAGCTATTAGTCAGTCATTCTATTTGTTAGAATAACAATTCTTGCTCTAATACCTTTTTTAACATGTTCTTGATAATCCTATTTTTTTCATGGTATGTTTTTTTCATTATAAGTGATTCAAGTTATAAACTGATCAATCAGATTCATAAACAAAACTATGTGGAGCCCCCCACACTGAATGTTTAAAATGTTTGACCGATTCTTCCAAGCCCACTCTCAAGTAGTTGGGGTATGGGCATCTAACAAGATCACTCCTGATTGGCAAGAGTGGTTGCCATAGAAACGTTGATTCAGATATACTCGAACCAATTCCTGCTTACTAACATTGTCTGGCTCCAACATGGCAGCGTCCATATCAAGAAAAAATGGTGACTGAATTGACTTGATTTCATTGGAGTCATTTTTTTTGGTTGGCGTTATACTTCAGTCCAGTTAACAGAAACAGTCAATGGTGGGAGCAGATACCACCAGGGACATGAGGCAGAAATGAGCTTCCTTCCCAGAGGAGCTGGAGATTCCCTTAAGCCTTTGTCACAATTGCCTTTACGGGGGAATACGGGGTGGATGAAAAATGGACAATCTGTGCAGGGCATGCAGGTAGACGTAAAATGTTTGTGCACATTTTTCTATACGGAAATGCTGTGAGCAACAGGTCCTATATACAAGGGTAAAGTACGGGTGAAGTAGATGAGGCGCAGGCATGAATTTTTTCGTCTTGTCAACCCCATATCCAGTGGACACCACAACAGGTCCATGAGTGCTGTTCATGTGGTGTGGTTTTTTCGTGTTGGAAATTAGCCAATCAGAGTGTGATTTGTGTGGGCATCCTAAGGGCACTGATGTATATCCTGCACACTCCGTGCGTGCAGCATTTGCATTTCGTCAGTAAGGAACCAGTTCCTGCATCATAGTAACAACTAGGGTTTGGGATAAAGGTACCATGTTGTATGTCAAACGTGCATGTATCTTACATTATCCTCACGAATACTTCACGATACACTTACCACACAGACGTCATTCGTCTGTTTCATTTTTTATGACGCCCCTTGAGGTGGTCGTATGTATGGAGTCAAATTGAGGCCAATATTATTTGAAACCCAAATAAAACTACTTGAAAAGTGTTTGGCTAAAGACCCTAATTGACCCCAACTGACCCTAATTACCCAAGTTCTCAGAGTCAGTGAATGCTCTGGGATTGAAGTTACAACCCTCATCAGTTTTGTTTGGTTCTTTGTGTTTAGCCAAACACCAATATTTTTTTCAAGTTGCTTTATTTGAGTTTCAAATAATATTGGTCCCTTACGAGTCTCATGGGAACTGCAAAATACATTTGGGTTCACCTTAGGATGCGACTGCCTCTGCCGACGACCCTCTATGGACACGGGAAACCCAAACCCAACGCACTCTTACAGGTCAATTCTCTGAGAGTGCATGTGACTAAGGCTTTAGAGAGGGGGCGG
>NC_050519.1:19373947-19397819 GCF_002922805.2 Oryzias melastigma | reverse complement strand
TTAATATAAAGCGTTACCTTTTTTTCGTCTTGTCAACCCCATATCCAGTGGACACCACAACAGGTCCATGAGTGCTGTTCATGTAGTAAGTGTGTGGTTTTTTCGTGTTGGAAATTAGCCAATCAGAGTGTGATTTGTGTGGGCATCCTAAGGGCACTGATGTATATCCTGCACACTCCGTGCGTGCAGCATTTGCATTTCGTCAGTAAGGAACCAGTTCCTGCATCATAGTAACAACTAGGGTTTGGGATAAAGGTACCATGTTGTATGTCAAACGTGCATGTATCTTACATTATCCTCACGAATACTTCACGATACACTTACCACACAGACGTCATTCGTCTGTTTCATTTTTTATGACGCCCCTTGAGGTGGTCGTATGTATGGAGTCAAATTGAGGCCAATATTATTTGAAACCCAAATAAAACTACTTGAAAAGTGTTTGGCTAAAGACCCTAATTGACCCCAACTGACCCTAATTACCCAAGTTCTCAGAGTCAGTGAATGCTCTGGGACTGAAGTTACAACCCTCATCAGTTTTGTTTGATTCTTAGTGTTAGACCTGCCTCCACGTGCCATAATGGGACCCACAGTTTGAAACCTGAAATTTTCTGATTCGAAACTGAAAAAAAGAGTTGAAAGTGAAAAAACGTTTTACATTTAAAAAATATTTTTGAAACTTAAATTTTGAGCTTTGAAACACAAAAAATAGAACAATTGAAGATGAAAATAATTTAGTTTATTTTAGAATAGCAAAAAGTTTCAGACACATTTTTTTTAGCCAAACACCAATATTTTTTTCAAGTTGTTTTATTTGAGTTTCAAATAATATTGGTCCCTTATGAGTCTCAAGGGAACTGCAAAATACATTTGGGTTCACCTTAGGATGCGACTGCTATTGTCAACGACGCTCTATGGACACGGGAAACCCAAACCCAACGCACTCTTACAGGTCAATTCTCTGAGAGTGTATGTGACTAAGGCTTTAGAGAGGGGGCGGGAACAATAAAGTTCAGACATCCAGGAGGAACTTAAGAGACCATGGTTGAAGTGGTTTGGACATTTGGCTTCAACGCCACACAAGTATCACTGAAATGTCAGTGATGCTGGAGACGTCACATCATTCAGGAAAAGAGAGGGACCAGCGCATCCAGAGAACCAAACCCCAGAGTAACTGATAAATGGTATCTGGTAACTCAGTATTTATCTCTAGAGAAACAGACAATCAGACATGGTTTTAGATTAAATGCAGAAAAACAAGGCCTGTCTTTACCTGGATGTGTGGCAGTTTGAGGGAAGTTTAATTTTCAAAATTCCCTAAAGAATAATTACCAAAACACACATTCTTCAACACAGAGGCTGAAATCAAACAAAATCAAACAAACAAGACCAGTCATTGTAAGACTAATTATAGCATGCAAATGAAACCAGAGAAATTCTACACCAAACTTCTGGTCTGGAGAGTGGAAATGATGATAACAAATTAAAACGAGCTAGGCCTTCACACACAAAGAAAGAGATCAAACCACTGGGAGAAAATAATTCCTGAAGATTTACTTATTGCCTTTCAGTATTAAATGCACTGTCTCCATGCATGACGGAAACCAGAAAATTAGTTGCAAATCTGTTATGATGTAGCATTTTCTGTGTAAAATGTCTGTTTTCCCATGATGCAGTAGGTTTTGCAGATGCATGCTGGGAGGAAGACAGCTGTCGGCAGCACCTTTTGGCCTCACCGTGGTAAAGCAGCTTGAAGTGTATTTCTTCCATGTTGGCGTACAGGGGAGGTGAAGGCGGGTCGGCGGTCAGAGTCGCACACAGCAGCTTCAGCAGCACAGGAAGTGAGCTAACAGCTGCACAAACATGCAAAAAGAAAAGCACAAAAAAGAGAAGAAGTCAAAGTGTGGATGTGAGAGGAAGATGAGGGACTGGCGTAGCTAAGAGACCGCCTGCACTCATCCAAAATTAGCATAAACTCATTACCAAGATCAAGACAAGATGTTCCCTTAGCACTTGTCAGTGGAGCCAAAACAGAGGACACGGTTCAAACTAACACCCCTCAGGTGGAGAACATTTGCCTTAACAAGGGAGAGTGCGGTGAATTCACTTGTGAACATAATGAAGCTCTGGTTGGTCACTAAGACGTGGCCGGCGTTCAAAGAAAAGAGGCGAGTAAAGTAAGCACGGCGTGTTCTCCTTCACACTTTCAATAACAATATTCTGGGTCAGAAAGAGGAGAGCAAGCGTGAAGAGGAAGAGGAGGTGAAAGGAGATGAAGGACACACAAAAAAACCAGACTGGATGAAGAGGAGGGAGAGAAGTCATCTTTCACCACTGCACTCCATATCATTAAAATCCCTCCCCTTGGGATAGCACCACATTGGATCTAATATAGAGCATATATTAATGCAAATGACTCTGAGCTAAAGTGGAACATGTGTGGGATAACAGTCGAATGCCCCCAGGAGCTGAGATGAGCAGAGAGCAGGCTGAGGCTAACCACAGCAACACTTCCTGAATCCCCAGCTGCCGCACTGGTGAGGTGCCCTTTAGCGCCTCTCATTAACCTGCTCACATTTACAGCCATCATAACAACATCTGGATAACAACTTTACACAAGGCCCTTTACAGCATAATTAAATGCATTTAACTACAACAAAATAAATGAAATCTTTACTAAATAACTAAAACTTTCTTGTCACTGTTTGTCCTCCTGATCTTTTTAGTATTCACGGCACAGGACTCCCTCCAACCATAAATGATTCTGTTACTTTCTGGAAAAATACAGGAGCCTTGCATTAATGATAATTACTGCAACTTCTACACTCATTTGCTTTATGGGAACTTGAAATGCAATTATCCTTTATCACTACTTCACTTGAACAAACGGCTTCTTATCAGAAAAAACACAAATCTTCAGTCTGATGATTGATAACTCTGGAGTATTTAAATCCCAGAAACATAAAGTCAATCCCCTCCATCTGACATTACTAGAAGAACATTATCATACACCAACAATCAAATTCCTTCTGATTGGTACTAAAATTTTAGAAAAAAAAAAATATATATATATATATATATATATATATAATTAGTAAAACATATCATCAATATACTGGTGCAGCCTAATTAAAAAATTATCTCCCCCTGCACAGCTTGCACTGTCAGAGAATGTTGGGTAGACTCATTTAATGAAGAATTAATGGGGCTCTTTCCCCTCTAACATTAATCCAGAGTAACAAGTGCTCAGGGAAATGCCTGCTCATCTCAATCTAGCTTCAACCAGAGGAGACTTAAACTGAGTTCACTGGAGCACTGCAGAACCGAAAAGGAGGAAGATAGAAAACACTTGTGAGAAGAATCTAGCAGACTGACCTGAGCTTACAGCATTTACTCAGTTGATGAGTTATATCCAGGATATATTAGAAAGAGTGAGGAAGATATTATTTCAACAAACAAACATGTATAAACCGATAAAACTGAAGAAAAAGGTTTTGGATCCCAATCAATGAAAAATGCAGTATAAAAACAAGCAATAGTTTATATAACCTTGATGTCAAGAGGTTTCACTTTCTAGGTCTTCTAGTGTTATGGTTACTTTCTCTAGATCAGTGGTCCCCAACCACTGGATTGCACACTGGTACAGTTGGTTTCGGACTACAAAGAAAAATAAATCAACCTATTCTTTTTTTTTCTTTTTTACTTATATTCTGATTCTGAGGGAAGTTTTATTTTGGAAAACTACTGGATTCTCTCCACCGAATCCAAATCATTCTTGATGTCCTTTCAAGTCTCTCGGTCACATGTCAAAAATCCATCTACGACTTTTTTTAAAGCCGCTTCACCAACCACTAAATTAAAATACCTCAAGCTAATAAAGTTAACAAAAAAACTAAAGAATAAATGTATTTGGAAAGTTTCTTTTTGCAGAAAAAAGTCAGTGATTTAACAAGAGCCTTAAAGGAAAACCAGGAATCTTTACTCCAAATATGGATTAATTAACAGTCTTCCGACAGACCATATTAATAATACATAATATTAATTAATCGTCTGTCTAATGTTACCAGGATGCTGTTAATAAAGTTACTCAAAGGTGGATTCACGTGTATAAATATATGTAGGACATACTAGTTGCCCTTTTATTTTTTTGTACTTGTATTTCTAAAAGTCAGATATAGGCTGAAGATGGCATGTGATTTTTTTGTTTCCACCTTGACAATTATGGGAAAATCTATATCACATTTTAATGGTTCCTATCCAAAATCTAGTGTACAAATTAAGGCTGTCCGAATTCCCTTCCTAACCCCTAACTGCTACTAAACAATATAGTGCAGGACTATCTAGTGCCCTGGATTTTAAAATCAATTCGGACACCATGCTCCCTACTTTTTTTATTTTTTAAATGATGTCACTGATTTCACAAAGTGAAAATCTAATCAATGTGAGCATTTTACAAGGTTTATTTATGGATCCATAAATCTGATGATGAAAACATTGATTTATTTAAAAAATAATATTTAGTTTAAGTATTTACATTTTTTTTTGCAAAAATGGTTCAAACAGAACACATAGAGGTCTATATTCTCCAATCTAGTGAGCATTGACACTCTAGTTTATTTGCAGGGACTTCTAGAAAATTTCTAGGGCGATCGATTTTGGAATTGTAGATTTGGACAGCACTGAAATATGGTGAACGTTCTGTTGTAGTGAAGGAATTCAGGCATAGCCAATGCAACACGTTGCAGATATTTTACAGAGAGTGAAGATAAGAATTACCCTCAAAAATTAAGGGAACCTGGAATCTACGGAAACCTACTTCTGCCTTTTACAAGCTGGTCAGTGAAAAAATTGTTTGCTGGTCTGTGGCCTGTGAAAGGTTGGGAACCACTGAATCCATTCGGTACCTTGTGCGTTGGAGCCTTGACCCTGGCTCATGCTCTCCACGCTGATTTGCTGTAATGCCTGGAGGAGGGCAGGACCGAGTTTCAAACACAGCTCTGCCGTTCTCTCCTGTCGGTGCTGCAGAATAAACTCCAGGACGCCCAAAGCGCGCTCCAAGAGGGGAGCCTCTCTGCTGCTCACCATGTCCTAGAACAGTAATTTAGCAGGTTGTAAGTCTTTTAAAAACACATTTTGAACTTTAAATATCTGGCAGCTCTTGTGTCTCTTCAGCCTAAACTTAAGTTTGAGGTCGTACCAACAGGATCAATGTTACATTTGGAAACTTCTGGACAAGAGCCAGAAGCTCCTTGGTTTCTGTGTCAGGATGCTGAACCCGTCGTCCCTCTTCAGGCTGTTCTTGGTCTTCACCTTTCTTCTGCATGACGACCTGCAAGAAAGAGTGAAATCCAACTAGCTCTACATCACTTCAAACTTCTAAAGAAAAAGCCAAAGACATTTCAGAGAGCCTAAATTCTTGTGAAATTAGTCAAATCTTTGTGTTTACTGATCCCTGCTCTTCTTCAGTGTGATGTGTTTGTTCGGTCAGCCACAGTCCCAAAACCAGAGCCCCGAACTTTTCTGCCAGTTGGTTGTAGCCACAGATGAAGTGGAGGAGCGCAGGATGGTGAAAGTAGAGAGATCGGAAGCTTTGGGAGGAGAGCGCTTTACTGATGTTGTTCAAAGCCACCTCAGGAGGAAAAGAAAAGTAAAACAAAGATGAAGAACAGCTTTGTGAGGAGTAATCACAACAAAGTTTGCAGTGGATTAGAATCTTGTCCACGGTTTAAATGTTCGATTCCCTTATCTTTACTTAAACAGACACCTTCATTTTTTCTCTTAGTCTTTTTCTCAATACAATGTTTTATTTGGCAAAAAAGCATGTTCAAAGAGGCTGGGTTTAAAGACGTATTATTGTTTACAAATAATCTTTGTTGTCCTGCTCAGCGCTGGAAAAAATAACAAAAAAAGAGACGTAATAAGCATAAAGTAAAGAATTATAAAACATGTTTGCATTTCAGGATCATTTGAGGACAAGCTTTGAATCTCTGAGTTTCGTGACTTTTAAAGGTTTGAGAGTAAAAACAATCACAGAGGAAAAGAACAAAACATTTTCTGTTTGAGACATGAATGAAAAAACACTTGAAGTTAATCTGTCTCAAAGAATGTCAAATCATTTCATGTTTTTCTTATTATATGATAAATTCAGTGAATAGAAATAAAATGAACTATTGAAACTATACTTTTAAGGTGCAAATGCATTTGATTATCCTAAAACTGTAATATAAATCAACAAAGGTTTTTTGATCCTGACAATTATGAGACAAAGCAGAGTTTAATTGAAATTTTAAGCAAATAAAATCCACATTTTTCTTTCAGCTGTACCCTGTCGAGAGTAGGGCTCTTGTCCTGTGTGACTGCCAACAGATAGAGGGCAGAGCGGAGAACCAAGCGAGGCATGAGGCCGCCCTGCTCCTGCACGGACTGCAGCAGCCACAACACGCTGGAGAACACAGTCTGGTCAGGCAGAAGCCTGAAAAGCACACAAACATGTCACTACTTTTAAACAAACAAAAAAATGACCCTAAAACAAAGCGATCAAACTCATCATGCAAAGCGAACAGAAACAAGAGCATTTCAGTCTCTAGGAAAAAGAAATGACACAATGAACCTATTCGCCGGCGCCGTTCCTGAGCTCAAACACCCTCAGCGGACAAAAATGTGCAAACCTCTGAGCACATTTTTCTTAATCCCGCTGAGACGGCTCCAACGCAGCGAGAAGCTTTTATCCCAAAGTCAAGAGGGGCAAATCGGACGTTGCAGGGGGACTAGCAAAGTGCACCTTTGAGGGTATAAAATATGCATTTGACAACCCACTATTAGCAGAGTTGAAGCCGGAAGAAAGCCGTGGTGACAGAAAGAAACTGCTGGTTTCAAACTTAATACAGATTACTATTAATCAGATCAGCAGGGAGGAACTTAACAGATCCAGAGAAAAAAAAACATTTTCAAGTCATAAAATAACCTGCACTGTTTAGAGGCGATGACCTCTACAAATGATTCGACAATTTATCAACAGTTAGAGTCTCACCTTACAACAGATTCTGCTTTTGTAGTACTGTCCATTATTTTGTAATTGTCTCCTTCCATAGTAGATATTAGGGGTGTAGGGAAAAATTGGTTCAGCGATATATCACGATATTTCAATTGGCGATACTTGTATCGATTTAAAATGTTGACAAGACGGTAATTAATTAATTATTTATGAGCAAACGTAGCTTAATGTCCTAATTTTGTTTTCTATTTAAACCCGGAAGGTGCTTATACCTTTGGAACCTTATTGGTTAAGGTACATTCATTCTGTTTTTTTTTTCTTATTTTGAAAAAAACATTTTATTGTGGAAATCAGGGAATATTAAATATTTCTTTTAAGAACACATATTTTTTTAATTTACCAACAGAAAGCATGAATTTGCTTGGGTGAAAGCACCTTTTATATGAGATACAGTTGCATTGCTGTTCGTTAATTAAAAACATGATTTCTTACCACTTTATTAACATGAAAAGTGCACTAATATTCAGGTCGATTTTTTTTCTAAGTCATACTCTTTAAAGAAAATTGTGAAAAATCGCTCAGGTACAGTCTTGGGATATATTCAGATAAATATCCCATCGTGAAACATGTATCGCGTTACGTACCGCATTGCCAGAATCACACCCTAGTAGATTTCCTAAATTCCCTTCTAACAACTGTCCATTACTTGAACCAATAATCTGTTCTATGTGTCTTTTCTTCATGTCTGTGGTGTCTCAGAATGTTTTCCAGGACTTGTTGAAGTCTTTTACTTCTGAAATAATGCAGATCCAAACTTTCTAATTTAAAAAGATAGTCAACAGGATGTGTTGGAAAGAAATTGATTACACCTCGACTAGTATTAATCCTCTAAGTTTATGTGATAGCAACAACATTTGCAAAGGCTCCCCTCCATTAATCAGCACGGATAACTGCAGACTCCAGAGCTGCAATAAAGCCTAAAAGCAGACTAAACTGGAGCCCAGATTTGTGGCTCTGTCTGCTGGATACCAGTGCTGGCACTGAGAAACCCAGAGGTGTGATGACATTGTACTTTCATCTATCAGTTCCCAGCACGGTTAATACCTTGCTCTTAGCCATTAGAAGCTGTAAATGGCTTTCCTGAACACCTTTTGTTGCTGTGAAAATGGGCGCTGTTAAAGGAAAGCAGCCGTTGCTTCTGCATCAAAATATGCTTACTCCTCTTACCAAACCTTTCCACATCAGCTCTCTGCATGTGTGTTCAGAATTTGAATCAGGAAATGTTGTTCCTGAAATATTTATTAATTTTTATTTCAACAGAATATAATCTCAGAAAAATACGTTTCTGGCAATTAGAGCATTTTGAAATAAATGGATTTTAATTGAAATATAACAAGGACTGTCAGGAAACATGGGAAATGTGATAAAATATAAAGCTGCTTTCAATTTTCAAGAATTTGTTCACAATTTTTGTTTGCTGGAGGCAGTTTTCTAATTAAAATATTACCTGTCTCCTTCCTGCAGAGCAAGGTAAAGCACCATCACCAGACAATATTGGCCGGACCTTGATTCTTGGTATTCACAAAACAGAGACGGCCAATCAGACGGATGGCAACAAAGAGAGGGGAGGTTGCGAGCCAGCAGATTCTCCACCTCCTCAAAATCTGTGGAATGAGCAAACAGACACAAGAGCAGTTTGATAATAAGTTCTTCAGGGAGACGGTGATGTGAATCGACATACGTGTCAAATGAAACAGAAATCCACAAGAGATAGAATATGTTTACGTACACTTTGAATCTCAAATATTTCCTGAAAAGGTAACAATCAGAAGAAGCAGCAGGAGGAAAATTCCTATTTTAAATATGATCACAGATAAATGGCATCTGTGCACCCTCTCTGTCTTTCTTTTCTCATTTTCTTGTGTCGAAATGGGGATTGGCTTTAGGAGCCTCAGAATCCTGTCTCTGCAGTTCACAGATGACACAGTCCTTTTGGCTTTCCACTCGCAGCTCTCGTTTTGGAGCGGAGTGTGAAGCAGCTGGGATGAGAAAGAGCACCAAGTCAGTGGGCAGTCACTAAGTCCATGGGTTTCCTCCAGGATAAGAGGGAATACAGTAATGGAAAGGATTGTAAAGTTCTCACTTCACTGTTTATTCTACTCACCAAAAACCTGTGAAAGAACAATAAAAAAAAATCATCTATTTTCAAAGTGTTTCCACTGGTCTTTTAATTATGACGATCCCATATTTAGCCAAAACTAAAAATCCTGTCATTTTCTAGGAAAAAGTCTCTGCAGAGCAGCAGTAGTTCATTAGAAATTTACCTCTGAGTTATATATCAATATTCAAATAACTTTAAATTATATGAGATTCTAGAATCCTCCAAAAATTCCTATGCTATTAAATTAAAATGTGACAATGCACTCAATGCATGGAAAATATTCTGTATGTTATATATGCATATGTATGCATATGCATAAAGGAGAGGGCAGGAGAGAAAAAATTGGAAGAAAGGACGGATAGATTATACATTGTGTTATTTATTCATATGCATCTGTTTATTCATTGATTTGAAACACTTTTTTTCTTCCTGTTTTGTCTTTGTTTGTTAGTTTTTAACATTGCTTGTTAAATACATGTTGTTAAAAATATAAATTCACCTCTGAGTTGTGGATGGGACCATCGGCACAGAGCAAGCCCATCCCCACTTCCCGTCATCAACATGCTCAACCTAACATTACGGGTGCAACAAAAATAGCGATAAATATTGAAACTATCTAGCCGCACAGTTTTGAGCCAGATACCATCTTAGATGAGGAAATCTGAGAGGTATATGGATCTATTTGTCTGTAAGTGAATCCATCAAAGTGGAGAGAAGCAGGGAGATAGTAACCCACCCAGTGTAGCTTCTACGCCACAAGTACAATCTTTTTCAAACTGCATTTTTGCTCCATTTTCAAAACAATTTGAATAAAAAAAATACCTAGAAATACAAATTTAGTCTTAATTACTCACGAGAACATGCTAAAAACACTAAGAACATGATTTTCAGAAGAGTGGGTCTTTTAATTGCAGTTCATATAGGATACCAGGTTCTTAAAAAAATGATGTAGTTCTAAGAATATCTACACAGTCAATGTGAGACTTATTTATTACCAATGTTCATAAACTGTGTTTGTGAGCAAAGACAAGACAGGGCTGTGATTTACACAAACTCTGGGAAGATAATGAAGGAGCATTTGCTGATTTCACAATTTCCAATAATATATTTCGGTTTCATTGTTTGTTCTTGTCGCTGAGACATGGTTGTTGAATGACGGAGGACATGATGAGAAAATTGAGTTTCTAAAAACAGACATTAGCTGAGAAAGAGAATCCTGAAACACATAGAGAGTAGAGAGATGCTTCTGCGCAATGCAGATCCTTTTCTGGTCTGAAGAAAAACATTCAAAAAGCAAAGCTGAAACGACTCAATGCAAAACCACTGTAATAATCTATATTGTAGGATTATTACAGTATATTTTATAGAACCTATGTTAAGGTTATATGGATTTTTTAAAGATTTATTCAGAAAAGAAGAAGCCTGGATTTGAAAGATAATGTTTTATGCAGTTATAAAGTGAAAATATCACCTGATGCAAATTTTCAGGTTCCATATATACTGAGACTGCTGAAAACATGCTGACAGACAGTTTCGGGGAGGTCAGCTGTCTGAAACATATTAAAATAATTCCTGCCAACAACGCAGCAACAAACTATTCAAATATGCTTTTCAATTTCTGATTCTTCTTATTGTGTGCAGAGATATGACATTTAACAGAAAGCAGATATTTTTCAAGACTAGGATATCATAGAAAGCCATTAAAAATCTGTTTTTTTTCCTCTGAAGGCTGAGCAGACTGTAGAGTGCTGGTCCTCCTCTTTACAATAAAGAACATTTATACAAGCATGACCTTCATGGTGCAGTCACCCCATCATAACACATCCCCTAAGATCTGATCTTTGCCAATTAGGGCTAAACTGCAATAAAACACACACTAGTCATGATTTTTTTGGCCTCTGATGTTTTGTTTCTTTTAGTTTTCTGTCTTTTTTATTCAGCCTCTGTTCTTTCTATAAAGCAGCTGGTTTCTGGGTCAGTATTCATCTCAGCTTAAGTTATTCTCTATGAAATCTGTTAACCTTTATCTGAAATGACATTTAAAAATGTTATATTCCTTGTATATCCTGCTAAGCTCCTTGCCCTTTTTTATCAACCTTGAGACCAGGGCTTAAAGTAATATTTATTTTAAGAGTCTAAACTGGACCATCATTGTTGAGAAAAATAATAATAATTTAGTTCCACAATTCTTTGCGATATATTGTATACGACATTGATGATTCAAAATTGCAAGTGAGCTAAATATATGCTGTGCACCAGCATTATTTAAAAAGCTAAAATTGGGCATGTTTTAAAAACTAGTAACCAAAATGATGCAACTTCCTGACAGCTGAAAAGTGCAGTGCAAAACAAGTCTCATTTTTCCAAAAACAATTAGCCCAGGTTGGCAGAGTGTACATCTGAAAGTCTGTTGGTAAGCAGCTGTTAAAACATAGTTTGCAGAACATATAGTATAGAATGATTGTGTAGTATGTGCACGCATGTGGCCCACAGCTGCATATAGTCTGTGCATTCATACTAACAACAAAGTGTTTAAAATGGAAAACCACAATTTAAGTAGTTTTCCTGACTGATCAATCAGTTTCTGTTGAGGACAAGCGTTAATTGTAAAAGCTTCCTTTTCTGCTACACCCTTCAGGTCACCCTTGAAAAAGAGATCTTGATCTCATTGGGTTTACCTGGTTAAATAGAGGTTAAATAAATAAAAAATGCTTCTGTAACGTCTGTCTTATGTCTGTTCGCTCTTTGCATTATCTCTATATTGTTTGCACTCTCTCTGTAATATCTCTATATGGTACCTGTACCTTCTGTATCATGTCTTTATTTTGCCTGTACTCTATTTTTGTTGTGTTTGTACCCTCTCTGTGTTGTGTCTGTTACCTCTTTGAATCATTCCGATACTCTCACTGTACACTTTGTTTTCTGACATTATTGTTCCTGATCCTTCTCTGTAAAGTCCATGTATTGTCCCAATACTGGAACACATAAGGGTACAGTATAGTCCCATACATTTTGCCTTTGTATTGTGTTTGTACCCACTCTGTATCATCTCTGTATCTACTGTTCCGAGTAGGACAACCCAAACTAGAAGCACACACAAGAATATTAATTTATCTGGAGATCTCCAAGAGTTAAATTCAACAACAGTTGCACAGTAGAGTGCTGAAACTTCTCAGTAACAAAGACGGAGATCCCACTGGAGAAGCAGAACTCTGGAGATGTCATGGAACGAGAGGGAATCCAAAGGCAAAAACTCGATACACCAAGGGGACTGACTTAGTCTTAACCAGGGACAGAAAAAGGGTCAAAACACAGACAATTAAAAACTATGAAATGCTAGAATGTGAGCTAAGGCACAATTAATTGACATAGAGTTTGAGGAACTGTCAGTAAATACTGTCGCTCACAAGTGAGATGAATTACAGTGACTAGGCACCAGGTGGAGACTGGGAGAATGGAGAGCATGCAAAGCAACACTCACCACAGATCACAACACTGTATCGTGTTGGTACGCTCTATGTTTGTCTGTATCTTACAATAATATTTTGTAGCAGCTTTACAATTCTTGCATCCATTGACTTTGTGAGTTTTGGAGAGTTTCTGCTTGAATTTCTTTGCAGGATGCCAGAATAGCCTCCCAGAGCTGCTGTTTGGATGTGAACTGCCTCCACCTTCAGAAACATTTTGTTTGAGGATGCTACAAAGGTTCTCAATAGGGTTGAGGTCGGGGAAGGATGGCGGCCACACCATCAGTTTATATCCCTTTATGCCTATAGCAGCCAATGATGCAGAGGTATTCCTGCAGCATGAGATGGTGTGTTGTCATCCATGAAGATGATTTTGGACCAGAAATAATGCTTCTTCTTTTTGGACCATGAAAGACAGTGGTCAGTCAGAAACTCCACATACTTTTCAGAGGTCACTTTCACACCTTCAGGGACCCCAAAGGGGCTGACCAGTTCTCTTTCCATAAATCTGGTCCAAACTATGATTTCACCACCTCCTTGCTGACGTCACAGTCTTATTGGGTCTTGATTGCTATCCACCAGCAGCTGGATTCTAGCAGCTGCTCTCTTAATCCAATATATTTGTATGGCAGGAACCTTCCTGTGCATGCTTTGATTCAGCCACAAATCTCTTAATAGTACAGTAATCCCGCTTAAGCTTTTGTGAAATATCAGAGGTTTCATAGGTTGTCCAAGGCATGCAACTATTTCACATTCTCAGCAGATCCTTTTTCTTTACCAAATTGTTTGAAAATGTTGATCAGCTTCATAATGTGGAACGTCCTTTTCAGTAGTTTTTCCTTTAATTGAGCTCACCTGGCAAACTAACAGGTGTCTGAGAAAGATTTCAGTGATTCAAAAAGCCCCAAGATAAAATATCATCCATGAGTTTATTATTATTATGATATTATTATATCTTTTGATGCTTAGATAAAATCTGCATAATGATTTGGAATGCACAGTAAGCATGACTTTTATAAGGACTGGCAACAGCATCTCAATCAGATTCAGGTCAGGACTTTGACTAGGACCACCCCACGTTTTTATATTTGTCCTACTGTAAAACAAAAATGCTTTCTAGCTTGGTGTCATGAAGAGATGGAAAACATTTTTCTTCAGGGATTTTTTCTAGAAGGAAATCTTGGTTCCATTTACCGTGACGAGCCTTCCAGGTCATAAAGCAGCAAAACAACCCAGACCATCACACTACCACCATTATAGTTGATTTGTGTCATCAGTTCACAGAACAGTTCTAGGGATTGTTAAAGGGAATACCTTGGATGCTTTGTTACTCAGCAATATTTTTTCATCTGAAAGCCATTATTTTCTAATGTATATTATGGTGGAGTTATCATTTGACAAGTTAAAACATTACAGATAAAAACATGTAAAAAGAAAAAGGGGGAAACTCGAGAAATACTTCTTTCCACCACTTTATGTGCAGTTAAGGATTCACATTGATAAAAGAGGAACAGTTTGAGGAAATCTGCAGATCCATATTATGTGGTCTGGGGGTGGGACCTGTGTCATTGTGTCGTCTAGTGTAATTTTGAAACCCCAGAAAAATGAAAGGGACAACTTCAGTTACTGATGCTACTATTACCTCAAGAGACAATGTAAAAGAGTCGTGGCCTCAGGCAAGAAGAGGAATAAAAGGTTTGTGCTAAATCTCAGAGGGAGGGCTTAAAAGGACATACAGTAAAGGACAGAAACTCTAACAAAAGGGACACAATTCTGCCTACTGCTCAACCCTCTCTATTTAGAGAGTTTTCAATTGTTTTTAAATAACATCCTCATCAGAAATACAGCATGTGACACATTAATCGGTATTGTGAGTCAACACTTTCCGTTACTTAATAATGGAGAATTAAAGTGTACATTTTAACACCTTGAATGGCTTCCTGGAGCATTGACAAACAGCTGCTGTTTGTCAATGTTCCGCATTAGGTTGTCTGAAAGTGTGAGTTGATTTATAAGCAGAGCTTTAGTTTGATTTGCTGCCTAGTAACATTTAGGTGTTTAATATAGAAGTACACCAAGAAGAAGTGAAGAAAAATCTTCTTTAAGAACTCACTGCTGTTAAACATTGATCTCAGAAGAACCTTCAGAAATATTTAGACAGTATAAAAGACATTTGGCATGTTACAGTTGGTGGAAGCTCAAATAAATACAAACACTGGTGATCGGAATGGATTTCTCTTTGGAAAGCCCTTTAAAGCACAACTAGGGTTAACTAGCCATAAGATTTTCAGACACCTGCTGTGTCCTTTGGACAGTGAAAACTAAAGAACACACACTCATCAATAAAAACCAGAAACGTTTGGTACAAAATGTTGATAATAAGATAATAAGACTGGAATGGGACAAGACTTTTTTAATTGACCCGGCTTCTTTTCTTTTATTGAGCTTCTTTTCATTTGGTCTATTCTGAATTCTTATGTACTTCACTTTCTATCAGTTGTCAATTGGAACTGTTTAAGTTCGATATTTGAAAGTTGGTTGAGCTTTGCATTTGTTGATTGCGAGCAGGTTATATTATCTTATAATATAGCATTTAGCAGAGACTAGTATAAAAAACACACACGATTATAGACAGAGCACATGTGAAATTATACATATTCACAATTTTTATATCTGACAATTTCAAAGAAAAGTTTGTTCAACATCCAATAAGTCTATTAGGAATAACTCTTGTGGCCCGTTTTGGTTTCTTTGTTTGGGGGTTTGTGACTCAAAGTTTAAAAAAATATATTGCAGAGATTGTTCTCAAAAGTTATAATTAAAATGTTATCAGTGGTTAACTTTCTTAAGAATTTAGGACAGAACCTCACCTGGCTGTAGGTATTATGTTAATTTCAGGACAAAAGATAAATACAATACAATGTTTCCTCGCTACAGCGTGGATCACCTTTCACAGTCTCGTCATTTTAATACAATTTTCCTTTTATTTATTTATGTATTTTTAATATTGAATTTTGTGCTGCGTCCTGTCTGGCTGTAGACTAGTGTCAGTCAATCTAATCCGTGTGGTGTTTCCTGTACAGTAAAGACTGCATTGAGGCTCTTTGGTTTCATTCAACTATACTGCATTAATTTTTCAACAAAGGTTTGAACTTTGAGTTTTAACAAAAAAGAAAAGTGTGAAAATGTTCATGTCTGATAAAAAATGTATAAAGTCTGTTCTGAGTGGGTTTAAAGCCTTAAAACATTTATAATAATTGTAAAAAATAAAGCTGACTACTTTGAGAATTTTGCCTATAGCGAGTTATTTTTAGAACGTATTTCCCTGCAAATGCCACTGTATTAATTATAACTGTTAAATTAAAGCAATACTTTCATCATAATTTCTAACCTTACTTATATCGTTACTTTTTAAAACTAAATCACACTTTGAATGTGAATACATTACATACTACTTTCCTAAACTTCTCACCTTGATGCCAACAAGCAGTTTCCACTAAGACTATTGAGCTTTATTAAGTTGTAAGGCAGTAATATTGCTAAAGAAGTCACTGTTAAGGTTTTTGAATTTTTCATCAACCATTTACCAAAAACAACCAAAGCACTTGGCCTTGGAGTGGAAGGGGTTCTTTGTTTTAGTGAAGTACACTGACGTTTATAATACTTGACATTGGTACTTTGGCATAGATTTAAAATTTAAAGCAACTTTCAATGTGTAAACAATCCGTGGAGCGATCCCTTCAGCTAAAGCCTCGGCAGTGGAATTTAAAATGTTTGATTTTATTAGTAAATGTCGGTTGTGAAGGATCTAAAAAGAGCTGTTTGGGGAAGCTCTTCTGACAGGCCTCACAAGTCCTTTCTCTGATGCTAACAGGAAGTAGGTTTGCTGTTACTGACGTTACGTTTGCTTTGGTGGTTGATACAAATGTGCAGGCAGATACCATGGTAGCAGTCAAAACGGGGGTCTGACAAGGAAATCAGAGTCATGCTGAGCGTCTGCAGAAAACCACAGCAAGATGCATTTAGATCTGGGTTCCTGAAAGAAGCAAACACATTCACTGTAATTGTGCAAATAAAAAAAAAATGATAAAACTACAGAAATCTTTTTAAAACAGGCAAACAAATGAATGAGAGGCCACACTCTTTGTTTAATTGTAGGATTTGACAAATACTGTTAGAGAGAGGGCAATTAAATATATAAAACAGAGCTGGACATCTAAACTGTAACATTTTCTACAAAGTTTGTATATGTGTGTCCAGTTAGCTGTACCTGTTTCCTGCACACAGGAGGCTTTTGTGTTCTACCGACAGCCTGATGAAACCAGAGGAAGCTAGACGAAAGGAGAAAAGCACAAAAAAGGAACATTCAGACACTGATACATATGACCTCCCAGTTTTGTCTTTGATGAATCTTGTTTATATGTATTTATTTACTGAGTAAATATTGGCTTTGGCTAGTCTGCATCCTTTTTAATATTAACAGCGTCTCCTTTTGATGCTGAAGTTTGTGTATTTGCCCGTTTCACTTGTGTGTATAGTCTGATCCATAAATGCTTCCCTTTCTGCTCCATTTCCATTTGCCTCGTCAGTGTGTCCACTTCCTGAACCCATCATGGCCCCATATTTGGGTTCTTCAGTCACTAATGGCATCTCGTTGGTTTAGATTAGCAGTTCACCTGGAGCGTTTACAGCTTTTATTTAACCTCTAAAAACCCACGCTCTTGTTTGATTATGCCATTTTACTACTCTTTGACAGAGCCACAATATAATCTAAAATGTGAGCCACAGCTATGGGCACCAGAGGTTAAAATGCCATTGAAGCCTCTGTTTCTTTTTTTTTTTTTCTGTTAAACTTCCTGTTAGATGGTGTGGAGAAACAGGGCGGCAACAACCACACTATTTATATCAACATGTTAATGATGTAGCATTATAGTGACCGCAAACTTTAACAAATTAAATGTAATCAGCTCCTTCCTTCCAGGGTTCAGCTCACAGCAAGGCTGTCAACACACTCTGAAATACTAACTAAGCGTGATAATTGAAGCAAATATGAACGTTAAAGAAACAGTAAAATATAAAAGTTTACCATAAGCTCCAGTTAAAGACCCACTCAGATAAAAAAGTGTTTTCTGTGTTTTTAACATGTTCTTGTGGCATTCTTTTCTGATGATGGAGGACATATATACAGAGAAATAGACTTAAATTAGCTTTTTTGTATTTCTTTATTTAAATAATGAATCAGTAGCAAACAAAAAATGTTGTTTGAAAAACAGCTTATTTGTGATGTTGATTATATGCCGGGTGACCCACAATCGCCTTGCTCTGCCTCTGCCTCTTGTAGACAAATAGATCCATGTACGTCTTTGTATTCCTCATCTGAGCTGGTATCTGGTTCAAAACTGTTTGGCTGGATAGTTCCAATATTGCTCACCATTTTTGTTGCACCACTAATATTAGGTTGGGGTTGTAAGCTAGTGGGAGAGTTAGAGTTCTCAGCAATGGAGAAATGGTCCCGCCCACATCTCAGAAGTGCATTTCTAATTAACTATTGCCGCTCTGCAGGAACTATGTGATAGAAAATGACACAGGTTTTTGATTTAGGTAAAAAAATCATAATAATAATTAAAAGAGCAATTTTACAATAGATTAAAAGATGATCAGAGTGGGTCTTTAAAGAAAAAAGAAAGCAAAAAGGGATGTTTGACAATTTATGAACCACTTACACTGTTTTTTACTCCAACAATCATTCTTATTGTAAACAAATTCATTGACCTCACTTGTTTTTATATAAAAACTCTTGTTTTTGGTCATTTTGAAGGTAAGAGTTAGTAAGCAGTGCAAACAGGAAAACAAATAAATTGTTTTACCATCAAAATGAGTGACAATAGCTTGGACTAAGTAAACAAACGCTTCTTTATTTCATCAAAATATCAATTGGCACATTTCTATAAGTGAACATGGACTGAGACAATCCCTGGAGAAACTGCTCTGCCCCGACAGCCGTTTGCGGCAGGAATACAACGCGCCGGTTTCTACTTAATGGCACCACAGTAGTGTCTTCAAACGCCCGAAGCAACAACTTTCTGTGATAATTGAGGCTCATCACTTCCAGTGCAAATTATGAATTGTTTCCTCTATATTCGCTCCGCAGACATCTATCTCAGCATCTGTACATATGCAGGCGTCTCTGTATCACTTTACAGGGAACCAAACAGAGATTTTTTATCCAGAAAATACATCAGTGTAAGAAAAGAGCAATTAAGTGTGCTGTAGAAGAGTGCACAATCTGTTAAGTGACTGTGAATTTAAGTTTTGACATGATTAATGGAGCTTTACAGAGAAAGTGTACCTCTCTTAAAGCATTATTAATCTATTCTGGCCAATATATGAATTTAAATTAGCTTGAGTTAGAGCTTCCCATAAACATAAACACGAATGCTGTTTTATGATGGCTTATACTGTAATACTGACTGCCAGGAAAATGGAAAAGTGCAGCTAATGTAAAAATGTGAACCATTTAAACTGTAAATCTACTAAAGTCATTCCTAAAACTCAAATATGAAATGAATCGAGCGTTTGCTTTTGTATAAAAACGTTAAACAACTCACCAAGTTTTTTTGCAAAAACAGCCTTGAGAGTCGGAAAAAGCGAGAACTGGAAAGAGAGGATGGAGTACAAGTATTGCAGTATCTCAGCATTTGGTGAAAACTCGCACATTCTCTGGAGACATAATAAAGAAGAGAGAAAAACACAGGAGAAGCTGTAAACAGTTTTGAACCGAGTCAGTGGTTTTATATTAAAAAAGAGCCAGAAAAGAGTAGTGAAATCATTAGCTGCCACTGCTGCAGAAGCACTGATAGCAATGTTTTCATGTCTGCGAGGAAGCTGATGAAAACACAAGTTTCGACTATGTTCTTTAATTTGGTTACAAACAGCTAAACAATGAATGGAAATCATTGTACACTAGTTACAGTCTATTCACTGAAGTCTTTGGTTTTAAAAGTTACAGAGGAGAAGACTAGAACAAAAGAATGACATCTGAGTGTTGGTGATTTTGCTCAGCTCTCACTAGAGTGGTAGGTATCCAGACAGAGTCACACAAGTGCAACAGGCATCGACACAGAGACTGCACAGAGTCCGGAGCATCGCTGTGTTTATGTGGAGCTGTAAATGGGTTCTCCATCAGGGCAGGCTGTGACGCACACTCCTCAGCCAACCTTGAACAGACACAGTAGTAGGTTATAATTTATCAATAAATAAATAGAGACACAGAAGTTCCTATTAGGAGAAATGTATTCAAAAATATAATTTTTTTTTTTAGTTGCAGTCTTAAAGGAAACCAGATATTTGACCTTTTTGTCAAAACATTTAACACTTAGAAGTGTGAAGATGGAGGAAATGATGTCATAAACAAAGTTCAAAAAGATAATTTTACAATGTAAATAAGAATTATTTTGTGAAAAAAGAGAACACAAACAGAAGAAAAGTAAAGAACTCTGGACTTGTCCTTGAAAAACCTAAATATTTTCATTTAGCTTAAAAGCTGCTTTCAGAGGCAGTGAAAAAGGTTAATGTTTGAATCTATCTCTAAATGAATAGAGAATAAATAAGCCAATGACATTTACACAAAGATACCCGATATGGACTGTAATGTCACTGTGAAATATGGGGACATTAAAGTTAACTCTGCAGTCCAGATTGAAAGTCTGAAATGTTTTGAAAGTTTTAAATACCAAATTTGTCCCATTTAAGACCTCAAGAACACAGAGAAGGCACCTGCTGTCAGGTTTAACAATATTAACAGGAAATTGCAAAAATATTGTGATACTGTCTAAATTGTTGTCAAATAATCCACTTTTCAAAAAATGGTTTTCACTCATCCTTTCAACAAATTGGTTTGAATGGAAACAAATACAATTGTAATATTTTTTCTATGGATATTGATTGCAGTTTTTGTAAATATTCAACTGAATAAGTAAGAAAACATTCCATGTATTTGGAATCCTAAATCATGTATTAATAGATGTTCAAGTATTACATGGAGAAACATCTATCAGAGTTGCAAAAAACACATGTTGCCAGACTTACAGCAATTTCTAACAATTTATCAGTTTAAAGATGAATTTCTGTCACAACTAAAACTAACATTCACACTGGGGGATTGTTGTTCTGCGCTGCATGATGGAACTGAGAGGATCAGGAGCTCTTTTTTGAACAGAGTAGACTTAGACACTTTCTGGCATGAAAAACATAACACAGAAAAATTACCTTATTTTACCATTCTGAGTGACGATTTGTTGGGTTTATTTAGTGATATTTTATTGATGTATTTGTTAATCCATCACAATAAGGTTCAATTTTTACCATGTATTCTTCAATGGAAGGTTATCTCTCATCATTTAAATGGGTTTGACCAGCTTCCATCTGATTGGC
Organism: Oryzias melastigma; assembly: GCF_002922805.2. Taxonomy (NCBI): domain Eukaryota; kingdom Metazoa; phylum Chordata; class Actinopteri; order Beloniformes; family Adrianichthyidae; genus Oryzias; species Oryzias melastigma. The sequence goes on along the minus strand of NC_050519.1, from coordinate 19,376,764 downwards.
TGCATGGTGGAATAGCACTCACACTGAGAAGACCCTGGTTTGAATCCCAGCAGGGACCTTGCTGTGTGAATGTTCTCTCGTGCATGTGAGTTTTCTCCGTACACTCTTTTTTTCAAAAAACATTAATTAACAATTCTAAACCGCCCTCTGTATGTGCTTATGATGATGTGTGTGATTGTGTGCCCTGTGGCAGACCTTCAACCTGTTCAAGGTGTAACCCACCTTTGCCTAACAGAAGCTAAATTGGCTCCAGCAGCCGTGACCTTGAAAGAGATTCAGCGTTCTGAGGATGGATGGATGGACAGTTTCTATCTGCAGTGATTTGTCACTTGCCATCTGTCTCATGTTTTTTTTTAAGGGCAGAGCATTACTCGTTGCTCATTTAGAACATCTTCACCAGTAATTCGGTTTCAAGTGTTTTTTAGTCCTGGTTGTAATTGAAAAAAAATCAGAGGTGTTTAAACCAAAAGGTTAACACTTATTAAAGTCAGAATTGAAGCTTAAATGTAGTCATGAAGAAATGTCAAAACTGTGCTCTGATACGATCAGTGTGCTCTGCATCCCTGATCTACAGCAGGATATGTCGTTCACGTTAGCAGACGGGAAAAAGACTATAAGTTGAAGAGTGCCACTCCGATTTCCTCAAGCAGCGCTGATAAATTCATTAGACCATATTCAGTCGTTGGGACTTTAGCACCTCACTTCTCAAAACAGCTGAGAGTTACTCTGTGAGGATACTGCTGTAGTTGATGCTGAAACTTTTGGAAACATTTATGGCTCAAATTCTACTCTAACAAGCTAAGCTGACCCCTGACTTAATACATTATAAGTTAACTGGGGAGAGATTATTCACAACCCGACATTTTGAAATGTCTTTGGTGTCACATCAACGATTAAATCATATTGACCAGACAAAGACATAAAACCAATTTTCTCAGAATTTAAGGGAAATGAAAGCCTTTTAAACATGTTTAGACTTCAACAATCTCTGGGTACCATGTCCAATTAGAAAAAAAATCTTATGCAAGTAAGAAATAAATCTATTGAAACAAAATAAGCTTCTGAACATAAGTGTCTTATTATCAAACGGGTTGTGAAAACTATTGTTCATGAGTGATTTAAAATATATGACAATGAAATATATTCAAACTAAATAAAGACAATATGGTGGTTAAAACTGTGATTTGTCATGTTGTTATTCAGCTTCTTGGACATGTGCTGACCTGCAGGCAGCCTGAAAACAGATCATGGCCTGAAGAAGAAATCCTGTGGATTTGGAAGTCTTGCTCCTCAAATCTGACTTTCCCAGGTTACCCTGGAAATAAATTAGAGCAGAATGAGGAATGAGCAAAAGGTGACAGAAAATCATATTACAATTTCTGCTAAAGATCAGTCATTTAAATATGTATATAGTATTTCCTGAGTCACAGACAAATGAATCATCGCTTAAACGAGTTCCTAGCAAATTCTGTTTCTATGCTTTCTTTTGATATGGGAAAAATGCAATCAAAATGTTAAAGTTTTATGGATAATAAGTTTTTTTTACATTGTTTTTCTATTTTCTTTAATTGTACTAAGACACAAAATGTTTCTCAATAGAAAGAAATGTCAGTTCTGTAGTATTAACCTCAAAGGCCTCAATGTGGCAGCTCCTTGCTTTATACGATACACAAATATGATACTTTACCAAAGATAAAACAATAAAACATCCCAGTGAGTTTCAAGGACAGCAAAAACCACAAAGAAAACCATGATAACTGAAGGACAGAACACCAAAAACAAACAGCATTATTGTATATGCAGACAGGAGTGCTTAGAGCCTTACATAAGGGAAAACAAAAGCTCTAAAGGAACGCTCAACACTGGACAGTTTTTCAACCAGTCAAAGCTTGACTTATACCTAAAAAAGACACTGTTTTGATAAATACATTTTTAACAAGAAATTCCAAAAGTGTTTCTTTAAATAATATCCTACAATAAGCAATGCAGTACAGACCTTCATCTGCCTAGTTTTAAAATTGTTTTGAGGTTTGAGTGACTAAACACACTGACCTCAAACAAACATCTAAATAAAATGCAAAATAAGGGTTAAGGAATGTACTAAGTGACAAATGTGAGTATATCAACATCATGGAAATCCCAACCAGTTACAGTTGTGCTAATATGTTTACAAACCTTGGAAGAAACTATGATTACTTGGCCATTTTTCATAGAATATGAATGATAATACAATAACTTTCTTCCACTCATAGTTGGGTGAAGTCATTTATTATAAAAAAAAACACTTTAACTTTTTTAAACTATAATGACAACAGGAACTTCCCAAAATACCCTGATCAAAAGTTTACATACTGTGATGACTTTGTTCTGAAAACATGCGCACAAGCTGATGGAAAAGAGTTTGAATGACAGCTAAAGGTAACGGTCCTCACCTGTGAATCGTTTGTCTGTAATCAATGTGTGCACAAAAGGTTTTGTAGTGTCTGGGCTCCTAACAGACCCTAGCATCCTTCATCCAGTGCTGCACTGACATTTTTGGATCATGAGTCATGGGAAAACTAAAAAGCTGTCAAAAGATCTACAGGAAAAGGTAACTGAACCGTACAAAACAGGAAAAAGATATAATGAGTAGAGCTGTCTGGCGATTAAATTTTTTAATCGCGATTAATCGCATTGTCCTGAGTTAACTCGTGATTAATCGCAAATTCATATGTGGCATTTTTTTAAGGAAAAAATGTGGAATTAAACAATTTAACAGTTTCACAATTTAACAATTTAACAGTTCTACATTAATTATGAAAACAAGAATGACAAAAT
>NC_050519.1:19355948-19373873 GCF_002922805.2 Oryzias melastigma | reverse complement strand
CAATAACTTTCTTCCACTCATAGTTGGGTGAAGTCATTTATTATAAAAAAACACTACCTTTTTTAAACTATAATGACAACAGGAACTTCCCAAAATACCCTGATCAAAGGTTTACATACTGCGATGACTTTGTTCTGAAAACATGCGCACAAGCTGATGGAAAAAAGTTTGAATGACAGCTAAAGGTAACGGTCCTCACCTGTGAATCGTTTGTCTGTAATCAATGTGTGCACAAAACTTTTTGGAGTGTCTGGGCTCCTAACAGACCCTAGCATCCTTCATCCAGTGCTGCACTGACATTTCTGGATCATGAGTCATGGGAAAACTAAAGAGCTGTCAAAAGATCTACAGGAAAAGGTAACTGAACCGTACAAAACAGGAAAAAGATATAATAAGATATCCAAGGAACTAAATCATGGTCACAATACTTTCTATCACAACTGTCAGATAAATTGTTAAGGATTCAAAGAAAAACTCACAAATAACTTCAGTTGTGATCCGGGACTCTGAAAAAACTCTCTAGTCTGAATGTTGTAAGATGTACAATTAGGAGGCACCTGAACAAAAGTGGACTGCATGGACCAAAGTAATTTGGAGTGATGAGACCGAGATTGAACATTTTGGCCACAACCCTAAATGCTACATTTGGAGAGGAGTCAACAAGGCCTATGATGAAAATAACTGATGATTGCTGATGGTGTGGGCTGCACGGTGGCGCAGTGGTTAGCGCTCTTGCCTCACAGCGAGAAGGCCCCGGTTCGACTCCCGGCTGGGACCTTTCTGTGTGGAGTTTGCATGTTCTCCCCGTGCATGCGTGGGTTTTCACCGGGGACTCCGGCTTCCTCCCACCGTCCAAAAACATGCTTCATAGGTTAATTGATGACTCTAAATTGCCCCTAGGTGTGAATGTGAGAGTGGATGGGTGTGTGATTGGGGCCCTGCGACGGACTGGCGACCTGTCCAGGGTGTACCCCGCCTTCGCCCTTCAGTAGCCGGGATAGGCTCCGGCACCCCGCGACCCCGAAAGGGAAGAAGCGGTCAAGAAGATGGATGGATGGATGGATGCTGATGGTGTGGAGATGTGTGAGCTACAAAGGTACAGGAAACATGGCCAGAATTGATGCCAAGATGAACACAGCACATCATCACAAGATACAAAGGAAAACTTGGACATTTCAACATGACAATGATACAAAACACAAGGCCAAGCCCACCTATCATTGGTAAAAACAGAACAAGGTGAAGGTTCTGGAGTGGCCGTCTCCGTCTCCTGACCTCAATATTATTGAGCCACTCTGGGGAGATCTCATGCGGGCAGTTAAAGCAAGACAGACCCTGAATTCAAAGGAACTTGAAGTTTTCTGCCAGGAAGATTGGAATGTTTTACAATAAGAGAAAATAAAGAACCTCATCCACAACGACCACAAGAGACTTTAGGCTGTTATTAATGCAAAATGAGACAATACAAGGTATTAAGAACTGGGGTATGTCAACTTTAGAACATGGTAATTTGGTAGAGTTTCTGATGTCATTATGATTTTAAAAAGAGTTTATACTTCTAGAGTTAACTACTAACCATGAGTGGAAAGAAATGTTTTGTGTTATCATTCATGTTTTCTGAAAAATACTCCAGAATTTATCATTTTTTTTTCAGGGTATGTAAACATATGAACACAACCTTACATGAAACAGAAAATCAATATAGATTAGAGGACTTTGTTTTAAAAACATTAGGAAATCAGTTCAGGTGCTTTTAATTGAGTTTGAAATAGAAGCCTTCCTGGTTTCTTTTTGTGTTAAACCCTTTGGCTGCCACACGGTCCTCACCTGTTCATACAGGGCTCTATAGTGCAGGCAAGCCATCGTGGTTCTACTTTTAGCACAAAGACATATTGTTCTTCAAAAATAATGGTTAATGTATGATCCCAAACACTGGTCAAAGAGCGCTGACCAGCATTCTCATATGGAGGTACTGCACACACCTCAGGAAAATCATGCCACTCCATGACCGGAGAGATGACCGTCTTCTTTATTTAATGTGAGGACAATACGAGTGCTTTTATTCTGTAAATATGATTGTGTCATTGAGCCTTAATACAACAGAAAGATGCTTTATTGCACTCAAACCAGTTTTAGCTTGATGACAGCTCTAACAAAAATCCATATATTGGATTCAAATATTTCAGAGCAAACAGTTTTTTTTCTGCCAAAAAATGAAATGTTTTTATAACAGAAACAGGTTCAGGTGAGAAAAACAATCAGCTTCTAATAATAATAGAAACATATTGTGCTCTAATGTCTCTATTTGGTGACATTTGAAAATAAAAAAGAGGTGACTGAGAATCCAATTTAAAAAATATTTTAGGATGCAAAAATTTGGATTAGACTTTTATGCAATTATTAAATCAACTGTAGTTGTTTGCATTAAAAGCAAATTTTAAAAAAGAGCGAAAGGGGAGTTTATAGGGAAAAAAAAGACAGATTCAGACTTTAAAGTCCCAATCTAATCATTTTTTAGATTAATTTTAAAACTGTTCCCAGTGATCTTTTAATTAGATTTTGACATTTCTAGCCAAAATTTAAAAAAAAAGTGTAATTTTCTAGAACATAGTTTCTGTAGAGTTCCAGGAGTTCATCAATAATTCACCTATGACTTGTGGGCGTTAATGTCGACGCGGAAGTAAAACTCTGCTTATTTCCTATGATCCCTTTTATTTACACCTGTTAGATTACAGCCCCTAACAATCCGAACCTGACCATACAACAATAACAGTGAGCAATATCGGAGCAATCCAGCTGTACAGTTTTGTGCCAGATGTTAAAATTTTGGGTTATGGTTTTGTTTTGATTAAATAAGTTATTTCAGTATTGCAAAACAACACAAATTTAAAAAAAATTACAAAAAAATATATTTTTTTAATTTGCTAAGCAAGTAATAAGAAAGGACAACCATTAATTTGTCTCATACCGAGTCTGTCATAATGTAATAAAGAAATAAATAATAAATCCATACACACACGTTTGACTCTTTTAATGTAAACATAATGATATGCAATAGGGATGCAGTGATTATCTTTCTCCATGATTTAGCTTGATGGTATGGTGGTGGTGTGGCATCCCTATAAATCACTGTTTATTATAAAGACTGTTGGAAGACAATGGCTGCAATAGTGCATTTGTGACTCTAATACATTTAGAGATAAAACATTGAAAAAGCTCAATCCATCAACAAAAAACATTTCATGCTGAGATAAATGCACTCCCAGTGTCCCCGCTGCCTTTCAGCAGCAAATGGACAGAGGGTCAAAAGTGACCCTTGAACTCTGTACTGTTAATGTGTTTGAAAATGTGGGTGCAACAAACATCCTGAGAAAAAAATAGTTAGGTGCAAAAAGTTAGTCAAGAGCTCAGTCTTAGTGACCTCAGCTTTATCGTTATATATTCATGCAACAGGCTGCAGTAAATATCTGGCACAATAATGAAGCGCAGCTCCATTTGAGCAGAGCCTAAAGTGGGTCAGGAGCTATTTACCGCCTTGTGTCCTGCAGCCTTTAAATGAGTGAGGACACAATTGGCGCAAAGATCTTTTGTAAACCAACACATCTTGTGTCCTTGTCTCCATTTTATGAATATAACTAGAAAAGCTGGACTCACTTACAGTTAGGATGAATAAAGACAAAATACAAAGAAACCGCTTAGTGTTTAAGAACCTTCAAAGCTCCTGCTGCCTGCTCTCTGTTTGCCTGTCTGATCTAATCTTTAAAAAAAAATACATTTGCTTTTTTCATTGTTACGCAGCTCCACTGTTCTGTTTAAAAAGAAAAGAAGTCTTCTCTTTCCAACCATTGTTTGAGTTCCTCTTGTTAGTCATGTCAGTCAAGTACATCCAGATAAACAGAACAGAGCCTTTATGTCTATTATGTGAATAAAAGACAATCAAACTATCTTACTGTGTTTCTCTGATGACCTTGTGGGCAGAGTAGAAGTTCAGGAAATCTGTCAGTGATGCCTTTCACCAACATCTCCAACTCTTTGTACTGGACTGGTCTGGACTGGTGGTTGAGTCTGGAAAATTAGGAGAAGAACCCTTAAATATTAGCATTTTAGAGAAGATATTGAAAAAAAGCAGTGTAGCTTTTTAGAAAGCTAATTTAATGCAGAATATTACCCTCTGTACAATCACTGTGTGCCTTAATCTGTGATTAATACCAGTGCGTGCCCTGAAGCTTACTGTAGTACACAGCTCATGTATCACTCCACAACAGTATGTTTTAATACTAATAAACAACCTGTTATAGTCGCATTGATTAATTTAAAGTGTAACATTTCATTGACTTAAATAAATTAATTTATTTAAACTGCAAGTACAAGCAAATAATGCATTTTCTAACTTTTAAATAGCAGCTTACATGAAATGAAAATGTGCTTGACACAACTCTCAATACAAGATTGAAATTTATGGTTGAACCCTCATGGGTCCCGCTTCCCTGCTGGACGTAATCAGAGGCAACAAATAAGGGGATATTCAGCTGTTGCCCCACATGCATTACTGCAACTCCAGTGCTTTGGAGACCCAGCGGGAATCCCAAATCTGAAGGTATTTAATAAATTCTCAGGGAGCAATTATGGTTTTATGTTCAGATTGTTTGTAATTATTTGAGGAATGTAAGTTTGAGCTTCTCAAAATAATAATCAGCAAAAGGTTGTTAGACTGACTGGCAGGCCAGTGGGGGTGAATCTTTTCTCCCTCCAACGATTTCCTGAGAAGTTTGGGTGTTCCTTGTTGACTTTATGTGAGAACTGGACTGAGTGAGTGTGACATCACTTACAAAAAAATGACTTACTTCAGGCTTCAAGTATGCTAAGTCAATTTAGTGCGAGATACTGCCTTGTTGAAGCCTGACATCATTAGTCAGGAGTGATTGATTCAAATCAGTCTGATTCAATGTTTCTATGGCAACCACTCTCACCAATCAGGAGTGAGCTTGCTGGAAGCAACAACTTCAAAAGCAGGTTACACAAAACTGCCAATCAAGCGTTCGGACCGTTCATCTACTTTTATTGAGACATCTGATTGGTCAGTTAATTACTTGAATAACTTGTACTCCAGAAGAAATATAAAAAAAATTAGGATTAGCGAGAACATAATAAAAAAGGTATCAGAGCAAAAATGATTATTCTGACAAATAGAATGAGTAATAGCTGGTTATTTCTCATTAGAAAGTAGTCTGTGGGATTTTGGTTTTTGGAATCAGTCGGTATTTCCTGTTAGGAACGGGATGAGGGAGGGGTCACCAAGTTCAGTTCTCATATACAGTCAATGCTGTTCCCCTAATATTTAATAACCTGAAAGAGCACTTGTGTTATTTGTTCTGGAGTCAGCTTTAGCCATAAGACTGAACCATAAAGGGAGTTCGGCAGTGGATAAACGACAGCAGTAATGATGAAGCCCACACGCTGTTAATGTAGAAAATAACTTCATCAGGGCGCTCAATCAGCTGTAACAGTTTCAAGAGATGTCACAGCAGTCTTCAGATTAGAGCCGTAAATAAAGCTGCACAGACACAATAATTAGTTCTTTTTCATTTATTTGTGGTTGGCCAGCGGATTTGAGGGTGAGCTGAACAAATTTCATTTCTTGTAAATCCCACACGGTTGATTTCCTGAAGGGAGTGAAAACTGAATGTGTGGTAGGTTGGCAGAAAAATTGGTTTAAAATAATTCTTTCATTAAATAGCAAGTCAACATCTCCAGTATGTGGACTGCTGAGTACTGCAACATGCCTCAGTACATCTAAGAACTCATTGAAATGCTTTTTCTAATCACATAAAAACTACTAATAGAAGAAACTTCAAGTTCTAATCTATTTTGAGCATGGAGGGGGATTGTGATTCATTCAGCTCTTAATAAGTCAAAACTTATTCTTCTTTTCTTTTTCCCTTTTAATTAACCACTGTGTAACTAACTTTTTTCACACACAAAGGTTTTTGTTTTCCTTCAAAAGGCCATCATTTAAAGTTAATCCCTTAGAAATATTACTAAAAAGTCCGGTTAATAAAAAGACTCCTCACTGTATTGTGGTTCACCTTTCGCAGCCTTCATGTTTTGCCGATTGTTTTTTTTTTTATGTTTTAACAACAGATTCTGTTTTGAGTCTTAATTGGCTGTAGACTATTGTCAATCACTCTCCTACTTGCCATGTTTCCTATATAGAATAAGTTCAGTTTGCCAAATTAACATACATTTTCGATCTTTGTTTTCATTGTATAATTCTGACCTTATGCAGCTATGAAGGTTTGAACTTTGAGAGTTTAAACAAGAGAGTAAAGTGTGAACATGTTTAATGTCCGTCTGAGAAAAATTTAATTAGTGTGTTGTCTTTTTTTGTTTTACCGTTTTAAAATATCTGTAATTGCTGTAAATGAAACAAATACAAATTTTAGAAAATGTCAACACAAGTGAACATGAAAAAGTGTTTGTTTTTTTCTTTTTAATAAAGGCATTAAACAATGTGGAAAAAAGCATCTGCATAAAATGTGGGGGTGGAGGGTTGAGCACTCATGTGTGACCGAGTTTTGAAATTTTTGGTCAATCTGAGGGTTGCACTATCTTCTTAAACCATGCTGTTGTTCACATTTCTGTTCATCCCTTCAGGATTTGCCACAGTAAATCAGCTTTCACTTCCTACAAGTGGTTTGGTTTGGCAGACAGTTTTACGCCAAATGTCCATCCTGACAAAATGCTGTATTTTATCCAGGCTGGGGACCAGCACAGGGAGACCCAAACTTGGGCCCCCCTGTGGCTACTTAGTCAGTGGCACAAAGGGTTTTGCCCAAGCTTGACCCATCTTACCAAAGGATACACACCCTGATTTCCCGTGTGAGAGTCCTACACTTAACCAGCTGAGCGATCCAGCCGCTTTCCTAGCCACACTTTCTAAAGTCACACTACAGCATCTTAAATAGATTTAAGTCAGAACTAAAGTCGCATTTTGTATTAAGACATTCAAAATTGGACCTCTTTGTGTGCAATGTTCAAAAATAGTGACATAAACCAGCCCCAGACCATCGTTGATATGCTGATGAAGATGTTATCTGGTCCTAATGTTTTCTTGTTGCCAAAAAAGAATTTTGAAATATGGACGACTTGTCTTTTTTTCTTTCAAAAGATTACAGTCAGACCATAAAAACTTTAAAAAAATCTTTGATCTCTGCAGACTTGTGTGTACCTGAACAAAGCAGCAGCAGCACAGACCGCCTGGGTGGCTACCTGCAGGCTGGGGGAGGAGACTCCAGCTGACACAACCTCTGCAACTACTGCAAACCCAGAGCCACTGGGGAACAGGTGCAAACCCGGAGGCTGTCTGTCCAGAATGAAAAAAGAAACGGAGCACTTCTTTGAATCAAAAGAGCAAACATTTTGAAGATTAATCAGTACAAACACAATTTAAAAAAAGGTTTTCATAGATCCCTCTAAATTTACTGTTGTAAAATGTGTGTTACTCTAACAGATATGATCATGTGGGAACAAAAGAAGGCACAGAAAATTGTTTTTTAATATCGTTCTATATGTCCTATAGCTGGTCAGGAGGGCTGATTTTATTTATTTTTTTGTCCTGGGTTCTCCACTTCACTGTTGAGGAGGTGGGTGAGAGGAAGATGTTGGCAAATTTAAAATCCATCTTGAACGACACCATTCACCCCTACATCAGACTGTGGAGGCGCTGAGTAGCTCCTTCAGAATGTTACACTCTTCATGCACGAAGGAGCGCAGGTCTTTCTTTCCAACTGCTGCGAGACTGCACAACTGTCTAACTATACATGCAAATAATGATTTTTTTTTTCTCTTGACATTACAATCCCTGCACTACTTTTTCTGATAAAGATTTTTTTATTAATGTGTGTATATTACAAATAATCGTAGATGTTTAAAAAAAAAATTAATGTCAATTTTTTTTGCACATTTTAAGTTTACATTCTTTGTACTGTGATGTTTGAACGAGGAAATCTTGTAACAATTGAATTTCCCCACAGTGGAATCAGTAAACATTATCTCATTAAAAAAAAGAAGACAATAATAAAGTTAAAATTGGTATTTAGTCAGCATTTTTTGCAACAGCACCTGTATTTAGCTTTTAAAGCATCAGCAATTTTCTACTCAGTCTGTGTCATTTACTTCCACACAGACAATAATTTCTCTTTTCACAGCAGTGACAGACAAATGCTCCTGACCTCTTGGCGTTACAAAGTCTGCCACAGCACGTCACTATAATCAACTACACAACAGTTGTAAACTGGATCCCTGTTGCCATAATAGTTGCACAGACTGGTCTAAATGCCACATAGAGCACATGGACATGTGAGCACACAGACATGCTAAGATGAGCGCAGCATCTGTAAATAAAAATGAAACTTGAAAAGCAAAAATGTTCATAAATTAGACAAAATGTTGCTCCAAATACCTTTTTATAAGTAGCAACTAGTTAATGCAATTGTAGTCATTATCAGCTGGTTTGAATCCTATTATAATATTAAAACAAGTTCATAAATGAAGGAAAACTAATTCAGTTTAATCAGAAAATGCAAGAAATTCTTTTTTTACTTAGTATAAATGTAAAAAAAAATCATTTACATTTAATTTAACTTTAATTTTAGGTTTTGGTGCAACAATAAACCTTATGCAACAAAAATGTGTAGTAAAAGGGCCATTTTCTGAAAAATAAAACATTTTTTATGAAGCTTAGGTCTATAAATGTGTGGTAAAAATAATGGGTTTTCATTAAATTAGCTTGACATTGTCAAACTTAAAATATGTTTTTATAAGAGGTCCTTGTATGGTCCTTTTGGAACTACATAATAGTATGGTCACCATGGTAGCTGTAGAAATGTTTTCAAAACCAAACTACCTTACAGAGGAAATAAGGAAATCTAGTTTTAGTGCTGTGGGCAGCATGAGGCAGTTCCATAGGTTTATTATTTGCTTTAAGCCAGACTTGGCAAGTAAATTATAAGACCTAGCTATTTTTTTAAATATATACATACATACAAGTGTGGATTTACATAAATTACATGGTTGACAATCACTTAAGAAATGAGCAACGCCTTCAAAATGGGCAGAGAGAGTCACTTTCTTCTGTATTGTCACGCTTCACAGTAAATATTTCAAGCAGCTTTTGTTCCTTTACAGCAGAACGGGCATTTTGCTGTTATATCTTGGTAGTTTGCTGTTAGCTTGATTACTGCAGAAGTTGGATTCAGTGGATGTAGCAGTGCGGGTCAATGACTGTCATAGATTTTTTTTTTTTTTCAGGATTATTGCTGAGTTTGTATTTTTTTTTTTTGCTTTTGGGCTTTTGTGTATTACAGCTAATTAAGTATGTACTGCTAGCTTGGTGAGTTTAAAAATAGATAGTCAGACAACCATTCCAACTGTAATTTAGTGCAGAGTATTGCTGCAGTAGCGCGTGTCCTTTAAATGACTTGTCTCTATTCAAAGTGTAAGAGCTAAGATCCAGTGACATAGCAATTAGCAAAGGTGCAAACTACAGCAAAGTGCTTAAAAAATAGAGAAAGCAAAATTAAACTTGGAAACAGGCAACTTACAAACACAAAAAAACTTTTTTTAATTTAAATGATGAGTAAAATAAATTAGCCGACCTTTCCAGTATTTCAGTGAGGAGCAGAAAACCTTGTTGTGGTACTTCCAGGTTGGTCAGCAGTAAAGACTGTTTCAGACTCCTGACCAGGGACTCGATACCTAACACAACACACAAATACAACTTCTAAGAAACATAGGACGCAACAACACAACAAACATACACATAGGTGTTTACAAAAATATTCCTAATTTTAGATGTTTTGACATTGAACATCCTTTATGCAACAAACAACATCTCTTGCATTGAAATGAGTTAAACGTTCCCGACTGTAAATTACCTGTGTTCGCACACACAAACACACAAGTGCTCCTCATCGTTTGGTGCGTGCTGAGCAGTTATAATTATACATGTTTTAATTTTCTGCAACAAGCCAGCTGCTGTAAAGCCGAGCGTTAACAGCTTCATTCAGATAGACTCTCTGAACACGTCTTTTCCTGACACTATTCATGGGGAGTTGAAAATCGGCAGCTGTTTGGACTTCGAGAGCATAATTAACTGTAATTTTCAAAATTTGAGGATTCAAACACATGTGAAATGTTATAAATCAGACTTAAAGAAATCTTGAAGTATTTTGCTGTTATGGGCTCAGAAGAAACACCTTAAAAATGCCACGAGAAAGGAGGGAGCATTGCATATAAAACACCAGGACAGCAGTAATAAGGATTCAGGATAGTTTATTGCAGCAATCAATTAGATTAAGATGAGATGTAAAACACAATAAAAAGAAATATTAATTCAGCAGAACTTGCCCGCTTTGCCAATAGCATTTTTAATGAGGGTCCATGCACGAGCCATTGCACAGGCGCACAGCTTCACTCGTTCTTATCTGAGTAGCTACAAAGCACCACAATCAGTGTTTATACATGATACTGGCAGCAACGTGGCACAGAGTTTTAATTTGGCACCTATCCCAGGTAAAAATTAAGAAACACGTGTCTCATAACAACAAAAACCCAGAGACTGATTCAACATTTAACACAAGCTGGTTCTTGTGAGACCTTGTTGTTTTGGTCGCGGTGTTGAGCTGCTCAAACAGGCTTAGTTTGCTGCTAACTAGCCATAGGGGGTTTAGGTGGAAAATTGAAGGAAGATGCTGAAAGACACTCATAATAATTAAATAAACATCATCTTGTCAGGATTTTAAATCGATAAAAGTATCGACAAATGAAATATCGCAATATAACGCCGAATTTACTTTTCCCAACACCCCAAATATTTTATAAATTGCTTCATAAAAAAATCTGATTATCCAATTCATTGAGCCTGTAATAATCTGAGACAGTTTTTCTAGACCATCAATGAGATTTAATTTAATTTGATACAAGGTTTTCCAATGCAAAGAGTTGTTCATGCCAAGTACAAATCTCTTTGGGTTAAAGTATAACAAAACAAGCAGGACTCATAATTTGGTCATTAAACTTCACCTGGAGTTCATGGGAAATGTAGAAAATGCCAGATAACAATGTAGAAACATAAATAAAGCAATGTTGTTCATTTTATTTCTTGCATAAGTTTCTGACAACGTTTAACCTTTGTTGATTATGATCAGAAGATGAACTTAGAGACTTCACTTGCAAGAGTCTTTAAACTGTAATATAAATTGAAACAAAAAAGAAAACTTAGACAATCCGGGTGATTGAATGTCAGTTTCAGGTTCATTACTGGTGAAAAATTACTGTTTTCTTCTAAAATTCTTGCAGTTTTAAGTCTCTAACAATGAGAAATTTGAAGTTATTTTTTAATTCTTCATGGATGGGAAATGCTTGCACCCTGTCAGAGTAGATGAAGTGTTTTCTATGTCTATTGGTTTAGAAGCAGAAAACATAAACTGTCAGTAAACCTTTGACATCTGCGTGTTTATTCCAAATGCCCTCAGCTGTTATCAACAAAACTGCTTGTTGCTGTTTCTTTTATGTTTTTCATTCAAAGATCTTTTTAAATTACTTGACCAAACTTTGTTTAGGGTATTTGACTATTTCATTTATTAAATTAGACTTTAGCAGGTCATTTAAAAAATGAAAACTATGTTAGTAAAACAAGAATTTAAAGAAAGAATAAAACCCAGGACAGAATATTTTTTTTATTCTGGCAAACACAGGGTTAAACTTTTAACTCATAATTTCATCATCATGACTCCAGCTCTCTACAGATAAAGATAAAAGCTACTCAGACAAGACGCCAAAACATTCTGGAGATGAGAGCTGCCATTTGTGCTGGTGATTTCTCTGCAATCAGAGAGTGTGCAGCAGTGACAGTTCTCCTGTATTCGGGAGTCATTTCTAAAAATACAATGATTGTTTGTTGCTTATTGACGGATTGAATGTGTGCTCTCACCGTAGACAGAGTGACACTGGGAGAAGAAGAGTTGGTCCTCAGTAAGTAACACCAAACAACTATAGATGGACCACAACAACATCTCGCTGCTTCCAGAGGACAGACGTTCAAACAGGAACCCTGGAGATAGAAAAACAGCAGAAATTATGATTGAAATATTTAAGTGTACAAATATTAACCTTAAAACAGCTACTATGAACTCAACAGACTGGATTATGTAGAGTCAATACAGTGGATTAAATCTATATTAGACAAAAGGAAAACAAAACATATAAGAAATCAATGTTGATTAAAGTTTACAATATAAATTAGTTTCCAAATTTAGAAGAGCCAAATAATGTAAATATTGATTTATTTATCAAACGTCTATTCTAACCAAATTTGTTTCACTCTTTATATAACTATTAATTTGTCTAGACTTTTATTAAATTGTAAATTCTTATAGTAATAAAAACTTTCATAAAAGCTTTTTTTTGCTCTAAAACACAAGAAATGTCTTTTAGAATGAAGTCATGGATTTGATCATTTTGATGACAAAATAACAATACAGACTTTAAATATTGAACAATGACACAACATAAAAAAATATTTTTACAACACAATAAAAAGTAGAGGAGGAAGTGAATTACCAGGTAAATTAGCCTTGATGAAGAAAGAACTGTACTGACTGGGAGAATGAACCAGAATCGCGGCAATACACTTCGCACTAATCTCCTGCAATATCTCATCCCCACTCAGCAGCAACTGAAAAACGAATGTGTGGCAATGCTTGTTAATGCAAAAACTTTGAGGAAAGAAAAAAAAGCTTTTATATTTTACAACAATGAAGTTACGGATGACAAAAAGCAACAAGTTTCCTATAGTTCCTGGTCTATCGTCAATAGAGATGCACAATAGCATCATGTTAAAGTCTTTATAGTGTAGATAAACCAAAATAATCACAACTAAAGACCACGCAAACAAGCATGCATTACAAAATTTTACTAAAATATGAAAAACCACCAGTAACATCCTCTGAAATCTGAAACCAAACATCAGGAGTAAATTCACCACAATCTACCGTATTATGTATAATTCATTGTTCATGTAATATTCAATTCATTTTTAATGTCCTTGGGTTTTCTGCTGTTTTTGTTTGTTTGTCTGCTTTGTCAGCCTTCGGATTATTCA
This sequence comes from Oryzias melastigma, assembly GCF_002922805.2. Taxonomy (NCBI): domain Eukaryota; kingdom Metazoa; phylum Chordata; class Actinopteri; order Beloniformes; family Adrianichthyidae; genus Oryzias; species Oryzias melastigma. The sequence continues at coordinate 19,360,711 of NC_050519.1, read as the reverse complement.
AGAACTTAAAAATGCAACAACCTTAAAGATAAGGGAGTGGCATCAAAAGAAACTTGACATTTTCCTTAAATGTTCTGAAACAAAAGGCTGACCAAGAATTAGATAGAGATAACAGATGTTCAAAAACTGACCTTAAATACGTTGTGTGTACAAGTGTTGCACTTGAATTGGCATTAGATGATTTTAAGAGATACTAAATATAAAAGTAATATTTTATTCATTCGGTTTATTTATAATTTATTAATCTATCTCCTGAAGAACATCATAACCCATTGAGAAATTTACACTAAGCTTTAAGACAGTGTCAGCAGCTGATTATGGACAAACATTGCTTTTGCAAATATTAAAGTGCAGATTAAGAGCACAAATATATTTTTGAATTATGTAATAAACTATACATGAAGTTTTTTTTAACATACTTCCCTCACTGCAGAATGAACCTAACACTCACTGCTTTGCATTGTTTTAATAAAATGTGTCACCCAGGAAATGGTCAATTTTACTCTAACATAATGAAAAGACGCATTAGATAAAAGCCCAAAAAAGGAATGAAGACACACTTTGTCTCACAAACTGTATGGATTCAGATAATTCTTTTGACTTTGATCAGAAAATGCACCAAAATTAAGTGTCAACACTCAAACATTCATATATTTAGTTAATAAACTGTCTATAGTTATGTTTAGCTCACAGTGAACGTGACTAAAAAAATGTATTTAATGGGAATAATAATGTTTTAGGAGAGTTTCCATGATCTAATTATTTAGATGAAAGATTTATTTCACAGCAACTCATCACACATGCATGACCCAAACAAACTAATTGACGTCATGAGCTTTGGTGGACTTTGAGCTATCAATGAGAAAAATCCAACAAAATGTAATCTGTGCAGTGATTTCCCAGACATGAAACACAAATATTTATCTAGCGTAAGACCCCAACTAAATTCCCTCTCAAAGGGACATTTATCCAGGACTAAAGCTTTTTTTTGTTCTGATTGTTGTCAGTGCCAGAGTGCAGGTTCTGGACAGGGGGGGGCAGGATGTTTACACAGAGACCTTTTTCAGCAGCAGAGGCAGGGGGCAGTGGTCAGCGAGCTGTTGCTCTTGGTTTGGAGTCAGGATCTGGCTGTTGTTGGCGAGGGAGTCCTGGTTCTCATGGCACAGGAACGGAGCGCCAGGACCGTTCATTAGAAGTGACACCGCCGCACTCTGCTTCACCAGCTGCCAGAGCAGCCCTAACAGATCAAAGACGAGCCGCAAAAACAGACCCGTGTTTTCTAAATGAGCACTTTAAACAGTTATGTACACACTGCAGCTAAGCACTTATTGGTAGGTGATAGGTGAATCCATCAGATGAAAAATATCAAGGTAAACTTTTCCTTTTCCTTTTATAAATAATCAGGCAAAATCTATGAAGCGCTGGTGGTGTATATGAAGAAAATGGAGGACTTATTTCTCACCAGCACAGTTTCTGATGAGCTTTTCTGAGCCAGCACTGTCAAAAGTCTGCAGCAAAAGGACACACAATCTTTCCCTGGTGGCAGTGGACAGGAATTGGGCTGCAGTGCCTCCAGGGGCTTCCAGCAGCTGCAGCCAGACATACACCAGCGAAGTCTTCAGAGCTTCATCTGGGTGCAACAGGGCTGAGCAGAGATGGTCTAGCAGGGGAACTAGTGGAAAACAATCAGAAAATCTAAATGAAAATACAAGAAAAATAATCATTGAGACAGTGGGAGAGCAAAAAACAAAAGCAAATAAATATATTGTGAAACACTGCAGATTAAATGAATGCTGAACAATTCTTTTGGCACAAAACTGCTGAGAGATTAATGAGAGTGTCAGGAAGATGCAAGATGAGAGCATAATATTAAAAAATGTACCAGAAGAAACAATATTATTGGGAAACAACTAATTAGGAAGCAACAGCGAGAGTTATGAAAATGACAAGAGCCATTTTAATCAAAGTGTTTTGTTATTAAACTGAGAAATCAATAGATTTTGTTTCTGGTCTTAAGATAGTCTCTGCATTTAAAATCTAAAATCCACAACAATTCTTCTGTTTTAATGGATCTCACCATAAGAGCGACAATAAATGTTTCAATATCAAGCACTGGCCCAGATTTTATCACAGCCAAAGTGCTAAATCATTCAAAGTAACTGAATTAAATCAAATGAAACTTTATTTGTATAAGACATTTTATACAAAATGCAGTTTGAAGCAGATTGTACACACACATAAATAAGAAAACTTAAAAAGTGATGGACTTTAAACAAAAAACTCTGGTATTAAAGGGTTTTTCTGATAGTGGAATGACTTTCATTGTCCTGTAAAAAGGTTGGTGTGCTTTCAGGCAGTTAACCCACAAGCCCCCTGCTTTATTGCTTCTGCTGCCACTGTGAGGCTCTGTTAAGAGATTAGTGATAGAGTAACAATGCAATCAACTGCTCCCTTCATCACGTCGTCCAAAGTTTTTAGTTCAAATGTCTTTTTTTTCTTAACTCTATGATGTGTTGAAACTTAGATCTTATCATTGCAGAGTTTCACACCACTGCAGCTGTTTTATATATAAACATTGTAATCAAAAAATGCTCAGATTTTATAGGCTTGGCAGTAAAGATGCTCTTGGATGCAGACACAGAAAATATAGGGTTGAGTTTGAACTTTAGTGAAAATGGTTGAGGCACAACTAGACAGCAAACAGGAGAAAAGATTAAATTACATTAAAAAATCTTTATGGATAGATAGATTGGAAGTGGTCAGGGAATAGTTGAGAATCTTAAAAAAAACAAAGAAAAAAAAAAAAAACATAAAGAGCAGAATGTGGTTCTCTTCTCAGAGAACAGCAGGAATAAGCAACTCTTTCCAAGAAGGATGTCTATCAGAAAAAGAATGACTTCATTTCAGGAGAAAAAAAACAATGACAGAGACCACTGGAACCATCCATGGAAAAAGGCAAAACACAATAGGTGAAGGACACAAGATAATAAACAACTTTTGTCTCCAACTGTATGGCTGTGCAAACCAAAAGGTTATATGCAAAAGCAGTGTGGTCCTCCTGTTGCTGTTTATGCAGTATTTTAGTTAGCAAGAACCAAACCAAAATGTATTAACCCTTTAAATAACAAAATGGAAAAGATCAACATTATCTAACATTATTTTAGTGTATTTCTGTTCTTCAATTTTGATGAGTTCACTAAAACTTCGTTTCCACTGAACTGTACGATAAGGAGCGGTACGATGCGGTCCAGTTTATTCCGCAAGCCTTTCCGCGGTTTGTTTTCACGCAGCATGTGTGGTGTTGCTAGCTCACCCTGTATCACACCGTCACCAAGGATAGCAAGGAATGTTTGCAGTTCCCCCACAGACCAGGCCTTGCTGCTGTTTACAGGCATTTTCAGTATTGACTCGTAACCAAACGAGAACACAGGAAACCGCAAAAACCTGGAAATGTTAGCTTAAATAAGTGCTATACTGGCTCTTTCTAGTTTAGTTTTGGCGTAATTTCAGTAAGGAAGATCTAAATCATTATTTTCCGGGTAAAAGGGGTTCTTGCGTCACTCTTCACACCACCTAAATCCTCCCTCTAAACCAGGGGTCTGCAACCTGCGGCTCTGGAGCCACATGTGGCTCTTTTAGCCCTCCATTATGGCTCTTTTATTAAAGGACAGAAAAAAGTTTCTAAATGTTAAAAGGAACTCCAAAGTAAGAATTGAGAAATTAGTAAAGTGGAAAAAAAGTCAAGTAGCTCAAACTTATTTGCAAACTGTTAAAGGACACTGTGTATCACAAGTTGAACTACAACATTTTGACACATTTTTGTGCATCGTCCTGTACTACCAAAAAAATGAATGGACGTCAATAAGCACAACCAGTATTAAGGCGCACTGGATTATTAAGCGAATAGTTTATTTTTGCAAAATTAAGGAATTTGAAGTGTGTTCGAAAAACATGACAGGGGTCACTTAATTAGTTTGAATTTCATTTTGGTTTGTTAGATTTACATTTGTGGCAGAGATGCACTAACAAAAGTAAAATTAACTATTTTTATTTAATCACTGCTGACATTACACTTGCTACTACTACTTTTGCTGCATTGAGATAACTATGTGTAACAGGGTGTCTTTTATTTTTAAAGGAACTTCTGTCAAACGTTAATAAAGGCAATTTTCTTTAAATGTTTGTGTTTTATACAAGCAAAATGAGCAACAGTTCATTTATGTTTATCATAGCAGTAACAATAGCATAAATAAAAATCAGTGTCTTATTTTTTTAAGGAGGTGAAGGTAGACTTTGAGGCTCCTACTGGGTTGTAGTCAGTGATTAATCAAACTGTATGGCTCTTTCAGAGTTGAAGGTTGCAGACCCCTGCTGTAAACCAATAGCTAAATTCCCAGTCTTCTTTCCTTTGTCTCACAATCTCATTTCCTGTTTTAAATTCCATTGACAGTTATCTCTCTATATTTTCAGATGGTTTTGCACTCCAGTCCGTGTATTTCCTGTGGTCTTTTAATTATGAATATGCCTTTTAAGCCTAAATCAAAAAAGCCTGTCTTTTTCTAGGATATAGTTTCTGCAGAAGGGCAGTAGCTCATTAGAAATTTGTCTCTGAGTTGTAGGCAGGATCATTGGCACCGAACAACACCCCCCTTTTTTACGGCCAACAAACTTTCCATTACATATTCGCTGTTTTTCAAATGGTATTTTTTCTTCTGCTCCATATAAACAACAATTTGATTAAGGAGATACTCAGAAATGCTATT
>NC_050519.1:19338490-19354686 GCF_002922805.2 Oryzias melastigma | reverse complement strand
TGATGAATTGTCATTTATATCCCAAAAGGAGAATGCCGTGTAAGAAATACTGCAGCAGTCAAACAGACAAATATGTGGTTCAAAATAATTAGGAAAATCAACCACAACAATATTATATATTGTTTTTAAAGTCATGTTAATAAAAAGTTTGGATGTAACGATTCTTCGGGAATCACCTGGAACACAACAAGGACTGATTATGAAAGGACTTGTGATCATTTCAGTATTATGAATAAATGTTTATTTGTATTGAAGACTTTTCTGTTTGTAGGAAAACAGACAGTTTGATGTAAGGAGCAAAAAGAAAACATATTTGGCCTTAAAATACCTTTAATTCATTGTGTTGAAGAAAAAAAAAATCAGAAAAAAATCTAAATTGTGACTTTAAAACTGTGAATTAAATCGTGGCTTGACTAAATCATTACATCCCTAATAAAAATCTTCTGATCTGATCTGATCTGCTGGTAAAACTTTAATTCGAACCTTTTATGTACTATAAATGACAGCAGTATAAATACCATTGAGTTATTTTAAAGATCTCCATTTGAAAACTTGTATTACATAACTTGTTATACTTTTAAATTATAAGTTTTAGTGGGATTTTTTTAGTGTTTATTTTTTTTATTTATTATTAGTCTTTTGTTTAAGAACTTAAAAACATTTAATTAACCTTGTGAATATCTTTCATATATATTTATCGGATTGTTTTTCCAAAAAAGAGCTGTGCATCTTTAGATTTCAGTGCTGTTATAATTAGAATCAACATTGTGCAAGTGCAGTTCTTTTTACCTTTAGTCTAGGCATAAGAAGCGGACTCAGAGCAGTATATTTCTTATGCTTTAGCTGCAAGGCTTTGCTGCACAGAGGGTAAAGACCGGTCTACCCTTTAAACTTTATGGTCTCTGCTGTTATTGCACAGAGGACAGGAGTCGTTGCACAGTAGCTCATTTTGTGATTAACAAGTGCAACAACACCTGCAAAAGTCCCAAAATTTGCCACTGGTTGCTGTTATAGACGAGAGCTGCTGTGGGAAAACCTGCTTATTATAGAAACACTTTCTACAAGTTTTGACATCTGTTGTTTATATCTCAGTAGGTGTGTTTGTGTGTTACTTAACATGTCGTCTGGGTTGATTCGTATGACGTCCAACTTTATTTAAACTGCCAACAAAGAATTCACAAAAGGCAAGGAAGCAGAAGGAAGCATCAAAAGTACCGGACATAACTGATCAGGGATGGTCACAGTTGATCTCGGCTCCTGGCCAAGTCATTCTAGCATCTCTATAAAATAACATAGTATACATTTATTTTAGTTTTAAGTTCAATAACCTCAAATTTTCTCGTCTTACTTAAACATTTCTGGGAAAAACACTAGACTTCAGGCCTAATGTGCTATTTCCTACTCTCATCTTCCTTGTTTGTTTTTCTTCTAATTTCCTCTCCTTTTTTTTTAAAGCTTCCTCTTTGTGCCCCTGCAATTTTCCCACAACCATTCTACAGACACAAACTGAAAGCCTGAAACACCAACAAATCAAACAAAAACAGAAAAAGAAGCAAAGATGTAAGAAAGAAAGAAAAAAAAGAGTCAGGGGTTCATTATTTTGACGAGATGACAAGCACAGAGTCCAAGAAAGAGTCAAATCTGTTGGGAGTTGAGTTTGTGTTGTCCCTGCCCTGCTGTTGTCGTTAGTCCAAACAGGCCCACAGAGATCGCTGAGTGACAGGCCACAGACAGACACACACCGTCAATAATGGCAGCCCACATCTTGTATCAGCATTAAAACAGAGAGAAAAAAAAACCCTGCATGAGTCTTCTCGGCAGAGCTTGTCAACCCATGAACCCAAATGTGTGGATGTGCTTTAAGCACAGCAAAACAGGTGGCATAATGGTTTATTTTTGACAGCAGACCTCTTGAATGTAAAGATAAGTAGTCAGGCGTAACACAAACACCTCACAACAAACAGGAGCTTCAGGCTGACCAACAAAGCTCATTAGGAGTAAAGCTGCGGTTCAGTGAGCGTACAGACGTCACCAGGAGGCTTAAAGCACAGATTGCATCAGTAGATATGGGGATGGAAAGCTTGATCATTCTTCTCCTTTTATGCTACTTTTTGTTATATAGGTAGATCTACACATGGTTGAGTGAATAAGTGCCTCAAGGTTTCAGCAAATACTGGCATGAAACTGGATATCCAAACAGAATTTCAGTTATTTCAGGTGTAGTGCAAGTAAAACACATGGAAAAACAGTTGGAGAGATGAAACTCAAGGAGTTCAGTTGAAAAACAAAGATTCAATTTGATTTTTTTCCCCAAAAAATTCCAGTAATAAGAGCAGACATTTAAATGATCAAGTATTTCAAAACTGAAAAAGGAGCCACATAAACCAGGTTAGGACTGAAAACACTCAGATCTAGATAAAATTGTCAAAATTAAATGTTTAGTCCAAACTACATTTTTTTTAATTAAACTAGCCAAAACTTCCCGAGGATTCTGAAATTCAGAAACTGTCATATAGATTTAAAATCAGAATTGTTATACAAGAAATTGAATGATGAAATATTATTTCCATATTGGTTTGCAGCAAAATAAATAGATCTAAACCAAATAATGGAACATGTGAAGCATTTTTAAATAATTATAAACATGAGGTGACATGATTTATCTCAAGTACAAAGGAAAAAAAATGATACTAAAGTGAACTTCAAAATATATTAAAACTAAGGTTAGAACAGAGTATTTTAACAAAATAAACATACAAATAAATTGATTATTTTTATAAAACTGTGTTGTTAGAGCATTTTACAACTAAACACATCAATAAAAGAGAAGAACATTTACTGCTCACCATATTGAGTCACAAGGCTATGGGCCACTTCAGGAACTGCTTTTACGAGGTTTCCCAAGAAACTGAATGTAGGCAGAGATCTCTTCACACTGAGCCCGGTATTCACCTGAACAGAGATGCACCAAATAACAATCAATATTTCACTACAATAGTGTACATACACTTACAGAGACATAATGCACGTTACTAAACATCTGTTATAAAGCATGGAGCACAACTAAATTATACGGTAAAAAAAAAAAAAAAATAGAATATTTATAGCTTTTAAATTGTCAAGTTTCCATTTACAGTAGTAGAGTTTTAATTTACTCTTTTTACAACAGTTACATTCAGACAAAAAAGTTTTCCTTATTTAAAATTATAACTTTAGCTAGTTTGCAAAATTCTAACTAAATTAAGTTTAATAAACTTTTAAAAATATATGGGAATCGTCTAAGGTCCCACTCCAAACTTTCAAGCTCTTTAGAGGTGCTCCCAGTAGTCTTTTCATTATGATTATGTCTTTTTTTTTGCCAAAATTTAATGTAAAAAAAACTGTCATTTTCTAGGACATATGGGCAGGACCATTAGTGTGGAGCAAGCCTGCCTCCTCTCACCGTCACCCATCCACCCATATGTTGACACGCTCTCCCACTAGCTTACAGCCCCTTACCTTCCCAACCTAACATTAGTAGTGCAACAAAAATGGCGAGCAATATTGGAGCTGTCCAGCCATACAGCTTTGACCCAGATGCCAGGTTGGGAGAGGAAAACAAAGTCGAACATGAATCCATATGTCTGCAAGAGGATGCATCAGAATGGAGAGGAGCTGGGAGCTTGTGGCCCGCCCAATGTATTTTCTACATCACAAATACAATCTTTCTCAAATGGCAGTTTTTGTCTGCTCCGGATTCACAACAATTTGAACAAAGAAATACGTAGAATGCAATTTTGATCTTAAATTTCTTTTTATATGTCCTCCATCATGAGAAAAATGTTTTGAAGTACCCAAAGTTAACCTATAGAATAGATGTGACCACTAGCAGGAAGTTTAATAAATTAATGGCCAATATAATTACTGATTTTTTTTTTTATTAATTTGTTTTAACTGATTCAATACACTGTATGTCTGTTTTGGCCCCAATTCCATAAGAAATATGCAAAATGTTAACATTCAAATAAGACTATATCAGATTATCATTAGTATGACATGCACAAGGTAAGGGGGTTAATTCAATTCATTTAACACAAAAATTGACAGTGTGGTAATATTAGGGTTTTCTGTCATTGTTTAATGAACTCATAACTAATTTTTCTTTGCTGCATGATGATGCTACTCTACTTTCACACACACCCCAGGTGGCACAACAACAGCAGGAGGTAGACAGGAGCACCATCTGTTTACTAAACAGCAATTTGAGGATAGGATGTTGATGAAGCAAATACTGTTAAAAACTTTATGATATGATGTTCAGCTTGTTCCTGCGCCTGCCTGCGCACATTAGTGGGATGAGTGTGTCTGTATGTGGTTACATTTGCCTCACCTGTTTTTGAATCTCATCCAAAACAAAGTGAAATGAGAGGTCATTCCTGAACTCTGAAAGCAGCTGGACCAGCACTAAAAAAAAACAAACAGCACAAAAGTACACAAGAAAGAAATACACAAACACAACAAAGGGAAGCATCTGTCCAATACAGGTAAAAGAAATGTGATTTTTCTGCAGAAAAACAATATATAGCTTAAAAGTACTTAAGAATAATTCCTCTGCTGATGCATATGTTTCAGTAGTTTTCTTCTACTCCACTGACATTTTGATGCAAGTCTTATTATTTGTATCATATTTTGACTCTGCCTTAGCTGTTTTAAGCAATAGTTTGTATAACTATACATTTATAACCATCTGCCAAGCCTTGGGTATCTGTGTTGTAGAAAATCAACATTTACAGGCAGAAAAATCTGCAATATCACAAATAAAATTTCCATTGGTGGTGTAAAAGTAAAAGATGAAAGTCTGTTATAATGAAAAATAAATCATAACACCACTTTTTTAGTAGTATTTTGATCTTTGACTGCACCACAATGTCACACATTTCAATGAAAATACCCCAAAATTAGTATTTTCATTGAAGTTATTGGATTAAATTAAAACTAAATTCATTAGAATAATTTATTACAGGTCACGATTGATTAATCACGCAAATAATTAATTGCATTACAGCACAATTTTGAATAAACTCATTGCAATAAAGTAAAAAAATGCTTTCAAAAAGAGTAGATGTAACCATTGTTACAAGCTACCCTTATTGCAGAAGTCTGTCTCTGTGTGTTTTTACAAAACATCAAGGATAGTCTGAATATGTAACTACAATTTCTCCATGAATATCTTAAGTGTCCGTGTATTTGCATATGAATGTGCGCGCACAAACACTCGTACAGAATCTAAACCACAAAGAGACTTCACTCAACCTTGATCAGTCTTTTCCAGAGTGATAGGGTTCTCCACAGTTTGAAGCATCCCTAGGAAAGAAAAATCATCAACAATGAGATTAAAACAATTTCCAAACTTCATAAAATGCAAATACTCCATAATAAATGAAAATTTTAGTGTGTTTCCCTGTGTATAAAAAAACAGAATCCCTAGTTAAAAAGCAAGAAAGAAAAATAGGAAGTTGTTCCACTGCTGTGAATACAATTGCATCTGTAACATCGACAGAAGCAGGCAGGAAAAATAAATAGTGGGGTATGAGAAAGTCTATTTTAAACATCAGTGCACAATGAGCTTCATCTATTTTCTGTGTTTTACTATTCCATTACAACAGGGCTTTGTTGATATGCCTGTTTCTAACTGTGTAGGCACTATATAAAAAAGCCATCAACATTGCTCAGAGAAACAAACTGTAATCATAATCTAGCATAATAATGGAACTGCAAAGAAGTGATCCATTACAGAGATTTCCAATACTACACAGACAAATTCATGCCATTAAGATGTTCAAACATCTACTGGTGAATAAAGCTGCTAAACATTAATCTTTGTACAGCTCAAAGACATTAAATAATCTGTTCAATTTAACAATTACAGTTCAATATGTATTTTTCTTTTTTATTGATGGAAATTTTAAGTTAAGTGCTTCTTGATTGTTTCCCATTTCTTAGGCTTTGTTTAATTTGAATTTTCTTACCTAAAAGTGTAGCTATTAGATGCAGAGCAACCCTGTGGTCTTGTAAGAGAAGCTCTCTCAGGGCTCCAGGGGAACTTTTAAGAATGCCGCTTACAGTAGACAATGCAAAAGACTTTCTCACCGACTGCATCACAAAATCAGAGAATTTAAAAGGCAAAATAGAACAAAAGAGAAGATATTTTCATTAGCAGCATCAATCAATCCTTTTCTGAGGAACAAAACAAACTATTCATGGTTATTACCTTGAAGGTTAAGAATGAAAAAGAAAACTGAGTAATTCTTACCGAAATGTCTTCAGCTTCCATCATTTCCACCGCACAGGCAACACAGAACAGCAGCTCAGTCCCGTCAGAAAGCTGGAGCTGGGCGCTCCATTTCGAACAATGTCTGAAGTGGACATTCTCAAGAACAACGTCGCCTCCTTGTAATGTTGTCATTTCATCAACTACAGCAGAAAACCAAAAAGAAATGTGGCTTAGTTAATCAATTTAAACACCCTAAACAAGTGAAGCTAGCAAAACGGAAGGAGCTAGCTTATGTTAGCACAACTAACAATGTTAACAATAATAAAATAAGTTAAACATTTAGCTCTAGTTTTGCTTTTAACTTTTACACTCTGAAAAAAACTCGAATACTTGGACAGAAAATAGACTTAAAATATAAAAGAGTAAATACCTGACTGCTGCTAAAATAGTTGACGTTCTTTTGGCGCGAAAGTCAAAATTCAAAACTTTATTGACAATAGAACATTCAGCAACAGTGATTTTTTTTTTCAACCTTTATGTAACAAGACAACGGCCGGGCCCATTCAGATTTTCAAAGTTTCAAACTTATAAGGTCAGCAACGGAAATCTCAATAATAATAATAATAAATAAGTACAGTGTTGAAAAAAACAAAGACAAATAAAGAAATAATTACATAAAAAGTAAAGCTCTAAAATAAAATATAACTATAAAACTATAACAATTAGAAGCATATGTATTGTTCAAATGACTTTGTTTAATGAAAGTAATCAAACAAATGCTTTATAATTTTTTCAAAGATATTTAGTGTTATCAATTATAAAAAAAAATGGGCTTATCTTTATTCAAGAAATAAACTTTACAACATTATGTGTGCTGTTTGCTTTTTAGCAACTAAGCCTTTTCAAGTGCACAGTTTTTAGATAAAAGAAATATATTACAGTTTTTATTTTAAAAACAACCGGATTCCTTTTCTGTTTTTAATTTTGGATGAGAAAACTGGCAAAACACTATGTCTCAGTGGCAAAATATTTGAGCTATCTGCTTTCACATGAAATATGTGTTAATCCTTTCATGCATGAAAGTCACTGCAGTGTACAGAACGTTTTGATAGTATATCAAAGCTTTCTTTTGGTATATATACACCATTTGATTTGATGGGAAGCTAGATCCTATGATGATTGATGTTGAGTTCAATGAATGCTACTTTTGTTACACTATTCTCAATTCAAAGGAATTTTCTTTAACAATATCTGAGACAAATAGACTCATAGAGATAGAGGAACCACTATTAAAACATTCTATCATATTTCAAATTATGTATTTATACCCATAAATTACCATATAACTACATTGATGTTTGGTGGACAGATAAAAATATCTTTATAGAATTTAAAGATTTTACACAGTAAAATGTAAGAGAACATGAAATGGAGGATAGGGTCAGGGGGGAGAAAATGATTTGCTAAGAATGATCAAAGTTTTTTCAGTTTAAACATTGTGAGACTATTTTAAGAACACTTTCCAGTTTCAGTCGATGCTGAAATCACTAGTGTTGCTTTAAAATGACTGAATATAAAATGCATTCTTTGCTATGCAGTTATTGATTATTTGTAACATTTTGCTTGAAATGCTTGGTTTGTAAAAAGTGTTGAATCACTAGTCCAGCACTTTGTCCAGATTGTCCCTGGTATGCTATTTGTGTGTGTGTATTTGTTTGTACCTCCTTCAGCTTTCATGCAGTGTTTAGCTTATTGTCAATACTTGTTCTCTATCCTTGGTCACATTCAAGACAAAAACACTGCTTCTAAAAAGGATGCCAGCACAAAACACTTTACTGATAATTATCCTTGTATTTATCATTTATTGAAAACTGTCAAATATTAAATTAGAGCACTGAAAAAACATTCTTGAGGTGTTTCTGGGATTACTTACATTTTTAACCAGTAGTGGCAACATAAATGATCTCTTGGGAAAGCCATCTTCACAAAAACTGTATAAGAATAAATTCATTATGTTTTTTTTCTCTTTCAGTGCTGTGAATTTGTGTTCATAACAATTAAACTAAGGTACAGGTCCAATTCAGTTACATACATTACTGGAATAATCAGCTAAAATTGTTCAATAATACAGAAAAAAATATGGCAAAATGCTGGTAGATCCACTGTCATGCATTCATCACTTATTTTCCTGCAAACACAACCTAAAAGTCATTCATCAATTATATTTTTAGTTGTTTTGTTGTTTTTATTACCAAATAAACTTCAGTGATGCATAACATGCTCTCAGTGTCTAGAAATGGGATGCATGAGTCTTCTTTGAAGTACCGGTTAGTTGTGAAGGCCACAATTTGGTTGTCACCATGACAACAACACCTGTGGGGTTGAAGCGGGACTGTGGTGGTGATGTGGGGGCGACTATCAGCTTTGACAAACATCAATTTATTAACTCTGCATGTCTGTTTCTCTACAAACTGCATCCGAATGCCAGCAGAGCTCTCCCTCCCAGGTGTGTGTTTTTGAATAACAAGGTAAATGAGATGGTGTGAGCTCCTGCAGTGAACCCATCACTCATTGTTTGTTGGTGACTAATAGTTGTTAAATTTAGCAATGTGTACTTGCAAGTAAATTCCAGGTTGAATGTGGCTTATTGGGTCAGATATGAGAGGAAAATATAGAGCAGGCAGATTGAAGAAAGCAAGAAATTGGCAGCTTTTTTTTCCATGCATGTCTGGACAGTAGTTTAGATGCAGCGGTAAGCAAGGCTTAAAATGGAAACTTTGTGCACAATGTGGTGGGCTTTACTTTCTTTCAAATCTTGAGTCACTTCCTCTGTCCCCCACTCAACCCCACGTACTGACACGCAAGTTTTCTGTTCTATACTAATGCAGGAGTCAGCTGTGGGGTTGCTGAGCAAATCACCTTCCTCAAATAATCATCAAAATCTATGTTTTTCACACTGTTGGTGTCAAATTACAAGTTATTCATGTAAACTAGTACCTGCAGCAGTCACGTGACCTAAATCCTCCTCTTCTTACGAGTCATTAAATTATTCTACAGGCCAATTCCTGATTCTTTTCTACCTTTTATCAACTCAAGTGTCCTCACACTTGGTTCTTTCGATCTATTTCTCAGTTGTACTTCACGTTTGAGGGTTTTTTTCCCCGCCATGGCTTTGTTCGAGGAAATGGGCGGAACTGAAACGCTCGCGCATGTTAGAGTTTTTTTCAACTGCGTCCCGCTGCTGTGGTGATGCGTTCAGGTGCTCTGCGTCCACTAAGCTCAGAAGTTTCTGAAGCCGGCGCAACGGATTTTACCGCGTAAAGAGGAGAGACATTCATGAGAAATAAAAGTTGGTTATGTCTAACAGTGGACGAAAGGCCGAGTGAAGTAAACAACCGACACTTGGTAAGAGAGTAAAACTTTTAATCTAAATTTTAACACGTTTATTACAACTCATTTTAAGCGACTGCATTCTTATTTTATGTTAAATGGTTTTCTCTCGCTTATTTCATTTGTAGCTGTTATGTTTGTTTAATTTTAATAGTTTCCATTTACCCCAAATGCATCTTTTTGTAGATTTAACACATTTTTTGTTTAATTCTTTAAATAAAGAAATACATTCAGTTTAAAACCTGTCCTTAAACAAATAAGAATTTAAAATATCAGGCATAAATGACAAAACTATATTTTTATGGACCGTATGCAAGTTTTTTTTAACAAGTGGAGCCAACTATTGATGACTTGTAACAGAGTTTAAAAAAGTACCTCCAAAAATAATTTAGACAATCATCTGCAGTGTCAAAAAATGAACCCAGACTCACTTCTATTATTCATCAGGATAAATCAGGTGTCAAATGGTACATGTCTGCAGAAAATATCAATGGGGAAGACAGTGAGGATAGAACCAGTTGCTGCTAGTTTTCAATTTGGTGAAACCAAAAAGCCATTAAAAAAGATTTTGAACCCAATGATTTCTCAATTTGATTCATAAAGAGGAGATTTTTAGAAACAATTCAAGGTTGGATTTTAGTTAAGAGCCTCTAAAGTCAGCTTTGTTCCATTTAAGTCACGAAGATCATTCGAGTTTGATGGTTTGTGCAGAATATTTCCTATAATATATGTATATATATATTTTTTACAATATCTAAGTGGTGTCTTGAACAGAAGATTAAATAAATATAAGGTATTTGTGATATAAATGTCCAAATTACAAAACTGCTCCCTTTTGCCACCCATTTAAGATCAATGTTTACTTCTTTTTTACGTTGCATATCTATTTTTAAAATTATAAATATGCATTTCATATTATTATATAATTATGTGTTGATGATTTTTTTTCTTTACAATAATTGTCATGTTTTTGATTTAGGAAAAAGTGGTGGAGTTGTGTTTAAGCAGGTGTGTCTCTCCCAGCAAGTTTTAGCCAGTTTTGAGCCAGATTCAAACCAGCTCTTAGCTCAACTGGACCTGCTGAGAGTCAGCTGATAAGCTGTGCATAAAACAGTCTGTCATTTAACAAACTCTGCATGTACATGCCAAGAATATCACAAAATATAAAGAATATAACCCAGAAAATCAGGCAAAAATCATGGTTTAAAATTTGATTTACAGAGTTTATTGGTTTTTATCTTTAATTTAAAAATGAAAACACACAACTACATTCATTGCTGTAATATGGGTTGAATGATGCTCACCACAGCTAAAATAAAGACTTTAGATAACAAACTATAACCGAGTAAGGTGATAGGCTTCAGTCTGCGGTTCTTTCTAACAAGCAGCAGTGCTGCATAACTTCCTGGGGGAACGGCGGTATTAGTCATCAGCTGTTTCCACGTAATGCTGACTTTGAGAGCCACGGCATTTAGAAGACAGACGAAGCGGAAAGGGTGTTTGCAAAATATCGGCAGCTCTGAACACGTCAAACTGTACAGAGGTTTAGAAAAAAAAAAAAAAAAACAGACCCACAACCTCAGATGCAAATGAAAACCACAGCAAATAGGTGGAGCGTGTCTGTTTATACGCTTGTTTCTTGAACTCTCTTGACTGGAGGGTTAGCACAGTTTCCAAACACCTGTTTACCTTTTCTTATCTTATGTCAAACAGCAAACATTAGCTTATCCCCTGATGGATTGTCTCACCAGCACTTTCAGCAAATTTTACTGGATGTGGTAAACAATTAGGGGAAAAAGTGAACCAAAAACAGTGGCGTTACCCTCATGCTTTCAGGATCCACGTGAAGACGGCGTGCAGGTACTCTGCAATCTTGTGGGTCAAACTGGGAGCTGACGTGGTCACACTGAGGCCTCATTTCAATCCTCATGCACCTGGGGAGTATTTGCTTTCTCACCGGGACAGGCCGCTTTTTAGCAGATCGAGACCTCATTTGATGTGAAACAGAAACAGACTTTTGAGGCTTTCATTTATGTGAAAAGGCTGCGGCAAAAAGGGTGTGATTGTCCTGCTCCTACAAAGATGCACTTCTTATTTTTACTCTCGCAGTAACGTTGATTGAAATAAGACACAGAAGTTTCCGAGCTCGTACGCTGAAAAGAGAAAGAAGATAGAGAAGTTAAGGCAACCGACTGACAAAGAGAAGAAACTCACTGACTGATGAGGCTAAGCTGCTCTGCCTGAGTGCATTTTGGAAACTAATGTAGATTTTCAGGCACAAAGTAGCTGACTGTGTTGCTGAAAAGGCAAAGGAGCTGCAGATGAAGTCATTCATTATCATTACTGTTTTGTTGAATCATTTTTGTCCACAGGCAGATGATATACAACGAAGGAATCCTGTCTCTTCATTGAGTTTGCCATTCTTTAATTAAACTGATGGATCTGTAGCTTTTTGAACTCCACCAAGTTCAACAAAAAGAAAAAAAAGAACAATAGAGAGAAAAGAGAAGGGGTTGAAAAGAAATAGATTTTTGTGCAGCCTGAACAGGACTAATAGTTTTTTTCTTTCTATCCAAGCACATAATGACACTCAATCTTCATCCTTCAAGTTGGAAGAAAATTGTCTTCACTGCAGAAGAAAAAACCTCTCTTTGTGTATCTCAGCTTGGATCCAATCGGACTCTAATTTCCGTTCCTCTTTCTTTCATATTCAAGATCCCAATTTTCCTTAATGTTGGGTCAATCTGAAGACACTTTCCTGCTAACATCTCTTCCTGGTGTCTCCTCAGACCTCTTCCCTCATCTCCTGTCATGTCCATGAGGAACCCACCTCAGCGCCGGCGCTCTCTGGGACCCGTCTCGCCCAAACGGATCTACAGAAACCTTTCTGTCAGACTGAGGGGAGGAGAATCGTCAGTTTCCGAGGAGGTGGATGTACCCAAACGCTCCAGCAAGCCTGCAGAAGCAGTAAGATGTGTTTTGATGTTATTTTTAGGTGAAGGTCTGGTCTGGCAGCTACATCTCACTTCAAACATTTTTATAGTACCACCTTTCTGTACTTGACTACTACATCTCAGGAACAACTTACTTTACTCCTGATGCACCACCTACCTATCACTGGTGCAATTTGACTACAAATTTGGGGTGAAAAGTAAGCATTGAGAAAATTTGTAGCAGTCTCATAAATCATTGGGCTCATTCACAAACAACAACAACTGATACAATGAAAGCAGTCCTTTTAGAACAAATTCACCTGAATGTATTCTTTCTTTTTGTAAAACTCAAAATCAAAGAGGTTCTCCTCTGTGCGGCTCTGTGGTGGAGTGGTTAGCTTGGTAGTAACCCTGTGAGCCTGAAGAGGAATAAGCAGGTGTAGAAAATGGATGGATGGATGGAAAAATGAGCAGTCCGACAACATTAATAGACTAAAAAGAAGTTAAAGAAATGAGACTGAGGTCACTTGAGGCCTTCACTGAGACACTGCTCTTAAATCTCTGGTATAAACTCGTACCAAATGCACCAACAATTTAAAAAATCAATAAAGGAAATAGTAGTAATACATGCATGTTTTATCATAACAAAGGAAAAATTGAACAAAATCGGCAAAAAAAAAATTGTGGGGTCAAAAGATTTAGAGAAAATAATAGTTAATCTGAGCATCTCTGCTTTATTGTTTCTGAATTTGCTGCTTTGATGTTTCACAGAATACTAGTTTCAGAATGCGCTTTAACCTTTTCTTCAAAGAGAAAATTTGCTGGTTAAAAAGCATCAAAATAATTTAAATGTGGGAACTACAAAAGAAACACATTTACAGACGTTTTCTGTCTTTTACTTTAAGAAGAACAAACATGGACAGCATGAGGATAACGTTATGTGTAGGAAGGGCTGAAATATTAGTTTAGAGCCACAGGTTCTTCAGCAAAACATGGTGGTGGAAGCATGATGCTGTGGGACAGTTTTGCTTATTAGAGCTCAGAAAACCGGGGACAAGTTTTTTTTGTTTTTTCTATATATATTCTTAAAGTAATTTAAATAAGCACACTTAGTTTCGTTTTTTTGCTTTTAACTTGTCAGTGTTTTTGTAGTGGCCAAAGTGAGGCCTGAGGGCTGAAGAGACATGGCCATTACATAGTTAACCTCAAGATGTGAAAGGTGATCAATATGAAATAGAGGAGTTACAGGTGTTGCCTTATCTAAATTAATTCACATTTATGCCAAAATGGAAGAAAGCAAAATTTATTTAAACACTTTTCATAGAAATAAATCACAAAGTGTTCAAAAATACAAATCAAAACTACATAAATCAAGATAAAAGAGATATTTTTTCTAGAGATAAAGCAAACATAAAACTTTCCAACATAAAAACTTACTTTTAGGTCAAAGCCTAGTTAAATCAACAGGTGTTCATGTACAATTCAAAAGCCTCATCTGAGTTAAAAGATCTAAGAACAGAAGGTTCAGGAATTGTTAAGATGGGCCTTAAAATCAATTTTCTTTAAATATATAAAAACTTTACAGTATTTGCTTAAAATATTAATAAAACAATATGAAAATGCTAATAAACATTTCCAATTTATATATTAAAAATGTAAATTAATATAAAAATGAAATGACTTAGTGTAAAGTTGAAAACAGATCCTAAATTAGGAGTTTGCAGGATGGTATCGATAGACTAGATTCTGTTTACTTTTATTTTGTGTCCTCTTTCAGAGTTCAGATCCTCAAATCTTTAGAAAATCTTTTTAAGACTTCTTCAAGGTCCATGCTGACTCACTGTAACATAGAATTGAACTGAAAAGATTTGACAGAAAACATGAGAAAATATCTCCACAGGAAAATACAGTAGCTCCTTCTTAAATACGTATTTTAATGTATTGATCTGCTTAAATAAAATGACATGAAAGAATCATACACTGTAAAAAGTGAAACATCAAGTAACAAAAGCTCTATAATTTGTTACAGTTAAAAAGATGAGTTTTTTGTCAAATGTTTAAATTGAGTATGCATTCAACTTAGAATTTAAATGTGATGACGACTAATAATTTTAAATATAACAAATTATACAACTTTTGTTAGTTGATACATTGTTTAACTTTTTACAGTGTAGTAACTTTTTTCTCTATTATATTCACCCAAATGTATGCGTCCTGCCCTTAACATCCCACAAAGTGTTAATCTGAAAAGAGGCAGACATTGTAGAAAACAAGAGTCCCAAACGCAGATAGAGAGCGGTGTTTTTGTAAAGGGCACTTCTGCACTGTGTCCTTATTTTGTTTTGACCAAACACATCACAATTCCTTCATGCCACTGGAAATGCGGTGACCTTTTCTTATAGTGCAAAGTGTAAGCACTTTGAATTACTTCCATAGATGAAAGATGGTATACAAATAAATCAGGTTTGCCTTCTGCAGATTGTTGGTCAAAAAATTAATTTATTAAACAATATTCATAATGATTTGTGACAAATGGCATTTGGAAAATACAAGAGTGAAATGAGAGAGTTATATTAGTGCAAAACTAATGCTTTATTTAGGATTAAAAACACAAATAGATATGTTTAAAAGCATAAAATTTGAATACCTTTTTTAAA
Organism: Oryzias melastigma; assembly: GCF_002922805.2. Taxonomy (NCBI): domain Eukaryota; kingdom Metazoa; phylum Chordata; class Actinopteri; order Beloniformes; family Adrianichthyidae; genus Oryzias; species Oryzias melastigma. The sequence goes on along the minus strand of NC_050519.1, from coordinate 19,339,453 downwards.
TTTAACTTTTTTTCCTGCAGTCACTGCTAATGTAGATTTTTCGCTAAAATCACCTTTAGGTTCAAAAGCATCCTTGAAATAGGTTTGATCATGAATTCAGGGCGGCCGTAGTGCAGTGGTAGGGCGGTCGACTCCTGATCAGGAGTGAGCGGGTTCGACTCCCGCCTTGCCCGCCCATGTGTCGAAGTGTCCTTGGGCAAGACACTGAACCCCGAATTGCCTCTGGTGGGAGGTTGGCGCCAGTGTTCGGCAGCGGAGCCACGTGTGAATGTGCGTGTGAATGGGTGAATGGGTGAATGGGTTTGTGACTGTGAAGCGCTTTGGGCCCTCGAAGGAGGGTAGAAAGCGCTATACAAGTATACGCCATTTACCATTCAGTTCTTACACAGCTATTCAGTAAAAAATGTAGCTTTTATTGTATTTTTTAAACATATTTTTAACCATATTTCTTATTTTTTGGGGGGTAGACTTTAATGTAATTGCTAAGTTTATGTTTTTTATGTGAGTTTTAGACCCATTAGCTTTATTTTCTATGATTTGAGACATTTTTTTTTTGTTTCAGTCATGTTCTATTGTATTTTATTTTTTCCTCCAATCACATTTTTACCTGATTTCATTTAATATTCACGCTCAGTTGCTTCTCTTGTAGATGGTTAGTGGAGTTCATGGTTTTGTCAGTGTCGGGTCAGTTGTTGTCACCCTTTTTTTGCATCCTTGTCCCAAAGTTTTGTCATCTTTGAGTTTATTTTTCTCCATAAAGTTTATGTTTATTTATTAAAGCTTAGGTCCCTGTCAGAAGGTGGGGATCCTGTGTTTTGGAGCCAGCACCACCTTTCAAGACATAAACAGGGTTGCATTTAGTTTCAAAACATTGCTGAAAAAACGGGAAAAATGGCTGTATTTCATTGAAATTAAACTTTTAAAACAAGTTCATTTCTTACTTAATCTTTGGTTCCCTCAAGT
>NC_050519.1:19302419-19338417 GCF_002922805.2 Oryzias melastigma | reverse complement strand
CTCATTCTGGTGTTTACACTCTTGTACCCTTTTTTCTCTTTATTCCCATCAGTACAAGACCCTGTGGGAGGCGGTGGAAAATGAGGACACTTTGTCTGTGCAGAGCCTTCTGTCCAGAGACCACAGCGGCTGTGGAGGAGGAGGCAGCTTGTGGGAGAGAGGGGAGAGGAGAGAGAAGGAATGGGAGAAAGAGAAGGAGGTGAACAGAGTGAGCGACCAGGGTCTGGTACCCCTGGACGTGGCTGCTCTTACCCACAACTCTCCTTTGCTCCACGTGCTGACCAGAGCAGGAGCCAGACACAATCCCATCTGTGAGTCCTGGCATCAGAAGTAACCAAATTCATTTGCTTTTTGAAGAGGCACCTGTAAAGTTGATAGAAAAGTCTGCTTGTTTTCCTGTCAGTGATCCGGCCGGTGGAGTGGTCGCTTAAGCTGGACGCCCTGGTGGCGCTGGCCAGTAACCGAGTTGAGGACTGGAAGGCGGAGCTGGTGAAGAAAGCAGGGGCAGGACCGCAGGCTCAAGCTGATGCTCAGAGACAGGTCTGCCTGTGGAAGCTCAGGCTGCAGCTGTACTGCCGGATGAGAGAGAACTTCCACCACACAGGTTGGTCATTGAGGGTCACGGATTCAGAATGTTGATGAGCTGCATGGTGGTGTAATGGTTAGCACTCCTGCCTCACCACATGACAGCCCTGGTTTGAATCCCAGCTGGGACTTTTCTGTGTGGAGTTTGCATGTACATGCGTAGGTTTTCTTCGGCCATTTCCTCCCACAAAACAAGCTTCATTGGTTTATTGGTATTTTTTAATTCTTCCTAGGCAATGGACTGGCGATCTGTTTAACGATAAGTGGGATAGGCTGTAGAAACCCTATGACTCCAAAGGAGACTCTGGGTTTTTCTGTTTGATTTTTTTAACAACTACTCTGATTTTGATTTGATTTGACTGGTTTATTTGAAGCATTAAAATCATTGATTAATACATTACAAAACACAAACATATTAAACCCGTTTCAGAAATCAAGTAATACGTTAATTAGAACATGAAGAAAAATGAACAAAGATGAGAGAATTCACGATCAAAAATAGACTCGTTTGCTGAAATGCATACACACACACACACATGTCATATTAGAATAGTTAAACATAATGATTATAATTAGAGTCAAGTAGAGTTTGATTTGGTGCTTAAAAGGGAGTTATGCTGCATTTATACCGGATGCGACAGGGGCGTCAGGTTTCAATGTTAAGTCAATGTAAAGACACAATCTGAGGTCTCGCGGCGCGATTTGGGCATCGGGCACGGCCCCTTTTCCCCCCTCCCCCTTTTCTGTTCATTCTTTTTTTAGGGGAAGAAAATAAAAGCAGAGTAAAATACAGTTAAATGCTTGAAAACACTGTGAGCAGCTTGATGCCAGGCTCTCCTAAAGTCTCACCTCAGCATTAAACCCTTTTTGCTTGTTCTCTCCTTCCATTATAAGTTTGCTTGTTTGTTATTGAGAAATCATTTTCCTACTTTATCTAAGTTTCATCTGTTGAATAAGATTAGACCACCTTACACGCTCTAGTAAAATGAGAAAATCCTGATTGAAAGGCAGGGCAATCCCAAATCATAATCCTCCTACCGCAGTTTCTTTTACAGACATGCTGCATTTGGTCTTATTTTTCTCTAGGGTACTATTCAGAGGTTTGTGTGTCAGATACAAAATGTCAAAGATAAATAATGCGTTTTTGCTATTTTTGGGGGGATAGAATTTTTTTTTTTTGTTTAACATTTCTATTTGGTGAATAATATTTCTTTAAAATGCAGTCGGTTTACCTCTAAACCATCTGGGATGTTTTTATAGAATATAGGATCACTTCTTTTATATTGATGGGCTCAGGCTGATTCTTTTATGCTCTTTGCCTTTGTGTTTCTTCCTTTGCATTGTCTACGGAACTTCAGAGCCACGTTTTGACATCAGAAGTTTTCTCTGAAAGCTCTATTCAAACAGCACAGGCAATATATACATGAAAAGTTTGCAAAGATAATTCAAGTTAGCCTGTAAAACTAAACACACAGTGAAGAATTCTAATAGTTTTCGTTCACGCAACCTTCTTCCCTAGAAGCACACCGCGGTCCGTAAAATAAAGATGTTAAAAGGTGAAAAAAAATATCACAATAGACTCTTGCTCAGCTTTTAAGGCCTGTGCATATTAGATAAATTGTGTTTCAGTCTTACAATTCCAGGGCACTATTTTTTATGACTGTGTCAGTAACCATTGGTTACATGATTAGTCTACAAATATAGCACTCTTTAAAAAGAAAACTTCCAGCTGAGATTCAAGTAGTTGTGCGTTTTCTCCAGCTCTCCTCCACAAAGCCGTCCATCTTTTGCTGACAAGTCTGCCGTGATCAACTTCTGAGCCTTACATTTCGATTTTACTCCTTCCTTGTCTGAACTTTTTAAGGTAGAACTCTCCTTGCAGCCTCTTTCAGCTCATCTAAATTCAGCAGACTGCGTTGTCGTCCGATTCCTCCCATGGCCTGCTCCCTCTTTAGTTGCTAACACCTTGATACCGGTAGATTTAAGAGAAGGAAATGTTTCGGGAGCTTTGATGCTTTCCCTCCTCTGTTCTCCTTAAATGTCTCTCCCTAGGCCTTATTTAATTTCTCTTTAAGAAACTGCCAGCTCTTCTTCACAGTGATGGGGCAACAAGGCCTAAAGTGTTCCTGCGCTGGTTTTGAAGTTTAGCATACCTTTATTTCAAATCTCTTGAGGAAAAAGAAAGTTGCTTGGAATGTAAAATGGTGAAGTGTTTGACTTTAAGGAAAGGGTTTAATTCCAGGTCACAGTTAATCTTGAGCTTACACTGTTCCTTTTGTCTAGACTCAGGAGGCAGAGCACAGTTTCATTTGATGCCCAAACTGGATCTTTGAGTTTGTGTTAAAGCTCTGATGATGAACAGTTCCCACAGTACCAGGGAACTTATTAGCATCTGTTGTTGGGCTGGAAGCCAAAATCACAAGGTTCTTAATAGGATATTAGTCTGATTCATTCTTCTTTTTTAAGTTATTCCAAATTATGCTTTACATTTGTTTCATTTAGTTCAAAAGTTAGGCTGTTGGGAGTACAATTTGAGTTTTTATTTGAATACAATGTTTCACAAAAATGTCAAACTCCCTGTATATTTAGGACAGTAATATATTATTTCCTCAGGTAAAGGGTTATATTGTACGAGCCCCTAAAAGGCCTTCAACGTAAAAAAAATAATAATTAAAAAAATAATAATACAAATTCAGGTTTCTATCTGGTGAGCACTAGTTACCATCTTTGTGAACCCCATTTACTATCTTTGTGAACCCCATTTACTATCTGGTGAACCCCATTTACTATCTGGTGAGCACCAGTTACTATCTTTGTGAGAACCAGTTAATATCTGGTGGTGAGCACCAGTTACTATCTTTGTGAGAACCAGTTAATATCTGGTGAGCACAATTTACTATCTGGTGATCACCTTTTTTTTTTTTTACTTTAATTTTTTTTTGTTTAACTTTGATGTCCCTTTGGGGGATCTGTAATATTGTTTATTCAATACTTACCTTGTTTTTGTTTTATTCCTGAATTGTTCCAGAGATTCCCGGTCCTCCCAGTCACGTGTCCATACTGGTAACCAGCACGTCGTCTCTGTGTGTAATTATCAAGGAGCCAGAGGGAAGCACCATAGGACTGATCACTCAGTATCGAGGTAATAGAGAATAAATAAAAAAGATTTCTTTTTTACTTCATGGATTAATGGATAACTAAAATGATCCTTAAGGACAAGTATTAATACTATTACTGGAATAGAGAAATGAGTCTTCATTGACAATTCTTGAACTATTTTTTTTGGTTTGTGTATTTTATCAACAAAATACATTAAAAAGTAATGACACATCTTTTGTTTTTCTAGCTCAATTGCAGCTGTAGTGCAGTTTAATGAAAAACTGTTTTTACAAAATGTTACATTTTTTTGTATATTAACATTTTATAAAAGAAAAACTAAACAAAATGATCATTCTCCAAACATAAATGAGCATCCATGCCATCAACAGATTAAGCCCGTCAACAAAGAAACACGTGTTCCACTTTAGTGAAAGCTGACTGCACATAATGAGTTAAAAATCTGACCTAGTTTGAGTAACTGTCCTCAGTAATGTCAGATGATGCAGAATCAATTAATGATGAAGGAAATGGACTTGATTGATCCTTCTTGCAGGATCTATCTGCTCCTAATGGCTGCATGCGTTTCTAAATCCTTGTTAACAGTTTGTCTTAAGTCTCCTTGGAACTTTTTTTGTAAAAATACTGCTAATGCTTAATTGATTTATGGCTTAAGAGAAAAAGCTACACACAGTCCTTTACTCAGCATGCCAGACATTCTTCTTTCAGTTTATCTCTTACGGGAATTTTCCGTTTTTTAGGCCTCTGGCATTTTTAGTCAGTATTTGACATCTAATCACAGTAACTTTAGGTTAAAGCAAACAAATGTGGACAAAACACGTCGTGACCTTACTCGTTGTTTTTTTTTAATTAAAATCATAGTGAAGCCAGTATTGAAGCTTCATAGGTTTGAATATAGTGTCACACAGTCTCAATCTTTTTAAAAATCAGGCAGAACATGAAGCCTAATACTACGTTCAGACCGAACGCGATTCGCGCGTCAAAATCACGTCGACTGCCTCTCCTTTGCCACGCAGCGAATTCGCTCTTCGCCACATGTTCAAAAATGTGTTGACAGTATGTTAAAGATCTTGTATTTAAGCGTCACTGCCTCTGGTGTTAAAGGGTTAAACTCAAAAACTCCTTCATTGAGTGAGCTATGAAGACATTTCTCACTGGAGCTGTTATTGTTCACAGTGGAATGGAGCACGTCATCTTGCTTCAAACGCATCCTCGGCTCGGCCCAAATCACTGAGACTAAAAACCCTTCCTACATCATCAAGGGACTGACAGCTGTAAGTTGTGCTGCACAAATATGCAGGAGCCAGATTCACACACATACAATATAATGGAAACGTTTGATTCCTTTGTGCTGGAAATGGCTTTTATATATTCTGCTTATTGACCAGTCTTGTGCTTTTTCTAATGCAGGGGGTGCATTACTTTGTGAGAGTGAGTGCATACAATGTGAAAGGATGGGGTCCACCTCAGTGCTCTGCTCCAGTCAGTGCTGCCCCTTCTAGTGAGTATTTACGTTCACGTTTTTTTTAATCAAAACTACTAAACTTGAGCTTGATTTGGCAGAAGTGGATCCACACAGACTTCTGATTCAAACAGTAGTGAAAAGTTCTTAATGATGCATCCGTAAATATTTAGGTTGGATTCAATTTTATGTAACGACTGTAGGATTTAAGTAGGGAGGCTGACGTGCTAATCATGATCAGAAAACAAGAATTTCAATGAGAAATAATCTATAAATAATTTAAACTAAATGGAAAATCATCAATGACCAATTTAAAAAGTAATTTTAAAAACAGACGTTTTTGAAAACTGAAATAAGTAAACATGTTTGTCAGTCAGTTCCTGATTAGGGATCCTTTGGCATGAATTACTGCATCAGTGGAGGGGATCTGTGGCTGTGATGAGGTGTCATTCAAGCTCAGATTTCTATGATAGTGATAGTTTTTTAGAGGAATTAACATTATTATAAACTCCAAAAGGTTGATTTTTCACGATTTGGGCCTTTTCATTCAGTGTATTGAGCTTTATTTATCTTACGATTTTAATTTTTTCCACCAACTTACTAAATCAATACATTTTTTATTTTATTGCAATTTTATTTTATTATTTGGAAATACCATCATTTGCCTCTAAACATGTTGTTGTCATACTAGTTCTAAACAGGAAATTGTATATATATATTTTTTTCAAATAACGTCTTAAAACTTTTGTAGTATTTTTAACCGGATTTTTCTTTTTTTTACCTAATTAAGTTTGTGGATAATCTTCTTTAACAGCTCACAGAGCACATAAACTGTGCAAATCTTTTTAAATGGTTTTATTTATTTGCATCACAGCGTTGATTTGTGACTCTCTCTGCCTGTGCAGGCTGGAGGGAGTGTGTCGGTGTGAAGTCACAGTTCAGGAACCATGAGGGCCTCGTGAGAAAACTGCTGGAAGATGCCAAAGAGTCACAGTACAGAGGATATTGCATGGGTAACAAAAGATTGTACATATGTTGTTCGTTCCTGCAAATGTACATCTAGGGTTTGTTTCTAAAGCAGCTAAAACCACTTCAACACTTTCCTGCAGTTCTAATACTGAGTGCATTTAGCCAGATAAAGAGTTTTTTTTTTTTTGTTCCTCCTCTCTTCTATTCCACAGAGATCTCAAAGCCCCAGAGTCCCGGCAAGCGGCTGTCAGTTTCACGAGGCATCAAACAGCTGTTTCAGTCTGCCACCAAGTTTGTTCGTCTCCTACAAAGGTAACTCTCATCTGTCTTTCCTGTTCTATCGCTCCTTGAGGTTATCAAGAAAAGGAGATTAAATGTGACGCAAATGTAGCAGCGAGCACAACAAAGTGCCCGCCAGAACCCTGGCTTTTTGGTATCAGTTTTGAATAGAACATTAGTCACATAAGAGTTGCTGCGTCTTCGAGATGAATGTGGAGACATTTTTGAGGAAGATGATTGCTGAAATCAGTGTACCATTGCGAACGGCAAGTGACTGGGAAATGCCTCTTCCTGCAGCTATTTATCAGAAGCTCCGACAATGACAAACATCATTTGAACAAACAGAGAAAATGTTAACTAAAGCAAAGCATTTTGGGATTTTGCTGCTGCCTTAAAAGTCCTTTTCTGGAGGGATCAAAGACTATTTTGAGAGTGGAAATCTGACAAATTTTTCTCTCAAACTGTTGGGTGTGTCTTACACTGATCTCTTCAGGGGTGTATATTTGGCGACAGTATTCTACCACAAAGACAACGTCTTGGTGACAGCTGAAGATCAGATCCCGCTGGTGGAGATCCAGTGCTGCTCCACCTCCATCACTCAAGACTTCCTTTGGTTTGCCAAGGTGAGCTGTCATTGACACATTCTAGTTCTCCACACACCCTGCTGGTGACCTACTTTAAAGTGTTGCAATTGTCTGTCACCACGAGTGAGAATGGATGCTGAACTTGATGAACTCTTGCAGTTGTCCTGTGCGTGGCAGCAGGTGCCCTGGCTCCAGCAGGCTCTCTCCACCGCTCACTCATCTCCATCCTCCCTTCTTCAAAACAGGCACAACATTTTAAAAGCTGTTTCTCAGCTGCAGGTAGGAAGTTAATCCGCTTATGTCCATGATAAATAGCTCCAGAATGAAGTAATTGCTATTTAAATGACCTCTTTACATCCCTTCCACTCCACCAACATATTTCCTATTTGTCTGATTTAATCAGCTCGTTTACTCAGAGTTTATAAGTTAATGTGGCTTTTTATTGTGATTCTAAAGCTATTTTTGTCTGACCGGCTAACCTCTTATCTCTACTTTCATTTGCTATATTCACAGCAGACTGCAGACATGTCAAACTGTCTTGCATTTTGCAGAAATTCTCAGTTGACACTCCTCTTGTGAGTCTTTGCTGTAGAGATAAGCTGGCTTCTAAATAAGGCTTCCAGCCTTTTTCTGTCTTTTGAAAACTTTGTTAAAGAATACAAAGAATTTGATATTGATTTTAGGAAAACAACAAGAATTAAGCAAACACAGATGTTTTAGTAGATATAAATCCCATCAAGATATCTTTTCTGGTAAAATAAAGGTAGTACAAAATCAGAACAATGTTTTCATCTTTTTTTTAATTAAAAAAACAAACAAATAAAGACCCACTCCAATCAACATGTTCTTGTAGCATTTTTCTCATGATGGAAGGCAGAAAATTACTGGATTTCTTTTTTCCAATTGTTATGAATCAGGAGCAAATGAAAAACTGTTGTTTGAAAAAGCTTGTAGTTGCTACATAAAATCTACAATCGGCGGGGCTAGAAGCTCCCTGCTCCTCTTCATTCCGATGCATCTGCTTGTAGACGACTAGATCCATGCATGTTTTTATTTTCTCGTCTGAGATTACATCTGGCTCAAAACTGTACGGCTGGATAGCTTTATTATTGCTCGCCATTTTTGTTGCACCTGTAATATTAGGTTGAGGTTGTGAGGTGATGTAAGCTAGCCCTGTATGCTAGCACTGTAAGCTAGCAGGAGAGAGTGTAAGCAAAGGAATGATGGGAAATAAGGGAAGACTTTTTCTGCATCAACAGTCTCGCTCACAACTCTGGCAAATGTCTGATGAACTCCTGGTGCTTTACTGATTCTACATCTTAGAAAATGACACATTTTTTTGTGTTATTATTTTATTGGCTACAAATGACAGTCATTCTTGTTTGACCTTCTACTAAATAGTAGAGTTGTGGTTTATTTGTATCCTTTTTGTTTTGTAATTATGCTTTTTGTCTTTTAATCTTTACCAGGTTTTAATCTGCTTTTGTGTTGTCATCTTAGCAAACTAAATTCTAATTTTTGGGATTAAAAAAGTATTCATTCTTTCATTCATTCTTGTTCTGCCGTCAGAGTTCGCTTGGAACGATGGACCTGGGCCAGTTGTACTACGAGCCACTAAAAGACAGACAGGGAAACATACTACTAGTGACTCTAAAGGGATTTCCAAACCCTCCCAGGTGAGAAAAAATGTCCGTGACAGGCTCTATAGTGGGGTGCCCCATCCTGCTAATGCCAGGTCTCTTTTGATTGGACGACAGTCTTTATTTGGCTTACTGTTTATAGGTGTGACCCATTCCTATCTCTATGCACAGAACAACAGACAAGCAAAGTCTGTGTACACAATGATTGTTGTAAACACAGATGCAAAGCTCACAAAAGCAGCAGACAGGTCTCAGAGGATGGCGATTTCCCAAAGATGAACTAATCTACAGCCTGGTTGTAATAGATTTTCTGCATTTATGTCTGGATTTTTATGGTAACTAGAGGAGGATGCATTTTTAGTCCATTTTTGAGGCATTCAGCCTGGTAGCTCAGGAACAAGCTCTGAGCATGTCATATGTCAGAGCCTACACAACGTAAGTAACGAGGGTTTCCACAGTCCTGTAATTGTAATTTATTACCGAAATTTGAACTGTAATTTATTACATTCCTCCATTACTGAAAAAAGTAATTAAATTACAGTAATTCATTACTTTGTAATCCATTACCCCAACACTGGACACAAATGCTTTTTTTTCCAGCGGACTCCTGGCCACATCTAACACTTCTTGATTCAAAAAATAGCTTTAAAGCAAATTCAGCTTTATTTTGTTCATGAAACTGTTCTCTGTGAAGTAGATCACAGAAACCAAACTTTCACAGACACATTCGTGTCTGAGAACTCTAACTGTCAGCTGCTGCGGGGTACAGATAACCTTTTTGTGTCCTTTTACAACTAAAAACACACTTACTGAGTATCTTTATAAATACAAGAAGTTGTGGTCTTTTTAAAGAGCACAGGGGAGGTGTTCACAAACCCGATGGCCTTATTGGGCAATCACAGATTCAGACGGCCTGTGGAAGAAGATGCTACATCCAAAGATTCCCTGTCAGACACAGCAACCCAGATTTTGACCTTTAGATTAGTATTGGAAATATAACATTAAAGAAGGACACTGAGCTCAAAATCTTTAGGGTTTCTACAGGTCAAAAACTGAAAATAATGGGGGAAACTTCCATTAAATAGATCAAAGCCTTAGTTATAGATTATTTTAGTGAAAGCTTATCTCACTCCTAATTCAAATTTAGTATTTTAGAATGACACAGACATTCATTTTTATGGAAAATATATATATATATTTAAAATATCTTCATTGTTGTGCTGGAAAAGTCAAATATGAACCCAAAACTATTTTAGACATGAGGGTTAGGAATCCTGTACATAAGACTTTCTGCTTTTCAATAACAAGTCAATGTTTCTTGAGGTGTTTTCCACAAGTTTTCCCTTTTTTTTTTAATCCATATAAGATCTGTGTTATTATAAACAAATGTTTTTCATGCTGCAGGAGAAGCTTGAAAACTTTCAGATTCAGTTTCAAATGGGTTTTGACTGAGCGGCTGATTCCTCTCTGAGACGTTGATGCGGTCTCTGCTTTGTGGCTGAGCTGCTGTGCATTCTGAACACTTCCACTTTCCCGTAAAATGGAACAGCAGAATTTCCAACAGGAATTACGTTTCCTCAAGTTCGAGTCCTGTCACAGTATCCCTCTTGAAACTTGTCAGAAAGACCTGTGTGGCTTTGCAGACGTTGGTACATGGATTCACTTTGTCTTAGCATTAAATTTTACATGCAAAAGTTTGAAACTTTCACTCACTGAAGTGTTTACATTTTCATAAGCTGATTATTTAGTTGCTTTCTGTCACGGCCCTTAAATTATTAATACAATCTCCCAGATTTCATATTCTCCCCTCCTACCACACTCCCCTGCTTGTTACTTAATCACTTGATGTGTCTGTTCTTGGAAAGCACACACGGATGAGTGACAATATTTTTTTGCTGCTTTAGTGCCCCTAATCCCCCACTTCATTGGACACCTCTGTCTCACCTGGAAAAGAACCGCAGCAGAACTCCTCTGCTGCCCGAGCCCACCGCCATGGACATGCTGTATGAGCAGCTCAAGGTGACGAACACTCGTCAACCCGTTGTGTTGCAACCCGACGACATAAACAGAACTTTTAAGATCTACTGTAACTGTTTTTCTCTGTGCTCCCCAGGACAAACTGTCCTTCCACAGGCACAGCATCCAGTGGGCTCCTCCTGGTCTGTATGTGGGCATCTTGAAGCTGTGCAGCTCAGTAGAGCAGATCAGAGTGCTGGTGCCTCAGAGGTTACCTAATCTACTCTGCCACACGCGAGTCAGACACAACGCCCACGTGACCAGGTAACAAATTAAAGCCCTCTAATGACTCCTATATTAGAGCCAAATCATAATCAAAATGTGATACTTGTTGAATAAATGGTGTGTAATTATTATGAACATGTTGAAAGTGCCTTACAGTCCTATGCACACACAGATGAGTCCTGACATTTTGAAAAATTAGGAAATGAACATGCAACCTTCTAATTAATAAAATTCCAGAATTGAGGTCCAAAATGTTGGCTTGTGTTTTTTCATCCCATGTGTGACAGAGAGGAGTGGGCGTGGCTCCAGAGTCATGTTTACACAGCACAGAACGGTGGCGTTCAGAACCTGTTGAGCGGCGAGGAGGAGAGCTTGACGGAGAACGGCGTTCTGATGGATTTCGTCAGGTCTCTGAGATCAGCCGTCACGCATCTCCTGACGAAGCTCAACATCCCCCTCTACAGGGTAAAGAAAGCCCAGACATCTGTGTAAGCCGAAGAATTTGAATTCCACATTCCTCCATGTTTGTAATGCTCTTTTTGCTGGTTTGCTGGCAGGCGTATCAGTATGGCGTTTACACCCGGGAGCTGCTGCAGTTTGATGAAAAGTTGTCCATGCTGCTGCTCCTGCCTCCCAGTGAGGACTTCAGCTCGAGTTATTGGCCTCTAGTGGGGACCAAGGAGCCCGGCCTCACCATGCCTCTTCAGATCTTTGAGCTGGGTAAGAGGGGAAGTGTAATTACGCTGTGTTTGGCTCCTCTGTGGGGCTCCTCTGAACCTCTACGACAGTTGAAATATCTCTTTTCATGTTTGAAAGTCATTATTACAGGAGAAAAAAGCAACAGCCATCTCCTCATATCACTAATTAAAATAATTAGTTTTGAAAGCACACCAAATGAAATCTAAGTATAAAATCTTAGCCATTTTAAATGATAAGCAGAAGGGGAAACAGTTCTTTTTCTGTGTTTCCTGCAACACTGATCCACTGTTTTAATCCACAGTGAGGATTTTATTTTCTTTTTAAATTGGGCTACTCTGACATTTCTCTCACTAAATGTGCAATTAAAGAGCATTAATGAGTTCTGGGGCTTTGTCTCGTCCTTTGATGATTTTCTGACTCATTAACCAGTTCACTTCTGGACCTACGAGCGGGATTTCCTCTGCCAGTACTGCCAGGCCTGGGTGAGGCTGGAGCTGGACACTCACCTGGCTCAGCAGGCGCTGCGCGAGGCGCTGGACACTAAGGAAGTGCAGGAGGCTCGAGAGCAGCTCAACAACGTGACAGATCTGTCTCGAGTAAGCACACTTTCAGATCTATTAGGAAAAAAGTACTTATTTCCAAAGAAAACTAGTGATTGACATGCTTTTCTATCATTCTCGGTTCTATAGCGTCTAGAGGTGGTGTGGAGGGATGCCCGCTGGATTATGGACTGTCTGCAGTGTGTCCGGTCCAAGCAGTGGGTGGGGGCCGTGCCACTTGGCCTGGTGATGGGAGGTGACCCCCCACCTTGTCCTGAAGGGGAGGAAGAGAGTCTGACATCTAGGCTAACGTGGCCTCATCGGATGCAAACTCAAAGATCTATCACTGGTAGAGTAACCATACAAAAAGTTTATAACACAAATTATACACTGATATGTTCTGCTCAATTCTTGTCCTTACAATCGCCAAAAAATAGCAAATCTTAAGCATATTTGAAAAGTAAGATGACCATAAATGAATATCTGTGTTGTCTGGAGTCAAATTCATCTTGAATTCCTGTAAAATCAAGAAAAGAAATGTTTATTTTTGCTGCTGTAAAGTCTCACTCCCTACAAAACCATCTATTTTATACTAAAAGATTCAGACAAAGATGAAGTGACATTGATCTTACAGTTACTTCAATGACGTTTTTAGTGTTTTTAACATGTTCTTGTAGCATTTTTGTAACAATGGAGGACATATCTAAAGAAAATTAAGAATAAAATAGTATTTCTGATTATTTCTTGATTCAAATCCTGGTGAATTAGTAGCAAACAAAAAAATGCAGTTTGAAAAAACCTGTAACTGTGACGTAAGACTTTCAACGCCAAGCAAGGCTCTGCTCCATTCTGATACATCCATTTGCAAACAAATAGATCCATGAACGTCTTTGTTTTCCTAATTTCCTAATTTCTATCATTTGACTCAAAACTGTACAGGTGGATAGCTCCAATAATAACTGTAAGCTAGCAGGAGAGAGTGTAAACAGTGGGATGATGGGAAAAGGGACAGCCTTAATCCAAGCGAGTGGCCCCGCCCACAATTAAGAAGCATATTTTTAATGAAATACCGCAGATTTGAAGAAACTATATCCTAGAAAATGACACAGATTTTTTATTTTGGTTAAAATGACATAATCATAATTATAAGACCCCATGGAACATTTTTTTAGAATTTGTAAAAAAATGGGGGATTTTGATTAATTGTAGTCATTTTAAAGTCCCACTCCAAACATCTTTTGATCTACTGTAAAGCGTCCTCTGTGGTCTTTTTATGAGACACTTTCAAAAAAAGTGTCCCTTAGTTTTTAATATATGGAAACACTGCATGAATGATTGCAAGCATTTTTTATTAACCCTTTAACACCAGAGCTCCCATGTTTATGTTCTTTGATTTACTGTATTTTTTTTAAATTGTTAACATGAGAACGAGCCGCTTTTCTCCCTCAGAATCTACTGGAATTACGTTGATCATGGTTGAAAAGTTACAGTATTTTAAAGCCTTTAAGCAAACAAAACTACTGTTGCAGGAAGCAGAAGAAAGTTTTAGTCTTAATGTCCTTTTTTTCCACCTTTGTTTCTTTCTGTAGACACCTCCTACGGTGGCACTCCACGCCACATGGGCGTGGCCTCCGAGGCAGGGATCCCAGTTGTTCCTGGGGATTCTGCTCTGGTGCTGATGGAAGGGGTGGTAAAGGGGGGGTACCCTGTGGACACGGAGTCGGGTTTGGAGCGTGCTGCCGTCCCGCCGCTGGAAACCGGATACGCCCTTCTGGACACGCAGGGGGGGTCTTACTTTCCCTCCAGCATCACTGAGGTCCTTCAGCCCATGGAGATGGCCGAGTTGGTGGACATTTTACCTGCTCTCAGCCTCATTGAGGAGGAGGACGATCCTACACCATCTGTGATGGACGTGCTGGAGAGCTTTGGTCTGGAGATCGGGGAGAGCAACGCCCCCTTTAATTTTGGGGGTTCAGACTTGAATGGCCTGACACAGTCCAGCCTGAACAACAGCTCCAGCTTGAGTGAGACTTGCTCTGAGAGTGCAGTGTTACAGGAGAAAAACGAAGCAGATGTGTACTTTCCTCCAGAGGCGGCAGAGACACAAACTCCAAGTAAAGGAACATTTCCAGTGAGGAACCAGGTGGAGTGGGACAAACCTTCAAACAGTTCATCATGATATGAACTTCCATGACTCCACTTTTTCTGGTTTAAGTCAACTGCAATTAATTTAACTGACCTCAAAATTGAGAACTGACTGTCAACTAGATGCAGCCCTAAGAAAAACTGAAGGAGAGGAAATGACTAGTTTGTGTTTTTGCACATATCTGTGTTTATCTTTTTTGTTGTTTTTATATGCATCTCACTATTTGTAGATGAAGATAAGCTAAAGTAGATACGGTTGCTTGAAAACTTGCTCACTACTGCTGCCAAGAGTCACTTTTCTGCTTCCATGTGCTGCAACAAACTCATTAAAATCACATTTCCATCTAAAAAAAGTTCATTTTGTGAGTTACTAGAAGATAATGACTGGTGTAGCTGACATTTGATTATCTGTCAGCTGCAGTCAGGATGAAATGTGGATGTTGCAAGAAAACTTCACTCTGTTTATCTGTTTGCCTCATCCTCCTCTGCTGAATCTTTGCTCTCTGGGGGGATTCAACATGTCAAAGTGTCCGCAGAGAAAATTCTGTGTGATATGAAACAGGAGGGAGCCTTTAAGATGCAAGAATATTTTACAGTCATACAGAAAAAGTCGGAATCCCTCATGGAAGCGTTGTCTTTTCTTTTTTTTTTAGGGGTATTTGTGCAAAATTATGCATTTTGACTTCAGTATTTTAGGGGGGAAAAACAGACAAAAACAAAAATGAATTTGTACAAAATCCATCCATCCTTCATCCAAACATGCTGAGTTGTGGAGAGAGAAAAAGAAAATTACAATTATATGAAACAATTTACATTTTGATTCAATAAGGTCAGAAATGAGATCAGCTCTTTGGTCATCATCCATCTGTTTGGAGACTCCTGACTTACAAGAACCCCAGGAGGAGGTCCAAACAGCTGAAAACAAAAAGTTGAGGTCAAAGAGCTGGATGGGGGGGCATTTCTCAGCTGCTCTTAAGAAAGAAATAAAGAAAGGGCCAGAGAAGAAAGCCAAACGCACACCTGCTCATGAAAATACTTAAGTCAAAATGAACAAAGTGACCTCCAAAGCTTTCTAGGAAAATATTTCTGAGAAATTCAAGGAGAAAAACAAAAATTTGCTTCCAGATGGACTCAGATGAGAAAGACTGCTCAGTTACCAAGAAGGTTTCTGTTCCCAGAAAGCTGCAGGAAGAAATCACAGCATCGACGGAGGAGAAAAGACAGAGAGAAGAAATGCTGGAGGCCAAGAACCCAGAAGGACACAGTAATAAAAGAGACATCCAGAATGAACAAAAGCAGAGAATTCATGTTCAGGTTTACAGACAAACCTTTAACTCTGCAAAAATCTTTCTTGTGACTTCATAGAGCTTAAAATAGAAAACAAAAATCAGCTATTTTGCTGTTTCAGAAGCTCAACGAGAGAAAAAAAAACAAGATTTTGAGACGATGTGGCAACAACAAAGAGCCAAAGCAATTCACAGATTAAGATGTAGATACTGGCAGTTACTTGTTTTTTTCCCTCTATTTTGTCAATATTCCATCTAACTATGAATAGATTCCCATGTCTTCTATAAAGAGCTGAAAAAGGCTGATTTTTAGTGACATATTTTAGATGTGAAGTTGTCCAGCACTAACACATGCACACCCGAACCTATGAACACAAAACAGAATCCTCTACAAAAGAAATGTTACTTTAGCTAAAAAGAGAATTTAGTCATTATTGACTAATTTTTGAATTGCAGGCCAACAACAGAACTATTTCATGCAGAAAAGATAGAAGAAAACCCAAGTTAAAGGATTTCTTCTAACCCTACAACACTTTAGCTTAAAATAGTTACACCATATTTTTTGCTGGGTATTTTTTACCAGATATAATATACCCAATAAAAAGTATTTTCTCATAAAAAGTACATCAAAAATATGACAACACATAATAAATTAGAGTAGAATATTTTATTTTCATAAGGGGTTTGAGTAACAAAATCAAAAATAAAAACTTAGGAAGATCCAAAGCTGGAAAATTACTGGAAACCTGGAATTTGAGAACAAAAAATTCCTAAAACAAACAAACAAAAAAAATTATTGATACTGGAGACTTGACCTTTGGTCCACCCTTTCCTGGGACGTGAGACTTTAAGCAGAGACACATGACACTCAAAAAATTCTACATATTGAGGATCATGTAAATACTTTTGCTTGGGTGAAAATCACCCAGAGATGGTGCTCTAGCACCATTTAGAAGCTATTAAATGTTTGCACAAATAAATTTCACTTCTAACTAATATGCAAAATAACTGGATATCATTGGGATGAATCATGCAGATCAAATACATGTATTAATCAGTTCCAAACACACACAGGATCATTTAAGCAGAACATTTGGTGTAAAAAACTTAAATTTTACTAGTCAATGACTGTTCAAAAGATTACAAATGTGTAAATGTTAGTGATGGGGGCTGACTTTTAAAAATATATAAAATAAATGTATTTTGTAGACATATTTTTATTTTGGTAAGCCTTTTCTTTTGTATATATAATTATCAATTGGGTAACTTCATTGTAATTGAATAAAACATTTCCTAAATTGTAAAGATATTTAATGCATATTTAAAAGTAAAAAGTCCAGGAGATAAAAATGACTAGTAATTCAATATTGTTTGTGTCTCTCAGACTTCACTGCCCTCTAGAGGTCAGGCTTGTAACTACAAGACCAAAACATTAATGTAGAAGAATCTAAACAATATTTATTCATAATTATTAATCATGCATAGTTATCTTACATATTTTATTATTTATAGATCATATTTTCCCCGTTGCTTTCATTCTTCTGTCTTTTTTTTCTCATGGCTTTATAGCGTGCGTCATCCCTGCAGCGTGGTTCCTTCTTGCACTGCAGCTGCGCATTTACGCACTGAGCTTCGCTAGATTTGTTATCATTTCAAAGCGCAGATGCATCTCTGAACATATAGAATTCATAGTCTGTTTCCTGCGCCTAAAAAAGAAATCAACATAAGGCAGTTCTGTTTTTGTTTTTTCTTTTTCTTCTGACAGGATGTCCTCTGAAACTGCTGAGTCACCTGAAGGTATGTTAAAGATCAGCATTAGAATTTTTCTCAATAAAATAAATGATTATAAATATGTACTGCAAGAACTGGGGTGCTAAAATCTAAAAATACAAGAGCATATTTTATGCAGAAATTTGAGTTTTTTAAATTTTTCCTCTTCTTTTCTTTAAAAATTCAGTGGATATTTTTGTAAATGTTTGTCATAAGTGCACTTACATGTTTCATACAGTTAACGAAGCACACGACGCTGAACCTCTGAGGATCATTCTGCTGGGCAGGACAGGGACGGGCAGAAGCTCTTCTGGGAACACCATCCTGGGCAGATCTGCCTTCTGGGTGGAGGTTTCTCCCCGCTCCATCACCAGGAGGTGCAGAAGACAGACTGGGAAAGCAGGTGGGCGGACCGTGTCTGTCATCGACACCCCCGGGTTCCTCCACACTCACCTGTCTCCTGAGGAGGTGATGCTGGAGGTGGGCCAGTGCGTCTCCCTCTACCCTCCGGGACCTCACGTCTTCTTGGTGACTCTGCAGGTTGGAAGGTTTACCCAGCAGGAAGTAGAGACCCTGGAGTGGATAAAGACCCGGTTTGGGCCTGAAGTCTGCAGGTTCACCATTGTGCTGTTCACTTGGGGGGACCAACTGCAGGGCAAAAGCATTGAGGACTTCCTGGAGGAGAGTCAGGAGCTGCTGGAGTTTGTGAACAGCTGCCATGGGGGGTATCACGTCTTTGATAATAATGAGACCACAGACGCCTCTCAAGTCATTACACTTTTCAACAAAATAGACAAAGTTGTGGCAGAGAATGAAGGTTTCTACAACACTGAGATGTTTACAGAAGCTGAGAGCATTTTAAAGGACGCACAGGAGAAAATCCTGGGAGGACAACCCAAAGTGGAGTCATCTCCAAAAACGGAGGAGCAGGACGCAGGCAGGAAAAAGGAGGAAGAGGATGCTAGGAAGAGAGAGGAGCGGCTCTTCTGGTGTGAGCTGGTGTCGGCGTTGGGAAGAGGCGCGGCAGAGGGGGCGGGGCTAACGGGAAAGGACAAAGGAAAGGGAGGAAAGAAGGTGAAGGTGGTGGAGAAGGCAGCAGCTCTGGCCGCATCCCCTCTCTCCATCAAGTGTGCGGCCAAAGTGGTGGGCGGAGCTGTGAGAGAAGGAAGTAAAGTGATAGTAAAGCACAAAAAAACATTTCTGCACTGAAACACCCACAGAACGAACTTTACAACACGTGGAGGAAAAACTCACTCGACAGTGTTTATTCGGTTTCAACACGTCTACAAATCTGTACATCAGCACTTTAAAGAGCATGCCGTGACAATACAACAGACTTGTGTGCAAGATTTGCACATAGAATCTGCTTCAGATCCCAGGAAAAAAGAAGTTTAATTAGAGGCATTTTATGTTATAATAAAGGAGTGCAATTTGAGTTACTGCGATTAACACATTTGTGTCTTAAAGAGCTTCCTCTAATGGTATTTTCTCTTCCCCTTTGACCCCAAAAAACAGTTTAGTAAAGATACTGTGACCAATAAAATAAACTAAAACACACAAACTTTGGCTCTATAGAAATAGAAAATACATTTAGCCCTTTTTTATCCCACAAACAGACACAGAAGAAGATGAAAAAATACAAAAAGTTGGCAAAAACCACACAAATTATTGCATCCAATAGATTTTTGGGAGTGTGGGGTGATTGAAAATGAAGAATGTGTAATAAGTTTGGATTGTGAGGCAGGAACCTGCAGGTGCACCCTCAGCTGTTTGACAGTAAAAACAGTGGATTTGTGTAATGAACATGAGTGCCAAACACAGATGTTGACTTTTGTACAATTCAAAGCTGTCAATAAAACTAATTTGAAGATCTCCCATGGAGTCATGGAAAGACATTTTCCATGCAGTTGCTTTTTGTGCATGTGTGACATGTTCGGAATCACGTATGATGAACAAATAAAAACACACACGGAACTTGGAGGAAACGCCGTTAACGCCTCGCTTTCAGTACCGATCCAAAAGAGCGATCTTTAGTCCGTCTGAGTGAATACTGAACGGAGGCAGGCACAGGTGGGGCTATGATGCAGACGTGTGGCTTAAACTGGCATTGGTAGGGTCATCTTTCCTCTTCCTCTGAGCACTGTGGACAGACGGATGCATCACGTGAACAAAGAAGAAAAACTTGACTCAAATGCCAATATTGCACCTTTCATCAACTCTACTCACCCTTTGTGACGTAAAGATAGAAAAAGTCGATGTAGAAAATGGTCTGCACCACGCCGGACACCACAGCGATCTGGTCAAAGAACCCCTCGGTGTGGTAACGCCACACCCAGTTAGCGATGTAGAGCGCTCTATAGAGGCCCAAGAAGAACAGGTAGTGCGTGGTGATAGACTCCGCCTCTCCGGTCTTAGTGATCATAAAGAGTTGTGGCATTATGGCGACTGACTCCAGGAAGATGGAGAACGTCCACAAGATCTGGGTGGAACCAAAAAGAAGGTAAATTAAATGAAAACCTATCATAATACTTAAAGGTTCCTGCCTCGTTACCTCCAGTGGGGTGAAGGCGTAGTTCTCCAGGAAGGACAGCCCGATGACCGGCACCAGCAGGAACTCCAGGCGGAAAGAGTCGTTCTCAGAGTTGAAGGTGTTCCTGAAGCGCACATAGATCAGGTACACTGTAGCATAGGACAGAGCCAGAAACACCACCTAGAGAAAACACAGAACGAGATGAGATTTCTTTGCATTGACACTCAATCCTCCTGAGAACTGGAATAACTGGAATGAACATATGGATTTTACTTCATAATCACAATGAAATAACCTGTGAGAACGCTTTTACAATAGATTTAAAAGATGATTGAAGTGGGACTTTAACTCTAAACAAACACAACAATGATTCTATCATTTAACATTTTAAGACTCTTAGAGTAGAAATTAAAGCTCATTTCATTGAAATAAATGCACAAGTTGAAGCATATCGATGCAACTAGGTTGCATTAAAATTGCATTTCCCATAATGCTTGTGAGCTGATGGTCAAGGCTAGTCAGTGAGTTAGAGATCCGTCAGCATAAGTTCAACATAATTAGTTGCTACTTTTGAAGACAAATTGTCTGTTTGGTGGAATGAAGTAGACTAACGTGTATTTAGAGGACAGTAAACTTGTGAAACCCTGAGTTGGACCTCTTCTTACCTTCATGATTGTGTTGTAGGGTGAGATGAAGATTGTAAAAAGATCCAGATATCTGGTGGTAAATACTATTGCAAACAGCACCTGTGACTTCCCAGAGATTCCTGCAGGAATAAAACCACATCATTGCTTGTACAGTTGCAGACTGGTGACAAAAAGTGTTCATCTGATCAATTTAAAGCAAATATAAGCTGATTTTTATTGAACATGAATGATGAGGTGGCTGTTGCAGCCTTCACACTGCACTGCCACGTAGCTCTCACTGCATGAAAACCAATCACTGTGTAAACAAACCATAAGTCTTCTACAAACACCCTCGTTTCCCTCTAACACTGAGCGTTGCCTTATTTATATATTGCATGTATTTATGCATTCAATGAGTGCAGAGTTAAAGAGCTGCTAAAGTTTGCTAGCTTACCAGCGCAGGACCTGGACCTCCATATCTTCAATAACAGGATGATAATAGCCACCAAATGGCACACGTCACCCGCGAGACGAAAGATATTCATGCTGCTGTTAATGTACTTAGCTTCCAAATGAAATTAAAACAAGAAAATCTCAACGGGCCTGCACGGACTTCTCAATTGGGTTTGAAGAAAAAACAAAAAGCCAAACAACAAGCAGGAGCTCTGAGGTTCCTACAATGCGCCCAAACCCAACGGCATCACGAATGAGCGTCACACGGATTAAGCAGCTCGTTTGCTAGGAGTGCGCCTTCAAACAAACGAAACTTCTGCAAAATATTCACGCGTAAATTCCTCTTATTCCTGTGTAGCGGTCCAAAAACGGAGGCTCATCAGAGAGGAGGTGACGTGGCTGTCAAGTTAGCAAAAGTTAAATAGCTCGACACAAGGAAACCTACTTCCGGTTATAATTAAGGATTCGGCTGTTGTTCACAGTTGATTGTTAGGCTTCTGTTGAGAGTTTTATGCAATTAAAATAGTTCACATCTCAAATTAAACGTTTATTTTCTGATAATAATCAGAGAAACGCGCAATTGTTTGGTGAAATTTGAGCCTTGAAAGACGCTATGCTTTTATTTTGAAGGGAAAGATTGATTACCGGTGGAACTGGATGTAGGAATGACCCTTGACACCGCGGAAAACATAGCTGCAGGGCATTTGTGAGGTGTAATTCTTTGATATAACAGTAGGGGGAGACAAACTGCAGGAAATATGAAGTTTTGGCTTCACAACCGTTACCACCATACCACCAGTCATTCATTCATTTACATATTGTGTGTATGTTTTGAAGCATCCCCACTATTGAGCTCCTGTTTCTTTTTCCTTCTGTACCCTTTGTAGACACCAATAACTCCTTAAAAATCAACTTTGATAATCTTTTCAGCAATTGATTAAACCTTCTTCTAACGGTATTTTACTTATGATCTTGCTGATTTTATTTATTTATTTTTTTATCTGTCGTTTTATAGGACGTAGCTTCTGTAGAGTTCATTTTTCGCTTCTGAGTTGGCACAACCTCGCCTCCCTCTGCCTCCCAGTTTCACTGTGGAGCAGGAAGCTTGTGATCCACCCAGTGTATTTTTTTACAACTTAAATACAATCTCTTTCAGGTATTTTTTCATCTGCACCTCATTCACAATTTCAATTAATAAATACTCTAGTTTAATTTACTTTATACGTCCCCCATCGCCCTGCGACGGACTGGCGACCTGTCCAGGGTGAACCCTGTCTTCGCCCATCAGCAGCCGGGATAGGCTCCGGCACCCCCGCGACCCCGAAAGGGACGGAGCGGTCAGGAAAATGAATGAATGAATGAATGTCCCCCATCATCAAAAAATGCCACAAGAACATGTTTAAAACCAAATTCTCAATTTCCTTCACAGATAAAACTATCAAAAACACTCAGCAGACTGGAGTTTTATAACTCTTAAACTTGTGCAATCATTCAACCACAACAGTTTTTTTCCCACTCTATTGGAAATTAATGGTAGAACCGTTGAAACTATGGGGTACGATAGTTGTCAAAAAGAAAAGCATACTCATTGACAAAGTTGTTTAATAAATGAGAATCCGACACACATACACTGTTAAATCCATGTTTCAGGGAGAATTTTATTCTCAAGACAAGACAAAGTCGTATTCAAAACAAAGACAAATTAAAACAGACATGTTATAACATGTTGCATTCATATTATTTTTTGCAAAGTTGTACACAAAGTATTAACTTTGACACCCCTACTTTCTCCCCTTCCATTTCTATTTTTTCTATGGCATCTTTCCTTGAAATGAAATGATGTAAATCTATCAGCACATTTTTATTTTTATTGACTAGCTTTCATTTTAGTTTTGGTAACTTTTACAGATTTTAGCAGCTCCATTTGTTGCTGGTATCATCTAAAATCTAAAAGTTTTTTCTTAAGAAAACAGTAATGAACAAGAAGAGACCAAATGAGTTATTTTTCAGATAAACGTTGATGGTTTTTCTCCATCATTAGGACGAAGGTTGAGCAGCAGACCAAGAGAGGAACAACCGTTTAGGATAGAGGACATCCTTTGGTGTGAGCTGAGGAAAAGGTTACGGGACCTAATCTGACACTCAGGCCTGATTAGAGGCTATTAATACAGTCTGTCTGTCTACATGGTCATGTTCCTCTAGGATGTTGGAAAAGTTTGAACTTTCTGTGACAATGGTTTTTGGTTTGTTGTTAAGAAATGCTGTGAAATTCATTTTTAACTGAGGCTTTTCAGTACTTCCCTTTTCCCTCAGTCCGCTATTGAAAAAAAAGTGTCTTTTAGTAGTTAAAAATTCAAAACAGCTTTTTAAAAATGACTTACTTAATCCTGAAAAGGCTGAAATAAATCAAGCTATATGATCACTTTTTTCTTTGGTGTCATTTTTTTTTTGCAGTTTGTTTCTCATTTTTAGCTTGAAATTATCACTTCTTGCACAGTTGAGACTCTTGCTTCTCCATAAATGCATTGTGGGCAAATGCTACACCCACTTTTCTATTCCGAGAGATTCTGACAGAAAAAAGCATCCTTTTCTCTACAACTTGGAAAGAAAAAAAAACTGCTTTATTACATCTTCACTCATGGTCAATAAACAGGTAGAGGTCAGGACACGGGCGATAAGGTGAGTCGAGGAGGCAGGCAGGTGTCAGGACACAGAGAGACAGGCATAGAAATAACAGGCTCAGAATACATGCAGGGCAATACAAGCTCAGGTGAGAAGCCAGACTAAATACTGTGGTGGTGATGAGTAGACGGAGAACAGCTGGTAATGATCAGGGTCCTGGAGAGGGCAGATGGTGATGTTAGAACTCAGGTGAGCGTTCCCTCTAGTAGTTGGAGAGGGAAGTAGCAGGTCGAACCATGAGAAGTGGGTTCACTGGATAACCCGCCTTTTATTACAATGTATGTCATTAATAGCCCCAACTTCACAAAAAGTGCTCCGACCGTGGGAACCAAGGGTTAAAACTATGTTCCCTGTAACCTCACCATTCATGTTGAGTTCCTCTCATTCAAGCATAGATACTTTGCTTGCTGCGGATGACCTTCATTCCTCTCCTGTCCAAAACAAACCTCCACCTCTCCTTCACCTGCTACAACCATAGAATATAATGTCATCTGCAAACATAGATGCAGATTCCTGTCAGTCTGTCCATCACTATGCAAACGAGGGAACTCAAGGCTGATTTTTGGTCCAGTCCCACTTCCACCTTGAACTTCTCTGGAACACCTACATGTCTTTATGTGAACCATGACATAAATCCTGTAGAAGGACCTGAAACATGACTTCTAGAGAAGACACTGTTCACCCTTTAACACCTGACGCTTTTCAATCGTTAACACGATCAACATCATTCCAGTAGATTCTGAATAAGAAAATTGAAAATTGAATCACATCACTTTGAATGAAACCAATAAGATGAAAGTTTTTAGTCGATTGCAATTCAAACAGAAAAGTAAAATAACTTTCGTAGAAGGCACACAGGTCATGGTTACCCCTCAATTTACAAGTTAAATTCAATAAAAGACAAAGACACATGGACCTAAAAGGACACGAAATATTTTCAGAAAACCAAGATTTAGAACAAAAGTGTTGGAGAGATCTATTTCAGTATACGGGCCTAACATATGGGATAAAGTGGACAAGGAAATTAAAGATAGAAAACAATTACTGCCTTTAAAAGTGTTATCAAGAGGGAGATATTAAGTAAATGTTAGAGATAATATGTAGAAAAAAAATCATATAACTTATGTAGTTAATGCCACTGGACCTAGTGTAAGTAAATCGAATTAAATGAGGGTTGTGTAGACAAATGTTTATGTAAATGTGTATGTATTTTTGTTTATATGTCCTTAATATTTAAGTTAGGATCATTTTTATTTTCCTTGATTGATATATTTGATTTATTTTTTTAGTAATACCGGATAATATAAGTTTTCTTCTTTATGCTCCTTTTCATTTATTAACTGTTTCATGCTTATTTAGTTTCAATGATATGTTTTGTCACTAAATGAAATTAAAAAAAGGAATTTATTACAGCTCGAGTTGTCAGCAAATGATCGGAAATTTGATCAGAAATCTGGAAGCATCATTTAAAGCCTCCTGGAGTTTCTATCAATGATTTAGGAAGATTTTTTTAAGGGAGAATATTTTTTTTAAGAAATATCCTCACATAATGAAGGAAAAATCAAGTGTGAATCATTCGACATTACCAGAGCCTTATTATCTTGCATTCAGTGATGTGCTTTTGTACCATCAGGAGAAAAAACGATATGTTCAGTGACAACCGTCTCCAGACTCCAGGAGCAGCTCCTTACGCAGGAGTTTCGTTCCCTCCTGCTCCCACTTGTTGCCATTTCTGTTGTTTCTTGATGAGACTTTCTGAGAACTCGTGACTCAAAGGAAGCACATCAGGCTCTATTCAACACCTACACAAGCTCAGAGAGCTCAAAGAGGCATTCGCTCTGAAGCTTCTCTCCTCTCCATCCATCCAAAACCTGTACTCTGCAGGGGGGGTTGACGCAGCATTTTCTGCCCAGGGTGCATACTCGCCTGCCTGTCTGTCTGCGCACTCAGGGAAGTACACAGACAGGATTATAATCAGTGAAGGAGGAAGAGGAGGACAGTGAGGGATTACAAGAGGAACACAAGCAGGATGGAATGAACCACTGCAATAAAGAAGAAACTGAGGGAAGATTCCAAAAATTCACTAAAAGGAAAAGAGAGATTTAGGTTCTCTAAAACTTTTGAATGTGGGATTCTTGATTTGGAAAGAGAAAGTGGACTTCTTTATCATAACCAAGCAACAAACAAGTAGAATTTTCTTCAGTGTAAGTATCATTTTGTGTCAATCTAGAAAAAAATGTATTGTTTAGTAAAAATTTGACAGTTTAAAAGCAATTTTTAAAATGTACTATGGCTTAAAACGTGCAACAAAAAATAACAAGCTATGTTTAATATTAAATATACTTTAAAGATGCTGGTTAAACCCTATTTTGAAGGATGATTGTCTGTTATGAAACTTTTGATACACCCAGCTATGAATGATTTAAGACCCTGGAGAAGAAAATGTAAAGTTGGAGTATTTTAGAAAAGCAAAAATGGAAAAAAAAAAAAGATAAAGAGTTTAACCTATCATAGATCATATATTCTTGCAAATAAATGAAACTAGTTTCACATTCTTCAAGTTTGACCAAAAAAATCAAGAAGTCAAAGGAAAATGGATAACAAAGTTGCAACGTTTTTTTAACATAAAAATGTGAGCAGAAAATAGATAATCTTTTAGTTTAATTCGGGCTGTTTGTGAAGCAAACACACAAAGCTATAAAAAGAAAAAAAAAACAAAAGAGAAAATAAAAAAGAGGAACAAATCAGACAGAATTTGACAAGTTTATATGAAGATTCATAGTTAAACTCTGAAAAATAATAAACATCTATTCTAAAGTTAAGCAAGACAATTGAATAATAGAGTTCTGAGAACATGAGAAATATATATTTTTTAATTATTTCCAATAGGGGAAGTCTTTTCTAAACTATTTCTTTTAAGTTTTGAATAAACTGATTAAGACCCCCTTCAATAATTACTTGTTTGGACTGCTTAAGACTGAATAACTTAATAAAGGTAATTGTTTTGGATGTATCACATTCAAAACGCGACAGGATGTGTCAAAGTTGGTCTTTATTGGAATCAAATTAAGGAATTCTTGAAACATTTGGGGACTCCTATCATTGAAAACAGTTTAGACACATACATATACATACATAGTACAATGTGACATTTCACTGCATATTATACCAAGTATGTATATGTATGAGACATATACAATTTGAGTTTGAATTTGACAAAACCTTGGAGATATTAATGGTAAAATAAGCAAAAAAATCTTCATTAATGTGCCATTAGCAAATTTATACCACAGTGTGAATGCAGGGAAGACTTACAGCACAAATCAAACCACCAATAACAATGAATTTATTTTATATATTATTAAAAAAATATTTTCAAATCACACATTGATTATAACATTTTTACACATTTCTCAGCTGAACATAAAACTCCAGAGACGGATTTTTAAAATCTACACATTATAAATTCGAGTTTAGAGCAGACAAAAGCATTTTCGTTCTATGTCTAAACATAATTAAACCAAATAATTCAAGTATATCCAAGTGACACTGAAAAGCACTGAATTATGTGCCTGTCATAAACCAAGTCACATTAAAAGGTTTGGTAGCTGAAGTGTTTTTCTCTAACACTGACCTCACCTTCACTTGTTTGCTCCTGCAGATTCAAAAACACCTTTCCAAGTGTGTCCACTTCAGAGTCATTTGAATATATTTAAAAGCGAAAGGAGCTGTTGTGTCAGCGACCTTTGCACCATCGCTCTCTTCAAAATCTCTTTCTTCCCCATTGATTCATCTAATAGCACCACTTTAAACTGTGCTGCACCTCACCTCCATCCCAAACACCTCTGTCTGTGGAGACCTCTTATTTGCTGTTTCCACGGCGACTAGCCTGCGTTGAGAACACCTAGACCTGGCAACTAACATTAACCGGATTGTGATGTTTTTGTCTTTCATTTGTTTCCTGTTTGTTTTGTAATCTTTATCAACAACAAAAAAAAAGTTGCTGCTCCATTTAATATGAAATATATATAATTAATATGAGGAATTATTCCACAACCAGGTGGAAGTCTATGAAGCAGGAGGTGGGAGCACACGACAAAAGTGGACAAGTGAACGTATAACTTACAGAGTTTATGGAGCACAATTTGAGCTAAAGTAGTCTCTATAGACCCAGATCTGACAGTTATATTCCTGCATGTTTAAATTACTTAAGAAAGCTAAGAATCAGGGTTTGAAAGGCTGGACTTAACATCAGCAGCCTCTAGAACTGCAAGTAACATGTTAAATAGCTCACCTGAGAATGTCCAAATGACCCCAAAGGGTTATCCTGAATTATTTTGAGAGTGTTAAAAGACCCACTCCTATCAAAATTGTGCTTCAACATTATTGTAACCTTTATTTATACAGGTTGGTCGATTGAGAACAATTTCTCATTTACGATGACCTGATTACGCATAAGCAACATGTTCTTGTGGCATTTTTTATGATGGGGGACATATGTAAATAAATGTAATTTTAAATTGGATTTCAGAGTATTTCTTTGTTCAAATTCTTTTCAATTAGGAGCAGACCAAAAAATAATGCCTAAAAAAGCTTGTAGCAGTAATGTAGAGATAAAAATAGTGGGCCACAAGCTCGCTGTATCTACTATGATTCTCTTAAGCCTTTCAGAGTGAACTATGTCTCTATATAAGATCATATATTACCTTTGGACCACTAAAAATAATTATTTATGGAATATTCGTTATATTTTGTGAGTTTGTTCATACCCAGAAGTAAAACGGCTCGATTCCTGAAGCTCCGCCTGCCGCTGAGTGTGGCTGCAGTCCGCTCCACGACGTCATCCTAGATTCTGTGGCAGTATGCCTGTATTTCTCCCACGAAAATAATCCAAACTTCGTCAAAGATGGATGCATATGTGATATATCTTCCTTTAGTAGGCCTGGCCAGCGCTACACTGGTTCACAGCACACACGCGGCTCCTTCAAGACAGGACACAGTTGGAAGTTATACGGTAGTCTGCATCTAAAATGAAAGTTTTTTTGCTGATCATCACTGGAAAAGGGGAAAAATTGAAGGTTTTGTTAGTCTGGGGGTGAGGCTGGCAGAGCAGACTCTTCCTGGAGGGAGCCGTTAGCATCGATCTTACATCAGCACGCTTCCAACCGCTCGTTTTCATGGGTATGGGAGGGGCTGCTGCAGACTGTGCAGGTTTTTAGAGGATTACTCTTAAATGCATGAATGGATCAAAATACCACTTTGGGGTTCTTTATAGTAAGGAATGAACAGTAAAATGCTTTTAAAACCTCAAAAAGTAGAATTTTCATGGTAGGGCCCCTTTAAGTTATGGTAAAATAAAGGTCCGCAAAAAGTCTTTTGTTAAGAGTCGAGAGTCGAAAGAGCCGATTCTTTACCAGGAGTCAAATCGAAAGAATCGGCTCCTGAGAAAGAATCGAAGTGCCCATTACTAGAATGAGGAATTGTAAACTAGCATGTAAATAAATGAATGATGGGAAATGGAGGCGGGCTTGCTCCGCACCATCAGTGTTCCCCACAACTCAGAGGTGAATTTCTAATCAACTCCTGGTGCTCTGCAGAAATTATGTCCCAGATAACGACACAGAATCTACTGGAATGACATGGATCGTGCTAACAGTTGGAAAGTGACAGTACATCAAAGAACACAAACACTTTATGATTCTCTTTGCTTGCCATTTAGAAACTTGGGAGCTGTGCATGATCAAATGGCCGCATCTCAGCGACTTAAAGAAACTGAGAAAATGAGTAATACCCAAACAACGATCTTCAATAATCTAAATCCCAAATCTGTGTTTTTTCCATGTTCCTGGTCCATTAGGAACTTTGATAAACACACGTCCTGCAGTATCTCAGCAGAAAAATCAAAACAAACAATAAACAAATATGTCCGTGACAGGCAGCTCCACGATTCCATAACCTTTTGTTTCAAGGTTAATAATAACGCAGCTTGTTGGATAACATCACACACTTAAAACGGCTTACAGCACAGCAACGTCAGCAAATGTGAAGGTTTTGCTGTGTTTTACAACAGCACAATGCTTTCATTATCTACAGAGCTGGTCAGACAGGGGAGAGCCCTTCAGATAATTTACTGACTCAGCACAATGCAAATGTTAAACTAAGCGTAGCTAAAAAAAAAGAAATTAAATAAAAACTAAAACAGAACCTAATTTTGATCAATTTAGCTTGAATGAAGTTCCAACTTTCTAATACCTCTCCTTTTAGCTTAAAATGTTCATGCACAGAAGTTGCGATATGAAAATGTAGTTTGTAGGTGTTTCATGTCCTCCTGACTATCAGCAACATAAATGTTTACTCCGTAGAGGACACATCTTCCAACAACTGCATAACATGGAATTATACCCTCTTAGTATCTATAGAGGACATTTTGAGCTTTTCAACAACACCATATATGAAGGGATGGGGCTCTGGGAATTGTAGTTTTTGGTGGATTTAAATAAATATTTGAATCTTTTTGATCTGTTTGTCAGTAGGAAATCACTTTTCTATAGAACGAATAAAGAAGACAATATAAAGAAAGTCAGATTTAAACTAAAATAAGTGTTAAAAACCAAGAAGTGGATCATTTTCATGACTTATTTAACTTGAAGCAAATCTTGGTGTTATGTTTGATAAATTTGTGTATTTAAAATTGCCAATATCTGTGTCCTTAACATTACCATCTTCTGTGCTATATTACCATTGTTAGAGTTGTTACTTATAACTTTGTAACTTTTCTTTCCTGAAATGTTTATTATTTTTGTATGAGCAGGAAGTCAATATATATATATATATATATATATATATATTATTGTTTTATGTATGATAGGGGTGGAATTAAATACGTTTTCTTCCTCCCACTCCTTTTTGAGCTTTAAATGAATCAGCATTTAATGTAAATTTGTTTTTGCTTGTATTGTATATCGTCCTCAGTTGCTCAAAACAAATAAAATTACAATTAACCATCATAATGCTATCAAATCCTATATTTTTCCCCTATTATCAGGTTGGGACTTCTGACTGAAGCTGGAACTTGTTTTATGTTGCAGAGGAACAAACCCTGCCTCAGCTGAGACGCTCTGATGTTTGGACTCCTGCAGTGGACCCCTCCAGGTGATCCTTGTAGCAATGGGAACAAGGAGATCCAACAGGTTAGAAAGCACTTCAGGACAAAACATTTTCAGATCAGTTGAGCTTTAACAACAAAAACAGAGTGAATTAACTCAGAATAAATAAAAACCATGTTCTGAGAGGTCTCTGTGGTGCTGTCTGTGTTAGTCATGAAATGTCCCGGTGGAAGGGGCTTGTTATTTGGGTTAGATGAGTCAAGCGCAGCTCAGAGATATTTACAGCAAGCAGATCTTCAGAAAGGCCATCCTGTGCTGTCCTGAACTCACACACAGACAATTCCTGCCTTCAGGGAACAGCAGGCCCTTAATAACTAGAATATTTGCGCTCTTTACATCCTACGGCAATCAGGAAACAATTTTTTGCCTTTAGAATGTTCTCTTATTAGAATTTCCTTTTGTTTTAGTTTAGTGTGGGAGTTAATTTTTTTCAAAGAGTTTAAACCGTTGGGATGTGAAGTACTGAAGGGATGGACTCTCATTGAGATGGCAGTGGGCTAATAAAGGATTATTGTTATGTGATTAAACTTAACATTATCTACATATGATGAAGTGATTGAAACATCTGTCTGTTTCTAAACAGGTTGTCTGACTGAGACTGACTCAGATATAATCCTGTAATCTGTGATGACAGCAATCCTTAGATAAACTGACCTTGTTAATGCATAATCCTCAAAGTAAATGAGAGATAGAAAGAAAAGAGTTTACAAAAATATTTCAGGTTGAAAGTTATATTCCTAAAAGTATCATTTTTATGAACCTTTTACTTATGATGTTATTTTTTTTAATCAGAGTATAATTTCCTCCTCTACAACCTCAGATTAAGATTTGGTTTGCTCCAAGACATGAGCAGATCTTGGTTCCAGTGCTTAGCTCCACCAGTTTTGAGTTAAAGTTTGTGATTTAATGTTTTTTTTATTGCACTAGAAGTGGAATGGATTGTACAAAACATCTCTACAAATGAAGGAAATAATAAAAACACAACAAAGGCTAAATGTGTGTGATTTTATACGTCTTTGAGATTGACCAAATTTGATTTTAGCACCTGATTTATCTTCAGAGCATTTTTTTTGTCACACAAAACCCTTGCTCCTCATTTCATGGTATAAGAAGCAGTGTTGGACTGAAACCAGATGAAGAGATTTTGGATGGAGTTGAGTTTAAGTCATTGATCAATAGATTTAATTTAAAGGAAACACCCTTTGATGATGACCGTCCTTTTCAACAGGTACAGCATTGTGTCAGACATCATACCTGAGGACGAACTGCAGAAGATCTCCAGCTTGGGAGTACCTAACGGCCAGGGATCCCTCAAAGTCCAAAAGTACTTTGACTCGGAAGGAGGCGACAGCAGGAGGAGGTCTGGAGCCCTTGCTGTCGTGCCGAGCACCCGGGAGCAACGAGGGATGAACAACTACAATGGCAAGGTTCTGACAAGGGGGTCCAACCAGATCCGGAGCCGTTTCGTCAAGAAGAATGGGCAATGCAACGTTGTTTTCACCAACATGGAGGAAAGGAGGCAGCGCTACCTTGCAGATATCTTCACCACCTGTGTGGACATCCGCTGGAGATACCTGTTCTCTATATTTTGCATCAGTTTTCTTCTCTCCTGGCTGTTTTTTGGCATCATCTTTTACAGTGTCTCCTTGGCACATGGGGACTTTGAAAACCTCCCAACACGGAAAGGGGACGGACTGCTTGCAGGGAGCTTACACGGACCATCTTCTGGGTACATAGCAGGAGGTCAGACTCAAAGGATGCCCTGCATCCTTCATGTCCAGGGCTTTGTGGGGGCGCTCCTGTTCTCCATGGAGACCCAGACCACTATCGGCTACGGCTGGCGCTGTGTTACTGAGGAGTGTCCTGTGGCGGTGATAACGGTGGTGATACAGTCCATCGTTGGCTGCATCATCGACTCCTTCATGATTGGCACCATCATGGCCAAGATGGCCCGACCCAAGAAGAGGAACCAAACCCTCATGTTTTCCAAAAATGCCGTCATTACCCTTCGCGATAGCAAGCTCTGCCTCATGTGGAGGGTGGGCAACCTGCGGAAGAGCCACATCGTGGAAGCGCACGTCCGCGCACAGCTCATCCGCTCCTACGTCACAGAGGAAGGGGAGTTCATCCCCCTGGAACAGATGGACCTCAACGTCGGCTACGATGAAGGCACAGACAGGCTGTTCCTCGTGTCTCCACTGGTTGTAATTCATGAAATAGACAAAGACAGCCCTCTGTACACTTTAAGCAGAGCTGATCTGGAAGCAGATGACTTTGAGATTGTTGTCATATTGGAGGGAATGGTGGAAGCCACCGCCATGACCACCCAGTTCCGTAGTTCTTACCTCGCCAGGGAGATTTTCTGGGGTCACAGGTTTGAGCCTGTGATCTTCGAGGACAGGGACTGCTACAAAGTAGACTACAGTCGCTTCCATAAGACCTACGAGGTGCCCTCGACGCCCCACCTCAGCGCCAAGGAGCTAGACGAAGCCGCCAGCCGAGCCTCCTCTGCCGCGTCTCCCGCATCACCTTTCAGATCCAAGCAAGACCTGATCCAGCGAACGCTGAGCGCCTTCTGCTACGAGAACGAGGTGGCACTGAGCGGCGGCGAGGAGGAGGAGGACATATTTGACTCCTCGCAGATCGTCGGCATGGAGAGGGCAGAGGAGAGGAGGACTTCAGTGGATTTCCACAACATGTTCCACGACAACTCCACTGTGGCTTCAGGAAGCCACAATGTCATGTGTGTCCTGGACATGGACAACAACCAGATGGAGTTTGACATCCTTCAGACTGCCATTCCTCTTGATCCCGTCACTTACAAAAGTGAGCAGGATACCTAGAAGAAAAACGAAAATAATACTCAGAGTTAAATGAGAGTTTCATTGGATTTGATCTGTGCTGAGAGTATTGAAACCCCTTTGGCCTTTCCGGTGTTTTATATTTGCATTTATGTGTTTTTCCTTTAATAGTGATGTCAATTAATCTAATTTCCTGTTCAAGATTCAGCACATGAGAATGAATTCCTAAAAGAGCCTTACAAAGGTAAAATATTCCATCTTTCAACCCCTTGATCCCTAATGATGCAAATATCAGACCACTTCTGCTCTAAATCTAACTGCAATTAGGATCTACATCAGGGGAGAGCAAACTACATCAAACCCTTTAATCTGGCCCACCAAACTGGAATAAATTATATTAATAATCCTTAATCATTTTTTATTCTCCCTGTAATTCTGGTTTCTACTTATGGATGGTGGATTATTGTTTTCCTGACATTGATATTTGTTTTTCAAGTCATTTTTCTGATCATTTAAACACCACATGAAAGCAGCATTTATCTAAATTTGCGTTTATTTCAGAGGGACATCTACCCATTGGAGCAATTTCTGCTAAAGTGACTGCAAAAGCCAACATTTTTGAAATACAAACACCAAAATGTTCTGTTTTGATAACACTTTTAATCAAAACTGAAGTAGGTTTTCGTCCAGATTTCATACTATTTCGTTTATGAAATGGATTACAAAAGACAATTGTCAAATTTGAAAACCCATTGTGGCCCAAAAGGTTTACCCACTCCTGATCTACATGAAAGTAAAAACACAAGTGAATTCTTTTTCACATTAAGAAAATAAATTCAGGTGTCAAGGGGTTAAATTCTGGTTTCAAAGCTAAAAAGAAAAACATCAGAAAAGCAGAAAGTCACTAACTTGATTTCTGTTTTACTAAAACATTTTTTTGTAAACTTAAACATTCAAATAGATATTTTTAGCCGAATTCTTGCAGACCTCCTCTGTCTTTGACATTTTTGCTTCATGGGAAAAGGTCAAAATCATTCACTGACACATTTCTGATTTGATTTTTTTCTGCGCAGTAAAAACAAACATTCAAAGTGCAATAAAAGTCAGTAGATAGAGTGCTTGTCAAAGCAGAACTAGAAGTCTTAATGATTTCAGCACAGAGAGAATCCACTTCATCTTTACAGCACATTTGAATTGTTTGATTGAACTTAATTTAAAAAGTACAAAAAACCCAGAATATTTATTGACTTTAAGAATCTTACTCTCTAACTTGTTGGCTTGTTTGTTTGTTGTGGAAGTTGTGACAAGAGAAACAATCCTGAAAAGTGGCTTTTATTCTTGTTTGTCGTGTTGCTGTTTGCCAAAGGTTTGGAGTTTGGGAGGAAAACACAAAACGCCTCTGACTTGAATCTGTGGGTCATGGAGCAAACATGTAAGTGTACTTGATGGTAGAACGGTGAGAAACCACAGAGAAGCACAAGTTGTTGGAACGATCTCTAAGACAGTCCAACATGTTGCAGGATTTGCACATGCAGAGAGGATATATTCTCGTGTAACTGAATGCTATGAAGCTGCTTTGGATTCATTCTGGCACTTAGATGAAGTTGAATGAAAGCTGCTTCGTAAGCAGGAGCATCTGGAGAGCAGTAGTTTGACAGAAAATGTCTTTTTAATATGTTATTAAACTTAAATTCATGGGGAAGAGGGGAAGATGTAAAACGGTTTAGGATTTTACTTTACTTTTTTGTTATTGAAGCACGCTTTGATCAAATGAGTCCAGAATGGCTCAGCAATCACTGCAAAAACAGCAAATGAAGCCCAGAGCTGATGTGAAAACCCCGTAAATCATAAAAAATGTATTTCCCTTTAGGATTCCAAAGCATGTGTGCAACATCTAAGATGTTTCACTGGAGTTACACTCCAAATAACTTCAAGTTTTTTTCTTCATACTAAAAACTACTTTTTGTCTAATATTGATTTTATTATCAAAACACATTAATCATGGGATGGTGCACTTTTGTCGAAAGAAAATATACCTTTTGCCACTTTCAAACTTTAGAAATTGTAAACAAAAAAAGATTAAACTTGTAAATCTTCTAAAAATAAGATTGAAACTCTAAATGTTTTTGAAGAACTTTAAATCTATGAGAAAGAATCACCACCAGCCAGGACAATCTTACAAATATAGACATATTTATACTCGAAGATCTTATTGTATTATTAATTCTAATGTTCAGTAATAATTACTGTAAATCTACACATATCGTAACGATTACTGTTTTGTAAAATATTGGTCAGATCAATTTAAATATAAAGTGTGTTCCCCTATCTTATAGTTGTATTTTCAGTCAGGTTTTTTTGGCTGTTTATTTTTTTTTTATGTTATACATGACTTTGTTGGAAATCCTTAATTGAAATAAAGAT
>NC_050519.1:19250963-19302321 GCF_002922805.2 Oryzias melastigma | reverse complement strand
TTTTTTCCTTAAAATCCACCAGTGCAGTCATTAATAGCAACTCTCTTATTCAACAAATAATCAAAATACATATTTTAGCAAAAACAAATAAACTTTTAAAGAATAGACAATTTCTGAATCTGACCATGTTTTGATTTTTAAAAGGAAAATTTTAGATTTAAACATTTATTTGAATCATTTGCATAAATTCAGATACTCAAATGTAATTTTCTGCTCCAAATAGCTCTCAAGAGGGATTCAAGACATTAAAAATGTATTTAAGTGGTGGAAAGTTTCATAAAACAACTGTCCTTTTGCTGGAATTTTTTAATTGAGGTGAAAAGTTTTTGCAAATAAAGTTTTCTGGTTTTTCAATAAACATGAAATTCCATGTTATAGACTAAAGAATGTCTCAACACAATAAAAGTTACACAGAAAATTGTGTAAAGAGCACTTTATTATTCCTTGTTCACTTTTGAATGTTGTAAATAAACATTTATACAGTGACTTTTGTCTGTCTTTTTTCAGTTGATGGTTTTCCAGAGCTCAGAGCGTCTTAGTTTGTCATGTGGACGTTCAGATTTCTCTGTGGTTGTTTTTGCTCGCCTCAGGTGATGTCAAGGATGCTAAACACGCTGTTGTCACGCTGTTGTCTTGTAAAAAATTACTTTAATTTGACTGGACAGGATCTTAAAATATGAACCTAAAAGAAAGCTTTAGTTAGATAAAAATTTTGAAAGCTTAGTATTGACACAAACTGTTGGAAAAAGATGTAAGTTTCATCAAGCAGATGATACAAATCACCTTCATTTCAACCTTATTTTGCTTGTCAAATTATTTAAATAAAAATAAAAAATGACACCACTCGTATTAAGTGAAAATGAACAAAAACAAGTGATTTACAGGCCAGCAGTCATATGATCATAATTCAGCTTTTTCTTTTTTTACACGGCGGTGATCAGTGACAGATGAAGCTTTTAAAAACAGCCTCTCTGGGAAAATGGTTCAGTCATGTGCTCTGATCATCTGTGGGCTAATGAGAAATAAAAAATGTCAGCCACAGTCACAGTTAAAACATTTGGCTTTCAGTCCGCCGTTAAAAAAAGAAACACTTTTGCTGCAGGAAAGGTTTTTTTTTTATTTGCTATAAAAGTTTATAGAAAAGGGGATTTTAGTCTGATGATTTGGATGTGGAACAAATTAGAACTGTAATGTATGTGGAGTTTCACAATAAAACGTGTGCAAATGTGATAAATACTTCACAAAAGATTTAAGAAATATATCTACTGAAATAATCCTCGTTAAAAAAGCCCATTAGGATGATAGTTTATTTTTACTTTATTGTTTTAAATTATGGATAAAGCAGAGTATTGTTTATTTTCAATGTTTATATGGGAATTTGGGGATTTCCAGAACCAACAGAAGCCTTTTTGTCTGAAATACAAAACAGAAATCTTTCTGGATCTTTTCAATCTTTTAATTGTATTATCTATAAAATCCCCTCAATTTTTTTTATTATTATTATGATTTTGTTCCTTGCAGACTTTATATAATTTTGGTTTCCAAAAACACTTTTAGGTCATAGTTTGAGGTCATTCTGAATATTTGTGATCAATTGTGCATTAATGCTGTTTTATTTGGATTTGAAGATTTATATGCTATTTTTGAAATCAAGTAACTTTTCCAAAATTTAACCTCCTAGATTTTAAATTTCTCATATTTGCCATAAATACAATGAATTTAATTGGGTGTCAAAGTCTGTAAAGGTTTGTTTATGTATTTATAGCGCCCTCTGCTGGAAAACCAACGTCACACTTTAATCAAAACTGAATTCACAGCTGAGAGAAGGCATTAGAGTTTAAATACATTTCTTTTAGAAGGCACAATTATTCACGAAAGGTAAACAACACAACCCACAAACAAACACGAGGCGGAAATGTCAATACAAACAAACGTGAAGACACACAACTTTGAAGTGCAGATGAAAGTCTATTGTAATGACAGACCTCAATCCGAACAGAAGGATCACATTAAGTGCAGATTGTGGAGTAAGTTTAATTTTTTTAACAATAACTTTTATCAAAAGCCTTCAAACAAACTGGTTTGTGTTGATGGATTTTGACTTTTCTTCTTGGCTGTAAACTCCATGCTGTAGAGAAGCTGGTTCATTGAAGGAGGAGCAGAGTGGAGTTTAATGGCTTTACAAATTAAAAATATCTGTTGATATTTTTGTTTCTTCTGTTACTTTCAGGACACCCCAGAACAAAGCTTTCCTGCCCTGTCAGCACTTTGATAACACTTTTATCTTTTATAAATTTGCAGTTATCAGGATGATATAACTGACGGCTCCCCCCCCAGCACAGACACCACAGCTGATCTCCAGAAGGTCCGCATGACTGCCCTTCACTGTCAGCCCAGTTGGTGCCGGTGTCAGCACTGAAACCTGAACCAGTGGAGGAACGTTTTGTTCAGGACTGAGTCCAGGTTCTGTCCACACCAC
This sequence comes from Oryzias melastigma, assembly GCF_002922805.2. NCBI lineage: Eukaryota > Metazoa > Chordata > Actinopteri > Beloniformes > Adrianichthyidae > Oryzias > Oryzias melastigma. Next base: position 19,299,842 of record NC_050519.1, on the reverse strand, counting down.
CTGCATTGTCGTGTCAGTGTGTGCTGAAGACATGGAGATGACTGCTGCACTGATGTATTGAAAGTCTCGACAGTTTAACAACAGAGAAGATCACACGTCCTCAGCTTTGCTGCTCCTCCCACAAATCCATTTGCCTTACAAAAGTAGCACCATGTAAAAGCAAATTACGTCAGATTCATAACCAAAAGTATTATTATGAAAAATACATAATGTACTAAACACAATTTTATTTACTTTTGTGCAACATCTGCATATTTTTTCCGGTTTGTTCTTAGCAGGTTCTGCTACCTTTCCACTCATCTTATGTGAAGGACTGCTCACCTCTGTGCCACAACTATGATGAAGATGATGAATACTTTTATTTAGACTGCAGTCATAGACAACAACTGAATTTTAACCAAATTATTTCAACAAAAAGGCTTCTTATTTCTGTGTCATCATTTCGTCTGCTTCTTTTTTCTGGCCGAGAAGATAACCTGAAACCTTTACTGAATCTTTGTGTTTGTAGGTGAATCCTGGAGCCATTTAGAAAAAGTTGACAGAACAAAGAGAGTGAACTACTGATAAAGACATGAATATTTTAAACAGAGGGGAGGTAAAGGCACTACTGTAAATCCATGGAGGGCTAAAATGAAAAACTGCATCCTTTATTCCCTTAGTGGTGAATAAACTTAACACACTTATTTCTTCAACCAATTCTCAAATTATTCATGTTGAGATTTATTTTTGGGTTATTTTTTAGAGCATTTTTTTTTTTTGGTTATAATAGTTTCATTTTAGCCCGATTTATGTTTGTTTTTTTTCCCCCTGAGGTTTCTATTAGTCAGAATAACCCAGAAAAGTTGTTTCCTTTTTAACCCTAGAACACTTTTGCTATAAAAAGTTACACCATGCCTGGTAATTTTTACGCGATGTAATATACCCAATAAAAACTATTTGCCATAAAAAATTGTCTAAAATATGAAAACACAGGATAAGTTAGTTTTATTTTATTTTCAACTGTGGTTTATGTAACAAAATGGAAAATAAAAACATAGGATCCAAAAATCATGCTAAAAAATTACTGAAAAATTAGGAATTTGAGAACAAAAAAATATTTAGAAAAATAATGAATGATACTGGAGACTTGGCCTTTGGTCCACCCATTCCTGGGACATGTGATACTTTACCCAGGCACCCTTGACACTCAGAAAAATGCAACACATTGAACATTATATAAATACTTTTGCTTGGGTGAAAATCACCCGGTGATAGCGGTCTAGAGTTAAACATTAGAGTTGGGTTGAACACAATAACTGTGGAGTTTTTAGTGTGTGTTTAACACCGGCCCAACATGAAAACATCCAAAGTAAGTACCCTAATTAACCATTAAATTTTGGTTAACAGTCCAATATTTTAGTTTTAACTATGAGAAATACATAAAGTTGTCTTAGTGAAAAGTTTTCTTGAGTGTGTCAGATGTTGAGGACGATCAGTTCTGTGGTGTCAAGAGGAACTGAAATCGTCTTAGATCTCAAACAACTCAGGAATTGTGGATTCGTAGCAAATCTAAAATGATCTGTCAAATGAAATCTAAAAGATGAGGTTTTTTTGGACTGTCAGCTGGCTTCAGCTTATCAAATCCAAATTTTGAACATCAATAGTTCATTTGTGTGCAAATAATAAGCAGCTGCAGCTCTGAGCCTCGTGGATCTCTGGTTTTGATCTTTCTTCAATTACATCCACCTTATCTCTGTCTGTCAGTCAGTCAGGAGGTTCCCATGCATGAAGGAGAGTCCTCAAAGCAGAATCAGCCTCCATGTTGGACCTCTGAACCTCAGGAGGACTGAGAGGCTGAATCTGTTTGAGACGAGAAGATGAAACGAGGGAAATGAGGACGAAGGGCACGCAGCTCAGAAACCACCCCTCCAGGCTATCGGCTTTTCATTAGCAAGTCAGTGAGTGAGTGGACGGTCACGCAGGCAGGGCCACGTCGGACATTAGGGTGATTTGGGGGCTCCCACTGACTCCTATTGTGCATTGTCTCTGAAGTGAGCACCAGAGTCTCAACAGTGGACCTTTGTGTGGCCATTTTACAGCCTGTTAGCATGCTTATTATGGGATGTGTGTGTGTTTCTGCTTGTGTCAGGGAGTATCCATCACGTCCTGGCTTTTCCCATCTCTCTCCTGGGACTTACACTCCTCTGGATCACCACTTTCTTTTCTGTCTTCCCCTGAGGCAACGATGCACCTCTGCTCCTGTCCCAGACTCCTTCCTGTTCCTCATCGTCTTTCAAATTGTCGTCTCAGATGAGAGTCTTTGAATTTGCCAGGAGTTTGTGTTATTTCTGCCTTCAAGGATTATTCCAATCTCCGTCTCACCTCTACATCTGGATCATAATTATATTGTTAAAGATTCTCAAATTACTTTTTATGACATCCTCGTTCTAATTTAAGCAAATTGGCAAAAAATAGTTCAAAATCTACTTTAATAAGTATTTATGCATTTTTGTCAACTTATTTGATCATTTTTCCTCATGAAAATCTGAATAATTGCCTAAAGGCTGACATAATTAGGTTTTATTTTCATTTTCATAGTTTCGGATTAAAAAAGTGTGAAAAACAGAGACAATAAGAGAATTCTGTGACAAAATGTAGATATGTTTTCACTGGATCAAACCCGTACTGCATGTGATTGACAGTAAACTTTAAACATGTGTAAAATATGGTTTTGTGACAAACAAAATTTAACTCAAATTAAAACATTTTTTAAAAACAGTATTTTTTTTAACCTGAAAGAACACTATGAACATTACGCTCAAACATCTTTGGCCTGCAAAGCACAACTTCAGACCTAAAATAGTGTTTTAGCCATTAGATCTGTTTATGGGATTAAAAATGATGAAACTTTGAGTAGTCACTGCGATTGTGATCATTTCAGCCCTTTTAGCATTCCTATGTCCTATATCCCCATTTTCCTGTTTCCTGTAGCTTCTCCTGACAGAAGCTAAATTACATCTGAATGCAAAAACTTTTCATGTTTTAGACTGTGGCAACAAACAATCTTATTTTTCTGGACAGAACAACTAAAGAACCATCCACAGCTTCGTCCTTTTCTGGGCTGCATTTTGTCTAGTTTGGCTCATGGACTTCTGTGAGTTTAACTAAAACTGCTTTGTTTTAGTTAAACTTACTTTGACTGTGCTGGTTTTTGAAGTTCAAACTCACAAAAATCTACTTTTTTGCTGTTTTACTTCTCAATATGAAGAAAAAAAAATTATGGGACTAAAAATGTGCAGACAAAGCCAAAACTGTCCTTTAACTTGCTACTAATTCATCATAAATTCCAATAGCATGTAAACATGATTTGTCTGGACAAATCTTCTATGTAGTGATTTTTGCCAAAACTAATTATTTTTTAAGATTTGAAATATACAGCAGACTCTGCAACCTTTCATTTAAATAAAAATGATCCACAAATGAGCTGCTATTCTAAAACTGAACTTTATAAAAACAAGAAATGTGACAGAATACAAAAATAAGGATAAGGATGCTTAACTCTTCTGAGGTTCACATTACCCCCAATGACTTGTACTCAAGCTCCCACTTTTCATGAAAAGTCTATGTAAACGTGTAAATGCTTAGGTTTTAAGTCCAAATCGGATCTATATTTTGATCTACTGTAAAAGCGTTCCCAGGGGTCTTTCAATTATGCAATAAAGACACTAATAGATCTATTTGTCAGCAAGTGGAATTTAGAATTGGAGTAGAGCAGGGAGATGTTTGTCCGATACTACATCATAAACCTGAGCTTTTTTAAACCAGTGTTTTTATCTGCTCCTGATGCAAAACGATTTAAATAAAAAACACAGATAAATCCAGTTTTAATCTTACATTATTTTATAAATATCCTCCATTGAGAGAACAATTTTAAAATCACCACCAACTCGATTTTTATTATGCAAGTTTACGACAGTTTTGGAGCTACAAAACGAGTGATCTCTGAACGCTCGTTGACAGTTAAAATTTGACCAATCAGGGACTGGGATTTGGTGGTGATGTGTGGATGGCATCCTTTTTACCGTACGAAAATTGAACAGGAATGCAGGTTTAGCTTGTTCTACAATGCATATCGTGTCCCCGGTGTGTCTGTAGTTGGAAAGCTACACATTCATTGATCAACATGCAGTAACTTTTCACCTGCAGTGGGAGATTATTGGAGGAAATCAGGGAAAAATGTGAATTATCGGCACCACAGGAATTTAGAGCAGAACATGTTTATCTGTTATGCAAAAGGACGAGCATCTATCTCAGTCTTGTGTGGAACACGGCCGTTAAATACTTTCTAAAGAAGCTGCTTCTGATGAATAATCATACTCTGCATCTACAGTCCTTTTTATTGACTTTTAAGGCAGAATATTTCTTGATTTGCTCCAATTAACAGTGAGATTGTGTCAATGAGCAATTTGAATTTATCAACAACAAATGAATTACTGGCACCCTTCAAAATATCCCCATTTATTTTTGTACATATAGATTATTGAAACATTTGGCCAGAGAATCCAAACTGAATTCTCTTTGTTTCATCTAACTAATGATAGCGAGTTGAGTCTGGTATTTTCCAACCACCTAAAACTTATCAGAAGTTGAGAATATTGGGATCCAAACATTGACTGTATATAAGAAGATTTTTTTTACAGTCAAGAATTGTTACAGTCAACGGCTGTAGGACCTTTGCTGATGACATTTAAGTAAATTAAATAATGAATAATGGATTTGTTATTTTTTCATGTGGGCTACACTAGTTTTTATTTTGATTTTTAAACAAATCTTATTTTAAGCAATAGATCTAATGAAACTAGTTTTTTGACTCATAATTTACATATAATTTTGATAACTTTCTCTTAAAAAGTTTAATTCCTGTCTTATAACCTTACCAAGACAAATTCCTGTTGTTCCATTGGCAGATTTATTTATTTATTTACATATAGCAAGACAGAACCATATTTTAGCCTATTTTAAAGACATTTTCTGGTGCTGTCACACAGATCCAGCAGGTGGGCTCCGTCTGGACCTGTGTTGTCTGAGTGTGTTGGTGCCGGGCTGTCAGCGTTTCCCTGTAAAGCAGCTGTAGGTCCTGTGTTTGAACCCGGGCTCACATGGGCAGAACGAGGGAGGGCCGCGGGGCGAAAAGGCGATAGCAGAGGGGACCGATGCTCCGCAAACTCTCCCTCTTCCCTTTCATCTGCCTCTCCCAGCGTCGCACAAGGAACTCTTTGATTTGGGGAACTTTGCAACCAGCCTCCCCAGGTCCCTGGGGCCCCCCCCACCCGTTCACGCTGTTTAATTCAATGTTCTGAGAAAAACTCATGATTGGAAAATGACATCTTTTTCATATTCCCTCTTAAAAATACAAAAAAACTCACTTCTTCTCTGCCTGATTTTCACATCTATAGTGAACAGACTTTTCTAAAAAGTGGAGCCACTTACAACGGACTGCAGTGATGCTGAGGCTGGATGTGAGTCGTCAGATCTGTTCCTCTGTGATATGAAAGAGGGCGTTTGATTTAATCACAGCTTTAGTTAAACACATGAAAATTAAAAACAGGAGATTTTTCAAAAAAGTCAAAGCTTAAATATTTAGAAATGCTCTCCCAAGATGATAAATGACTTTGGTACAAAATCTCCTGAATACTCCATTTTAACAAAGATCCGATCTTCTTCAAGAGTACAGAATGCACTGAAATGAATATGAAAATCGGCACAATCAAGGATTCATAGTTTGCTATTTCCTAAAGTGACCTTTTCATCAAAAACTCCAACACATGCTCACCCTCATCAGCTGACTGTTCTCAAATACATAATTAGTTTAAGAAAAAATTATAATGTTCTATTGTTTCGTTCAGGATTAAAATTTGAGGGGAAAGTAGTGACTTTATGGTCTTTTTTTATTAATATTAAAGTGATATCAAATATTTTGTATATCTTTATTTAAATATGTTTTGCTTTCAACATTGAAAAAATAATTTTACAAACTTTTTTTGTCTTCAAATGATAATTCAAAGAGCAAAAAAAGCATGAATTCACATAATTGCTTCATATTTATTAACTAATAAACTGTATTTGTTTGTTTCTAATCTAATATTGATGCAGATGTTATTTACAAATGAGCTAAATAAAAAAAGTAAGTATACAAATCTTAAATTTCTAAAGGGAGAAGAAGAAGCCTTTCCAGCACTTGTTGTTCTGACCTGTAAACCAAGATGCCAGTTAATCTGATTATTGCATGTGAATCATTATTGTGAGAGAAACTCGCTAAAACTGAACATTTTGGGGGAGATGATCCTCCGAACAGCAGGCAGTCGGACAGAAACCGTCCCACAAAGGACGCCCTTGTTCCCACCGGAATTCTCCAACATCGTTTTCCACATTTTTATCCAAATGACTCAATCTCCGCATCCCTCGCCTCTCATTCCGCCCAATTATCATTTCTCAAGCATGTTCCCTCATCCCACGGAGATGAGCTGCCTGGGAGTTTCCAAACCTTTCCATGAAATCGGGATGCATGCATGAAGAAGTGTGTGTGGTCGGTTGGAACAAAATATGAAAGTTTTACAAAAAGACACAAAGAAAAGTGCATTTTCTCTCTATAAAACGGACACTTGAAGGTTTTTCTGGAGGTCTGGAGTTTCCTATTTCAACTTTTCGTGTCTGTTTTTTTTTTTATTTAATCACAAGGATTTTTTTTTTTTACTTAACATCTTTTCATCATTTTGTCATGTCAACTTCAGGAATCAGATTTAGTTTTAGTTCTCGTATTTTTTCATTAAATTCTGTCACTTTTCACAAGTTTATCTGCTTCATTAGAGTCTGTCAGTAATCTAAAATTCTAAAAAAAACTAAGGATAAAAAACACTTATATGTTTTTGAGAAGACGACATCATTAGATTAATACTTTGTGATGTTTTTCTAGCAACAAGACGATAGAAAATATTATTTTTTATCTTTAGATCATATGAAAAAATCCAAGTACATACATTTTAGACATTAAACAGTAGAAATCACAACCACGGATAAGATTAAAGGTTGGATTCATATTCCCTAAACCCAGAAAAAAATAGTCTACTTAAAAAGGATCTGCTTGAATCAATGTTCCTGAGATTTTTATGGCTACAACATTCAAAGCAGCTCTGTGATTTTACTGTGTCAGGGCAAATGTGATTCACCGAAATGAATTTGAGGATGGTGAAGGAGCCGCCTGTGGCAACATCTTTCATTTGAATCAGAATTGCATGAAATGTTATCAGTGTTTTCATCCAAACATGAAAACCAGCTACAGAAATGTTCACTTTGTTAAGTGTAATCTCAAACTCAATCCACGGTTTATGTTTAATGAAAAGAAAAAAAGGTAAAAAAAGACAGAAGAAGAAGAAACTCAAAACAAAAAGAAAAAATATATTTTTCTGTATAAAAAGTGGCAAAACACTGAAAATTAAATGTAAAAAAAAAACTTTTGAAAATAGCTGTAAAATATTTAAATATGTATTTCTGTATATATAATGATTAAGACAAAATCATCAAAACAAGAAGAGAAAAAGGGCATTTTCAATTTTTAATTTACTCATAGCTGGTTTAAAAATAAAACAAAGAATGAATATTTTACATGGAGTTATTACAGCAAAGCATAGTGGAGGAGATATGATGATGTGGAAGTGCATTGCTGAATGAACCCTTCAAAATGACAAGTTATGACTCTAACTTTTTTGAACAAGCAAGTCAAAATATTTTAGCTTTTTTCGTGAAGACAGCATTATAGTATGTATCATGCATGGCATTTTGAAAACTAGAATTCAACTTAAATTTTAAAAAAGACAACAAATATACACTTTACATTGCTTACAGTAAAGAATCCCTCAGATGAAAACCATGTTTTTGTGTTTTTAACATTTTCTCTTGCCATTTTTCTCATAATAGAGGACACATATTTAAAAAAATTAAGCTTAAAATTGCATTTCTGAGTATTTTTTTATTCGAATTGTTGTGAATCACGAGCAGACAAGAAAAGTCTTTGAAAAAAAAAAGTATTTGTAATATAGAAAATACACTGGACGGGGCACAAGCTCCCTGCTCTGCTCTATTCTGATGCATCAACGTGCAGACAAATAGATCCATGAACGTCTTTGTTTTCCTCAACTGAGCTGGAATCTGGAACAAAACTGTAACCTAGTGATAGAGAGTGTGAACAAGGAGCTCTTGGGTGATAGGAAGAGGGAGCGGGGTTGTTCTGCACCAACATTCCCACCCACAACTCAGTGATGAATTTCTAATGAACTCAAGCCGCTCTGCAGCAACTATGTCCTAGAAAACAGTAAACCTTGTAAACTATGTCCTGGGAAACAACACAGTTTGTTTTTCATTTTGGCTAAAAACAGCATAATTATATTTAAAAGACTTTAAAACGCTTTCACAAAATATCTATGAAACTGGACCATTTGGAGATGTTTAAGATTAAAATTTTTATTTTTTTGAAGGTTTTATGTTTGCAGATACAAAAGCTGGACTCTAGTCTGTTAATGAGAATTATAATGTGATTTACCTGCTGCCTCCTATCCATTCATTACCGTTAAAATCCTCCAAAGACCCAGAAAAGTCCAAACTATGACTAAAGTGCCAACATGATCATATACGAGTTTCTCCAACAAAATCAATTAATATGCAAAAAAAACATCAAAGCTAATTGGATTTTCAATCTAACGTTCATACAGACGCTTTAAGTTGTTTTATTTGGAAAAAAATGCAACAAAGATGATTAAAGAATACCTGAAGAGATCAGCCAGCCCTCATGGGTAACAAAACTCTCCCTCTTTCCTTCTCACCTGGGACCCCCCACCCCCCAACTGCAGCCCCTTGTATCAGTTTCCTTCAAATGTTTCCCCTCACACAACTGAGGTAACCAGATTCTTTCCTTTGGCTGCTCATTGGAGAAGCTCAACACACAAAGAGGCATTCATTAAAGCAGTAACTGTTTGATTTCCCCTCATATAGTCTCAAAACCTCGAAACAAACTTTACAGATACGTTCCATCGTTTTGTCAGCAGAAAATTCTGCATCTATTTACATTTATATACCAGAGGAAGCCAGAGTTTGATAGAAGTCCGGCTTGATAACATCAGTGACCTAATAACTGCACGGTTTACAGAGCGCCGGATCCTTGTGCAGGCTTGACTGACCGACTTTAGCGGGACACACACCTGCTTTTGTCCTGCACAGGTGCACGAGGGGAGAGGAGCCGGGCCTTCTCTGGGAGGTGTAGGGTGTTCTGAGTGGAGCAGCTTTTAACAACAAGATATATGATCAACCACCCACAAACAATCTGCAAAATATGATCCAAGTCTGACTTAAAGAGATGAATATTTACCAGGAGACAGAAAAGAAAATCCTGTTTCCCATCAGTCTGTCTCTGAAATTATATATTTTAGTTTTTCTAATGTATTTAGGACAAAGCGTGTCTGACTGATTGCTTTGTGATCAGGTCACTGCTGATGTAATTAGCTTTTAACTGCATTTGTTCCAGAAGATGTTTACTTTGGGAAAACCGTTTCAAATTGAAGAGCTTGTTATATTAGGTAAATTAGATCAACTGTGAATTCATTTGACTACAAAGTAAAATGTTTAAGAAATTAAAAACTAACAAAAAAAAACGTATATAGTACTTTACAAATGTTTAGATAACATTAATGATAAACCACCCTTACATCAATTTTCTTTATTTCTAAACGTTTTTTGTTTGTTGGCATAAATTGTGTTTTAATTGTTTCAAAGTCAAAGTCTTTATTTGTTTTAAATTGTAAAGGATATTTTGGACATTTAAAATGTCTTTAGTGACTTGTTCTTTGGGGGAAATGTGAAAATATTTCATTAAAATTGATTGAAAAAATAATTAAAACGGTTTACTTTATGCAATAATACATGTTTTGTTCTCTTTAATAAAATAATGTTACTACTACAGCTGTTTTCATGATGATTTTTTAACCCAAAAGAGACCCAAAGAAGTTATTTAGCAGTAAGACATTTCATCAAAGATGCTCTAAAGATATTACATAAATATTCTCAGCAAAAAATCTACAATAATTCGAAATTAATACTATTTTTTTTTTGTTTTCTCCAACAGTTTAACAGCAATGAAATCTGTTACTACACATGCCTGACAGTCCATCGTCCTCATCTTCATCCACGTAATGTATAAGCGCTAAAAAGACTCACATCAAGCTGAAGTCGGCCCGCACATCCTCGTGCGCAGCAGCCTCCAAATCCCCAGGGTTGCGCTCAGCTGTCCCCCGCTCCAGAGCTGCAGGCTCCGGCCACTTCCACCCGCAGCTCCCGCAGCGCCTTCCTCCGCGTGTCAGCTTTAGGTCGGACAAAGAGTGTCTCTAGGAGAGCAGAAAGAAGCCTTTTGCTCTATTTTCTTTTTCCTATACACAAAACAGTTTTTTGTTCCCGTTTTTTTTTTACTTAAGGGGGATAGAAGGGGGGGCTCGTTTTTGATCACATGATTACAATTCACCTGAGATTAAAAAAAACCAAAGGGGGGAAGTGGAAGGATAAAAACGGCAAAGAATTGGACAGAGAGATGCACTCATGAGCGGCCTTATCAGAGTCACAGCCGCGGCAGGAGAGGAAAAAAAGGTGATTTTTGGATGGGGGGGCAGTGTGTCGCATGGCGGCGATGTGAGGGGGTCATTGTTGAGTGGAACAGCGTTGCGGTTTGTCTGCAGACCATAATGCATCCCTTATCTGCGTTTCTCCGCAGTAAATGTCTTTTTTTCTAGAGGTGCTGATGCGCGCATGGATCTCGCACATGCGCTCTGAACACCCACACCTCTGAACATGTACCTCATTCACAGCTGGATGGTGAAATGTTCATTTAAATGTAGAAAAACAAAACTGGAAAAAGTGTTTTCCAGTGTTTATAAATAAATGAGAAATCTGCTGTCACGAACCTTGAGGCGATCCAGAAAAAATATCACATGATGGCTTCAATATAAAGTCATTCTGTTTGATTATTTTTGTTCAGCTGTTTGATTTTAAGGCATTTTTGAGACTTGTTTTTGAGTGCAAAATGTGAAAGAAAATTTTATTTAGACACTCCATGCAGGCTGGACTCCAGATTTCATTATCAATACATGTAGGGATATTTTCTTCATGGACTGTCAGACTCCCCCATAAGTCAAGTGGCTAATGCGCATGTCTGTTAGTTTCAAATGAACTTGATTAAACCAACTCCAAAAAATGCGCAAAATTACGCGCGTGTTGAAATTAGATAGATAGATAGATAGATAGATAGATAGATAGATAGATAGATAGATAGATAGATAGATAGATAGATAGATAGATAGATAGATAGATAGATAATTTTCCGCCAATCAGAGCTCTCCAAATGCGCATACGCGCTGCTCCTTTAAGGCTCGTCCCTCACTCTTTTCTTTTTTCTCTCCGCTGCATACAAGGGGCTCTTTAAGCCGTGCTGTAGGCACACAGAGCAGGCATTCATTCTCGGGCGGCGCAAGCGAGGGGGCTGGGGAGTGAGCGTCACTCTGGAAACTCGGGGACCCGCGGATTCTCGACCTCTTTCCTCACTGCTGAAGTAAGGCGCTCTGCGCTCTCTGCCGCCGGTGACCGGCTTCTGTCTTTCCCTTTTCTCCTCTTATCCCATCTTTAATCATCATTCTGATTTGACTTATGTGAAATTTTGAGTTTGTGTTAAGAGTAAAGAGTTTCCGGATGGTTCCAAAAATCTTTTCTGACATTTGTTAGATTTCTTAGTGTCGGGTTGCTGTAAATTCGGGATCTGTTTGTGGGACTTCAATCAAAAAATACAAAATCTGTTAAAACTCTGTTTTAAAGTATTTTTTCTCCAAATTGTTGCTTTTAAAATCACATTTTGTTCCTGCTCGTGGATCTGTTCGAGCTGGAAAAGATTAGACGAGGGAGAACTTTTTTTTTAAACAAGACAATTAAGGCCAACTTATTGGCCAATCAGGCGGAGAATAATGAGCTCACAGACACGTTTGGTGCTCATTAGTGATAAAACAAATCAAATCAAAATCTAAAATTTTCTAAGAGGTCTAAAACAATTTAAGATCGGAAATTACGTCTGTAATTTTTTTCAAATTTCCGTAAAAAATATTATTTTAAATTGTTTTGTTTAATTTTTACATACAAAAAATATAATTACATGTACAGTCTACTAAAAAATTGATTTCTAAAAGTTTTTCTCAAAAAAATTGAAACAACTTTGAGGGAAAAAAAAGTGTTTGGTCACTTTTTACGCACGGCGTTTACGCGTTTACGCGCGACGTTTACGCACGAAGACCCTTTGGGGACGCTGTGACAGCCTGTGAGTTGGCCTCCTCTAGCAGGTGGCAAGCGAATATTAAGGACTGACAGGTGGGGAAGCCTTTACCTGTCATTGCTTTGGAAATGAATACTCCTGATGCAGCCCAACAGTTCCTCAAATATTGACCTTTTGAAAGTAAAACTGAATAACTCATTTCAGTAAAATGATCAAAAGGGTATTTTTAAAAGTAAAAGTTTCCAAAAAATAAAGTTTTTAAGAGAGCATAAGCGTTTGTTTCTTTTAAAGTCACAACATATCTCGTTGTTTTATTATATTTCCTATTTTTCTTTTAATAAACTCCATCTTTTTTATTCTACACACATTTTGTGGGGAGGTGTCATTTTTGGTAAAATTAAGACACGTTTCCCTCCCGCTGTTCGTCCTGACCCTGTTTTGCTGGCAGTCTGCGTCCACGCAGGCGCGCCAGGTCATGTTTATCCAAGAGCCAGTATAATTTAAGGTTTGTGCTGCTGAGGCCATCGAAGCGCTCCAGAGTGTTCCCTCTAGGGAGCTTGGACTAACTGTGAAACATTAAACAGCGGCGCTCCCTGCTTCTGGAACTCAAGCTCTGCAAACATGAGCCTGCAGAAAACACATGAAAGGACCATTTTATCCATGGAAAAGGGCTTTTACGCACACATTTCCCTTTACATTACAAACACAAATCTGACGGGAGAACACGCAAAAACGAAAAGCTGAAAGTGAGGATTTGCTGAAATGATGCTCCTTGCTCTTCCAGGTTCTTGTGGATTTCCAATTCCAAGAGGGAGAGAGAAGGCGGGAGAGGAGAAGTGAGGCTGGGTGAGCTTTGCGCAGACGCCCGTGTGTCAGCAGGGAAACTGGGGCGCACTGAGCCGCCTATGAGACCATCGACACGGATGGAAAGAACTTTAATGTGGAATCCTCACAGAGTTTTGCAGCGGAGGCTGAGAGTAGAGACAGACTGGCAGTTTATATTATAATTTAGAGGAGTTCAGAGACAGAGCAGTCCGCCGCGTCCACCAAACAGCTGAGAATTCACACACAGGCTTTAGGTTTTCTTCTTGAAGAAGATGTCCAGGGAGGAGCAGAGCCTCTCGGAGGTCGAGCTCAGTCCCGGCATGTCGGACGACAGCTGCTCCCAGTCACCTGCTCATTCTCGGGGGGCGGCGGAGTCCCCCCTCCGCGGGCAGCAGCGACCGCAGCTGGACGGCGAGTCCGCCGGCTGCTCCTCCGCCAGGTCCGACGACGAGGAGGAGCGCTTCCCGGACGGGATCCGCGAGGCGGTGAGCCAGGTGCTGAAGTGCTACGACTGGACGCTCGTGCCCATGCCCGTGCGCGTCAACGCGGGCAGCAAGAACAAGCCGCACGTGAAGAGGCCGATGAACGCCTTCATGGTGTGGGCGCAGGCGGCGCGCAGGAAGCTGGCGGACCAACACCCGCACCTGCACAACGCCGAGCTCAGCAAGACGCTGGGGAAGCTGTGGAGGTGAGGCTGCTGCGCGTGACAGGTGTGGGCCTGCAGGTGGAGCGCAGAGTCACAAAAAACAAACAAAAAAGTCACGCAGGGGTGCCCAAATCCAGGCCTCGAGGGCCGGCCTCCTGTAGGTTTCCAGAAATGATCTGGAACGGGCGTGTTTAGCCAATAAGGAGCTTCAATGGCAGGTTGGTTAGAAAACATGTAGGACGTAGGCCCTCGAGGCCTGGATTTGGGCACCCCTGAGATGATAAACACATTTTATATCTTCAATGAAAAGTTTTTTAGTTGATTTTGAGGTGTTTTTATTTATTTATGAATAGGTAATTCTGAAACCAAACAAAATAGTTTTTCACTTTTAACTCCTGATTAGATGTGATGGAATAACAGATAATACATTTTGCTAAAAACAGAATCAAACTGAATCCTGTTCAAACTTTCTTCATCTTTATGCCTGGAGATGCTTGAAAACAGGGGTGTCAAACATACGGCCCGCGGGCCGGATCTGGCCTTCCAGATCGTTTAATCAGGCCCAGTCATAAAGATAAAAAAATATAAGGATGTTAAAGAAAGTTTCTAGCCCATTCCTGTATGGAGTCATGGTTATTTAAAGAAATTGCTGCAATGCGCTATTTTACCACTAGGGGAAGCAAAGGAAACGAAATACCGTCGGGACAAGAGATCGAGAAATAAACGCTTCTTGGCAAGAGCATGACTCAATTACCAAAATGTCTTTATCAAAAAGATAGCAATAATAATACATCTAATAATAATAATAAGCAATTAGGCTACTTTTATTATTTGAGGCATTTTTCCCAACTGAGAAAAAACAAAACAGAAACAAAGAAGCTAACAAGCTGACCTTAGGTTATTTTGTTGTTATGTTACTCGTCCGGCCCGCTTGAGATCTGATGGGTTGAATGTGGCCCCCGAACCAAAACTAGTGACACCCCTACTTTAAAAAATCAGGAGCTGATTTAGGGGTTGAGACATTTACACACACATTCACATTAACAATTTATTTGACCAACTTTCTGATTCATATCATACTTTGTGGTCTGCTGATCCGATTCGATTTTGGTTCATTATGAGCGATTCGATTAGTTTCGAATCACTGAACTAAAATGGATCCATTACACAAAACTCCAAATAAACAAGAATATCAAATCCATTCACATTTTAGCTTGATAAAGTTCAGCCCACTGTTGTTTTTCCACATCAAAATAACCCAAAGAGAACATTATTAACCATTCTACCACAGTGTATGGCAGGGGTGGGCAAACCTTTTGACATGTGGGCCAAAAGGGGTTCTAAAATTTGACGGAAGGGCCGAACCAGAGCCAGATGTGTGGAGTATTTTGGTAATCACCGTCATATAAGAGAAATAAATAACATTAAATCTGGATGAAAACATGTTTTAATTTTGATTAAAACAAATCTAAAACATGGGGTTTTCATTCAAAACTGACTTTAGTTCTCATGCTGGTGCCAATTTCACCAAAGGTTTAACCTTAAACTTAGAGAAACAATGCATTCATGTGGTGTGGGAATGATCAGAAAAAGGATTGTCCGACTCGAAAAATGTTAAAAATGTTATTAAAAAAAAAAAAAAAAACGATTCTTCCAACATCACAGAATGCACCAATCTTTCAATGGTTTAGGTTGATTTGTCTCAGACAGATTGATCTGGTTCCATAAACTAATTCATCGATTAATTGTTACACCCCTAATATTAAATGCTGCAGTTTTGTTAATATTTTTACTATTCTCGGCTTAAAATGTAAGTTATAACCTAAAGCTACACGAGTTAAGATAACACAAAAATATTTGTTGCTTTAACTTGACTATGAAAATGTGGCAAAGCTGAACAAAGTTCCATCAACTCTCCTCTGGTCTTCAGTCTCAGAAGACTCACTAATTCATGTCAGGAAGCTCCAAGAAGCTAAATGAATTAACCTTGTTAGGATCAAATATTAATCAGATGAAGCTCTGACCTTGAGCCCAGCTGGGTTTGGTAAATTAGCCCTGAAGCATGACAGAGGAGGAGGACCAAGAAGGTCAGGGGTTTCTCATGGCATCCCTGCCAACAGCTGTATGCAGGAACTGGTCACTCCTCCTTTCATCACTGAAAGGCTGGTGGAAGACACTTTTTCTGAGCTCTTCTTGTACCGTTAAGAAACCTGGTTTCTATTGAGTAATGAAATGTTTCTGATTTGCAAACTGTCTGCAAATGTTCATTCTTTCTAAGGCTTCTTAACGAGAGCGACAAACGACCGTTCATCGAGGAGGCGGAGAGGCTGCGGAAGCAGCACAAGAAGGATTATCCGGACTACAAATACCAGCCGCGGCGCAGAAAGAACGGGAAGCTGGGCTCGGGTTCTGGAAGTGAGGCTGATGGACAATTGGAGGGTGAGGTCTCCCACTACAAGGGCCTCCAGCTGGAAGTGGCTCATGGTGGGGGGGCCGAGTCCCCTCTGGCAGATGGGCACCACCCTCATGCTGCAGGTGGGCTGCAGGCTCCCTCCCACAGAAACACTTTGGAGGGAAAAAAAGGGTTGTTATCTGACGATGATGTCGTTCCTCCACAGGGCAGAGCCCCCCCACGCCCCCCACCACCCCCAAAACCGAAGCTCAGGCTGGAAAAGCAGGGGACGGGAAGAGGGATGGAGGAGGGAGCTCCCGCGCCTCCATGGGGGCCGACGGAGGCTCCGGTGCCTCTGGATCTGGAAAACCTCACATCGACTTTGATAACGTGGACATCGGAGAGATGAGCCACGAAGTGATGACCAACATGGAGCCCTTTGACGTCAACGAGTTTGACCAGTACCTGCCCCCCAACGGCCACCCCGGGGTCGGGCAGAGCGGCGGGGCCGGAGGCGCTGCGGCTGCTGCTCCGGCCTCGCCGTACAGCTACGGCATCTCGTCAGCTCTGGCGGCGGCCGGCGGACACTCGGCGGCCTGGCTCTCCAAGCAGCAGCACCACAGCTCCCCGCTGGGGGACGCCTCGAAGGTCAAGAGCGAGGCTGTGACCTCTGGGGGTCACTTTGCCGAAGCGGCCTCAGCCGGCGCTCATGTTACCTACACGCCGCTCAGTCTCCCTCACTATAGCTCCGCCTTCCCCTCATTGGCCTCGAGAGCTCAGTTTGCAGATTATGCCGACCACCAGCCCTCAGGGTCCTACTACGCCCACTCCAGCCAGGCTCCAGGGTTGTACTCCGCCTTCTCGTACATGGGGCCGTCCCAGAGGCCGCTGTACACCGCCATCACCGACCCCGCCAGCGTGTCCCAGCCACACAGCCCCACCCACTGGGAGCAGCCGGTCTACACAACTCTGTCACGGCCTTGACAGACGACAGAACCAGGAGGCGCCGGTGCTCGCCCCGCCCCAGCGTCAGACCTCAGAAGCAGAGGCCACAGCGTCAGCGGAGCTGTTAGGAGTGCTCTGGTCTGTCTGGGGGGCTTGAGCAGGTACCCGAGAGGGTATGAGGGGTAAAACCTTGTTCCAAAAGTGCGAGCAGAGGGGGGTGTGGCAGGGAAACTAGAGCGTTGGAGGTGTGAAGGTCAACGTGGAACGTCTTCAGAAAGCACAGTGCCAGAGCCACTCAGATACGCTCTCACCTGTTCCAAACTTTACGGGTATCAGGAGGTCTGCAAACACCCCCCTAAAAACAAACAAAGAGAGAAGCATGACTGTCACCTTGGAGATTGAACCGAGAAAGAAAAACGTGTTGCCAATCTTTTGTTTTTATTACATAAAACTCAAGATTATAACACAAGTGTATCAACAAATGATGAAATTGTTGTAATAGTAAGAATTTGTCCTGTTTGTTCTCAGAATATCATCATCAATAAATCACACAGACTTATAAAATATCTTAGGTTTAGGATAAAATGACAAAAGAACCAAAGCATTGAGACCAAAACATGTTTTCCTGTTTTCTACAACAGAAACAGATTCTTAAAGATGTTTCTCCCAACGTGACACTCAGAACTACCTGGTAGTTTGTAGAGATGTTTTTTAGATTAGCCTAAACCTTTTCCCTAAAAGTTATTCTTCTTTTATCATAAAGTTTTTTTGCTGTCTTTTTAAAAGCTTCCTACTTTTATGTATTCCTGACTTTTGAGGAAAAAAATGTGTCACAGTGTCAAGTCTGACTAATAATGTGTATTGTATTTTTAAGACAGTTTATTCAAGAAAATTCTGAATTTAACAGATTGCTATAAAACCATTTTGCCATTAACTTCACTAAGTGCTTCACCACTGACTAATTTTTTTAATTTTGAGTGTTTTTTTTTTGTAGAATGTTTGTCAAATTCCATTTAATTTCGTGTCTGTATGCTGCAGGAGATGCCAATAGTTTTTAATTAATTGCCACATGAAGCTGTTTAACTTCAGATTGCATTAATATTATACTTTGTTCTTGACAATTTACTAACATATAATTAAATTTCATTCTTTTGTTGTGAAAATCCCTCAAAATCTACACAACATATTATTCTATATCATATTTAAAGTGTTTTTTCTGTATCTAAAAGCCTAAAAATGCATCTTTCCTGTTATGATGTTACTGGACTTTAAAGTTTCTTTTTGTTGCTTTGAGTTTTTTCATTTTCTATTTATATATTTTTTGTTTTTCTTTCTCTCTGATCCGAGCTGCCATGTCTATTCTTGGGAACAGTGGCTTACAGTCACAGAGCTTGTAAATACGAGCAGGAGCAAAGCCTGAACATGTGATGATGACTCGTACTTGAAATAAAGTTCTTCTGTTTTCTGCCTGTTTAGATCTTCCTGCAATCAATTTATTTGGGACATTTCGAGCTGCAAAGCTTAATAGCTTCCTTTACAGGCAATAAATTATTTACGCCACCAAAGATATCTTTGTAAATATAAAAATATGGTTTTAATTTCTGGTAGGAATGAGCAATGCTGAGGACTCAGCCTCCCCTAACCTCACTGGAGCCTTCTCGGTGGAGTTGGAGAGGTTATGACTTGCTATGCATGCCTGGATACATACTGCAGGTTTCTGCCGTTGTGCACACATGCATGTGTCTCTGTGTTTGTTGCAGATTAGGCCTGACTCCTAATTCCCTCTCTCTTTAATCGGCTGTGTGATACTTTAGGAAAAAAACAAAGAGGCCCATTCATGGGGGAGGTGAGGGAGAAGGGAATGAGGGCAGGGAGGGAGTCTAACCCCATAACTGCCCGCTCTGTAGCTTCACTGTCACACAAAGGGACCTTTACTGTGTGCAACTCTCACCACTCTTCCTGTTGGCCACTCTCGCCGCGTAAATAAACACAGTTCCGATCAAATTCGGCTCCACTAAGCTTCTTTTGAGAGCAAGAAATGCATAAAAGATAAACTAAGAGATTCTTTATCAGCAAAACACTTTTCTGGGACAGTACAGTTAAGACAAAATGTTAACTTATAATGTTAGAAACGCTTCATTGCTAACTAGCATTAAAGCACGGCAGAGGAGGGATGATGGTATGGTCTTGTTTGACAGGACTACATTTCCCAGAAGTCTGTGAAACATGGGTTTTTGTCACAAAATACTATAAAAAATACAGTAAAATTGTGTATTTTTGGTTCACTGTTTATATTAATTGTGTTTACCTAAGAATAAGACCCCACAAATAGCATTTTTAAATATAGTCAAGGTCTAAGACACATCATGCTTGATCTATTCAAAAAAACAATGTACATTATTTGAGGCCTGAGGTTTGCAGATCTGAACACAGAAGATGATCTGGAAAGTGATTCTCACACCTCATCTTCTATTGAGGATGCAACGACTCACTTTCACCACAATTCTGTTTTTTTAGTCATGGTTTTGATTTGGTTCAAAAGCGATTAGTGTTTTATAAAACAATAAAAGCCTAAATATTCTTTTTAAATTTGCTAATAAGGGAATAACAATAAAGAATAAAAAATTATAAAATGTAATAAACTTGGCACAACACATTTGATCAAAAACTTTCAATGTAAACATATACAAAAATATGCAGCGGGGATACAACAATCTGTAAATTTGATTCAATGATGTAACATTCATTTTGGTTTAAAACTGAACTGACTAACTAACTGACTAACTATGTTATCCATCATTCTTTACCGGGGGTGGGCAAACTACGGCCCGGGGGCCACATGTGGCAGTTAAGCTACTTAATTTGGCCCGTCAGACTGGAATAAATTATGTTAATAATCCTTATTAATGTTTTTCTTCTCCCTGAGTCTCTCCATAGATGATGCACTACAAATAGATCGATCTTTGTTAAGGTGCAGAAAGTTATTTTGTATTCATATGGTGCTGGAAATGTTGTCGGAAAGTAACTTTTTAGTCAGTTTTGAATTAAAAACTCTAAAATGTTCTGTTTTAAAGTAAATATATTCATTTCTCAGTCAAAATTAAAGCATTTTTTGTTCAGCTGCCATGTTATTTCGTTCTCTAATGAGATGGATAACTAAAACACTCCATGCACACGCTCCTGGTCGGGCCTGTCTGTTAAATTTTAGAACCTTTTGTGCCCCATGAGTCAAAATGTTTGTCCATCCTTTATACAATAGTGCAGCGATAACCAAAAGTTATCCATGAAGCTGTTGGGGATGAAAGGCTTTTAAAAATTAAGTGTCTTAATTCTGTTTTAGATGAAACAATTTAACCTCTATAGATTCATAAAATGCATCAAAACACTTCTACTCAAAATTTACTTTAATTTAGCATCTACTTCAAAGCAAAAACACAAGAGACTTTTTTCATTGTTGGAAATAATTCAGGAGGTTACGCTTTTCATATAAGCCATTTCTCAAGTTCATATACAGTTTTGTGCTAATAAATCAGAAAAACATTGCAATCCTGATTGCTATTTTCAGAATTGCTGACATTTTTTCCCTTCTGAACACCAAATAAAAGTTAAAAAATAGTACATGTTTTATCAGTATAAATATTAAGAAACCAAAAATGTGTGGTTTTCTTGAGGCTCAGATTAACTAACTCACTTTGAAGTCATCGTTTTTAGCATCAAGCAGAGCCTCAGAGCTCGGCTGAAAATAGATTCTCTTTGGGCAAAAAAAAATTCAAGAACAAGTCCTTCTCCTCCAAGCACTTTCTTCCTCCAGCGCCGAGCGTCTCTCTGCCAGGGCAAACACTCTCCCGTCAAACAATAACGACCTGTTGAGCGGCTTCTTTCTCATGTTTCCATGGAGTCTTTATCCTGATAGCTTCACCAAATCTAAAAGTGCTGCAGCCTCAAGGAGCGTAACAACCTGCTGACATCAAAGCTGCATCAATCAAACAACACATGACTTTAAAGAGTTTCATAAATTGATTTTTTTTTAGTTAAATATCAAATTTGATAGTTTTTTTTCTGACCGTGACTTGTTTAAACCTTAAAACTTTAATAAAACAGTCAGAAACAGCAGAATTGTAAAAAAAGACTTTATTTATAACAATAAAACTGATTAACTCTGTTCAAAATCAACACATGGAATACTTACAACAAAAGATAAGTTTGTTAAAAAAAAATGTATTTGAGCAAAGTTACGTTTCCCCCTACTGGCTTATGCGGGCAATGCAGGTTTTAAAATAAACACATTGGTTTCTTCTGATTGACATCATCTAAGCTCTAAAGTTCAGCTGAAAGTCCGGGTTTGTTTAGTCGGTTATGATGAGTTCGTCGCAGCCCCAGTCCTCGTAGCTGCCGTCGGGGAGGTACCTGCGGATGATGATGGGGATCTTCCTGCTCCTGTTCGGGACAAACGGCAAAAACACAAGAATTTAGAGACCGGCAACAAGAATAAAATGAAAGAATTTTAGACAAAAAAGGGAAAATTCTGACATACTTTAGTTCCTTCATGGCGATCTGTAAAGGGTCGGTTTCTCCCTCTAACTCCACCATCACAGGAGCGCACATGCTGTCAGCAGAAGAACGACACACAGCAATCTCAGAATGAAGTCAAATGCGTTTCAATGCAAGTAAACAGGCGGGGAATTATTCAATTACTTTTCCTTAAATGACTCAAAATGAAAATAAACCGAAATTTAAACATTCAGAACCTGTTTTCATAGATGCAACAGTAAGACATTTAACACAGCGTCATGGTGGCTGAATGAGATACAAATCAGCTTTTCTTTGCCCCTGAAACACGTGATCCTCAGCAACTGATGGGCTCTGAAGTGGATGGGACCTCATGATTGACTCATGGCACAGCTGGGGGAGGTGTTATTCTCTGTCTGGGCTGGGATCTGAACGGTTAGTGTCTGGTCGTGGGTGTCTGATGGAGATTCTGGCTGCCACTACTGCCCCACCTTCTGCTGGGGGCTTGTGTGGAGGTGAACCAGATGCTCCATCTTTTTTTGTTTTATTCCATAACGTCATTGTCCACAGTAGAACATAGACAAATAACTAAGCACAGGTGCCTGTCATCTATGTACAAACAGGACACGTGTTTGGAATGATACATTCAGGACACATGTTCACTAGTATGGATGTGTATGTGCATATATAGATCACATGTATTTGTACTACATTAGTCCATTTTCAGCAAACCGGTACATTCATTATTTTTGTTTGTAAACATGTGAAAGCTATAATTATCCTCAAGCAGTGTTGTTTCTTTTCATTTATAATCCTACCCCCTCCTATGTATTTCTTTGGGGATTCTCAAACTTCTTTACCCCCTTTTTCTTTTCTTGTACCCTTGTCCCCCATCTCTAATATTTCTTCTCTTCCTCTGTTTTCTGCCCGGTGCAGAAAGAAATGCACTAAATCCATTCATTCATTCTCTAAAATACGCTTATTGCAGATCAATCTGAAGCTTGCTGGAGCCTATCCCAACTACTTTAGGACAAAGCTGGGGTACACGCCATATAGTCTTATTTACATACACGTTAAAAATAAATAAAGCTTAGCCTCAATACAAAAGGGGTTTATAAAAATATACAAGTTCTGTGACCGAAACTTCAAATCTGCCGTCCCACAGGAAGTCTAACACTCTCTTTATCAGGAGAGTAAAACACTTTTTTAACAATAAAAACTCACGCTATCTGGAGGGCTCGTGTTCCCAGCACTCTCGCTCTTTCATATTTAGTCATGTACGGTGTTGTGATCCTTCTCTGGTTTGCCTGCTGACCCTCTCCTGCTGGAAGGATCTGTACGTTCTCCTGGTCCTCCTGATTATCACAGGAAAACAAGTTTATGAATTAGATTTTCAGAGAAATAACAACATAAAGCCTGAAATATGTATCAAAATAAATGAAGAGGTGCAGATGAACATACATCTTCCACGTTTTCCAGGTCGTCTAATCCTTCGTCCTCCTCGGCGTCATCGAAGTCTCCATCATCAAAGCTGCAAATGTAAACAGATACTTTATTAAAGACCAAAAAACCGGTAAAGACGTAACCTAGCTAATATGCTACACGCTAAATAGCTTTAAAACAAACGTTTAGCATTACAATATTTAACTCTTAGGACGCAACTTACTTGTCTTCGTTATCAGACATGTTGTTGTTACTTTATTATTTCTCTTTAATATGAATAATTTAATGTTTTTCGCCAGCAACTTTTGTTTTGAAGCTAGACCACATTGAGCACAGTGGTATCCTAACTTCCGGTACGCTGGTACGCGGAAAAAGCAGTCCGACCTCTCAACAGGAACGTTTCTTTGGTCCTACATTTAAAAATAAAATAAAATAAAATAAAAATAAAATAATAAAAAAGATACCACAATTATAGTTGTCAACATTTATTTTAATGTACCCATAACAGAACATGAACAATAATACTGAATATTTGTACAGCAATGAAAATGAGAAAATGAGTAAAAAAATGGCATGTTGGTTAGTGCAATGTTAAAGAACAGAATTGGGTCAGCAAAAGTTTGCTGAACATTTAGAACTCTGGCTGATTCTGGCTTTTTTTTTACTCTACATCTAAAATATATATTTTTACTTGATTAAAAAAACAAAAACAAAAAAAAAACAGACTACATAAAAATGTAAATGCAAGTGCTTTCCTGCCTTATATCAATTTATTGTAAACTTAAAATGTTCCAATTATGTCATACCTACACTATATTTACATGGTCTATAGTATAGCCTACTTGCTATATTTATACTCAATTATACTTAACAAAATAAACTTCAAGTGTACAACCTTTTGCTCAGGATAACCTCAAATGGGGGACACTTTGACATAGAAAGGATCAGTTTAGATTCTTCACTTATTTAATAAAACCTATCTATACAAAAATGCATTTCTTTTAAAAACAATTCTTCATTAACTGTTGTATAAATAGGCCTATGGTAGTGGCTAGGACAGAGAATTTAAAGCAAACAAAAAATATAAATTCTGATAAAAAAAAAAAGATCTGGATTGTTGGTTACAAACAAATACACTTTTTTTTGCAAATATAACCCAACAATGAAATTTAAATGTATTCATTATTAATTTAGTAAATAATAAGTTAAAATAACAATGAACATTTGACTGGAAGTTATTGCCACAGTAACAGCTTTAAAATGTCACTTGTAAATTTGCCGTCTTTAACACTTTTCTAAGTATTTTCTGACCAACAGGATTTACCAAACTGCCAAAAAAAACAAGTATTGCAGAAATCTGCATGGCTGAATTTGTCTCAGAAGAAATCTGTACGTCGACAATTTTAAGAATTTCTAATGATGCAGGTTTAGAAAAATATTTTTTCTTAAAAAGGGTTAAAAAAAAAAGTAAACATCAGTAACAATTTATTTCTACTTCCAAGTACTGAGATTTTCTCTTAGATTTTGTAAATAGTCAGAACAGAATGTGCCAAAGAGATGAGAGCTCATACCAGCCCCACATTTCTGTATAATCCAGATTCACTTCTACAGATGAGAAACTGAACTCAAAGTGGATGAATTGACCAGAATATTCCTGCAGCTCTTCAGTCCTTTTTACTCCCTGAGTTCTTTCTGCTCTCGGGTTTGTTGTTCAGGATTTTGAACACCTGTGCAGGTTTGAACTTTCCTTTTGACTTCTTGAGCTCCTTCACTCCTTCCTTTGGATCATCTGAGGAGAGATTTTGTCATCAACGTCAGTGAAATAATGAAATAAGAGTCCTCAGTAAGACGCTTTCATGACACTCTCACCTCTGTTCTTCATTTTTTCTCCCAAAAGCACATTTTCATTTTTTTCCCTAATGAGAAAAAAAAATCTTTAACTTCCACATTTCAGTGTCTTAATATATGACAGTGGTAGTTGCTTGTTTTCGTGCATCCACCTCTGTTGATCCTGATCCACGATCTGGTTTCTCTGCTCTATGATGGCGACCAGCTCATCCATCAGCTGCTGCTCACGACCTCGATCCTCCTGACTCCAGTCGCTCTCTGTTAAAAACACCAAGTCAAAGCCGTTTCTCGTTTTCTGAGCCAGCAGAGAAGCTTCTGGATTTTTGGAGGAAAACAGAGGCAGACCTGGTTTGTTGAGCAGACATCTGAGCTCAAACTCCACATCCGCCTGTCTGTCTTCCAAATTCTGCTGCTTCATCCTAAAAGAACAAAGACAAAAAAGCTGTTACAGAAAATATAATTAGCAAATACACTTCAAAAACTGAGTATTTTTCTGATTTACTTACAAATGGACCAGTTCTGAGCTTTTGCGTGACAGAAGTAGTCGCTCAAGAGTGAGGGAGAACCACTCTGCAAGCATTTTTTCCTCCTCTTTGCCTGAAATGTAAAAGGTGAAGCCACTGAAACAGGACTTCTTCCAATTCTGAATAATGTGTAGAAGCCAAAAACAAAAAATTGATGAAAAGAGTGAAAGTGAGGCGCACCTTTCCAACACGCTCTGACAATCCTCTCCAGTTCGACTCCTCGTTGTTCCAGAAACTCCAGATTTTTATCCAGCTCCTTCAGCTGGACTTGTAGGTCATTCATGCACAGATCCTGGTCTGTCCTCACCTAAACAAAAAAACAACATAATTTCTGCATCAGTTTTAGCAAATAAACCTTTTAAAAAGAAATAATCACATCCTTTCTTCAAGTCTCATGACACAATACTATATGAAGAGGGTATAAAATACAAATTTTCCCTCTTTTTTTAGTAGTGTCATCGTCAGGAAATGCCAACAGCAAGAGACTGATTTGGGCGCAGAAATGTACCTTCCTCTTGATGAGAGGGAAGCCGTGACCTGGAGCTGGACCGCGACTGGATGAGAAAGTCTGTGACTTGGACATCCGAGCTTTTCTGTCCAGAGGAGTATCTTTGCAGGCTTGCTATAAAAAAAAGAGACATCGAAATGACAGAGTCTGAACATGAATTTCCCAGAATCTGCAGGATTTAAAAACCTTCTTTTTGGCATCTATAACTTTAGATACAAACATACTTTCTCATGGAAGTCCAAGTTCTGACCCAAACATTACAAATCAGTATCAGCACAACTTCAGTTAAATAAGTGAAGCATGTTCCAGATTCAGCAGGACTCCTTAATTACCCAAAGTTAATGCAGAAACTGCATGTTGGGCTTAATTTGAAAATTGCAGATTCTCTCTAACTTCTTGTGAAAGACCTTCTGTCTGGTTCATCCCGTTCATGGAAAATGACCAATTTTACCCAGAGAAGCAGCAGAGTTTTAGGTGCAGCAGTACTGATTTACTACAAGCCCCGAGTGAACTAAAACCATGTGCATGTTGAGTTGGAGACTGAAGGTGTTCTCTTTAGATGTCCTCCTGCTTCAAATACGGCTCTCAGACTGGAAAACATCCATATCATGTCAGTGAAAGCTCTCATTCATCTAGGAGACGTCTTAAAGTTGAGTCACGGCTGCTGGACTTAAAATCTGAAAGTTGCCATGACTCAACTTTAAGACATCCCCTATTATAATACTTCCACCTCCGTGCTTCAGTGTAAGAGCTGTTCTAGAAAAGACAGATGGTTACCGCACTTCTTTCATCATATTGCAGGGTAACATTTTATAATAAGATTCCTTAACAAGCTTTATTGACACATTAACAAACATTATTAATGTGTTTTTAGGGTGTTAGTAAGACGTTTATTAGCACAATAAGTCGAATAAGGTTTATCAACATATTTAGTAAGAGTCATAAACATCTAAAGTGAGGCCATTGTATACAAAGGCCATATTAATAAACTGCTTACAAGCTTAACTATCTTTGCCAACATTATATTGAGTGTTTTGCAGCACCTCATCTACAGTGTTACTTTGCAGTTTGCTTTAGTCATTGCATTTACCATGTGATTCAAAAGGTGCAAACTCTGATTTAAAAAAAGGAAATAAAACACGCAAATACAATTTTTACCCTTTATGTGTCCAACTGAACCCTTGAATATTGTGTTTTTAGCATGTCTTTGTGGCACTTTTCCGACTATTTCTTTATTTAAATCATTGTGAATCAGGAGGAGACGAAAAAATGTGTGTTTGGAGGGGGTCTAATTTTTTTAATACTTCATTTTGACAGGACGTATCTCGTTCACTCACCTCTGTTGTCCCAGTTTGAGCATCCTCCGATGTGACAGCAGGAACAGAGAGACTTCTGGGTAAACTACATCTTGAAGAGGAGTCGGGGTTTGGTGTTTGTTTCGTCACACCTGACACTTCTGTGTGTTTTATAACTGCAGCCTGTTCATGTGACTCTCTGTGGGTGTGATCGGCCGTCACAGCTCCTGTGGAATGAGCTTCATCTGCTGGAACGGAACCGTCTTTCTGCTCAACAAACGCAGGTCCTTCATCTCCAGCTGGAAGAACAGCTGCTTTGGTCTGGTGGGGAGCTTCAGTCCTACCAGTCTCCGAAGTGTCCTCTTCATCCTCTTCTTCAAACGGATTGAACGCTTTTTTCCTCGGTTCGTTCCATGACCTGGGCGGTTGTGAGACGGGTTTGGATCGAGGCACAGGCAACGGAGCCGGAGCTGGGGGCAGCTGGGTCCAGGGTCCGGGGTGCACGAAGTTCATCCATGGGTGGTTGGCCTTCACTTTGGGGCTCGTCTTTAGGGAGATGTTGTCAAAGATCGGCCTGCAAACAAGACCAGACAGAGGAAGGTATTCTCTGCTTTAGCATAGGGATAAAATAAAGTTACATTTGGTCATTTATTTAAAAAAAAATAGTAATCATTCAAGGATTAGGAATTGATGAATATTCATCTTATACTTGAATATTAATTTAGTGATTCAAACATCATAGATCCCATAAAAATGAAGCAAAAACACAGAAAAAATCCACTTACGTTTGAGAAGAGCTTGCTGCAGAATGGTTACCAGAAACACCTGCACATAAGAGGAAGAACACAAAAACCACATTTACAGAGATTTTTTTAATGAAAAAAAATCTCACACTCAGCTGCCACTTATTTTCTTTAAAAAAAGGAAATAATGAAACCTTAGTCAAAAGGAAGTGAATGAGAGGATTATATGATGTAAACAAATATTTGCACGATATAAGTTTTTGTTAAAAGTGTGAGAACATACAAGATTCTTCTTCTGCTTGCTCCTTTTCGAGCACATTGTTTGATTTATTTGTCTATCTATATGTGTTTATTTTTAATTTTGTGTATATAAAAAAAGAATACTTGATGCATGAAAACTCATGATTGACAAAAATATGTTTTTCCCTCAAAAACAGGAAGTGGTTCGACATAAGAAGATGTTTTAAGAAAACCTTGGTTTACTATTGAAGGTTTCTTTCAGGAATGCAGAATGTTGATGTCTAAATGAATGTACATTTGTTGCTAACATTAATTAAGGATAAATGCTTTTATAAATCGTATATGTGCATCAGTGATGTATCAGGAAAATATGAATTCTAACATAAAACGTGTGCGTAATCATGTAATTGTGTGAATGTTGAATTCTGTTTCACTTTATTATTATTCCTTATTTATTCTTTTGTACATTTTTTTATTTGTTAAAAACTCAATCACACTTTCAGCGATTTAAACAAGTATCAAAACATTCAACCTGTTAAGAACATTTGTTTATACTTTTATTATTTTTACATTTGACATTTTTTAAGATTTTACGCGATTGATGCGATTCTTCAGCCCCATTGAAAATGCAAATTAATACAATTTGAAAAATAAGTTATATAATTTATGCTATTAAAACATTCAGCATGTTCAGGACGTTCATGCTTTTATTTTTGTTTATGCAAATATTTAAATTTTGAGCAAATTAAAAAAAAATTTCCACATAATTCTTTCACTTTCTACAACTTTTGCAAGTGAAATCGTTCAGCATGTTTAGGATATCCACGCTATTGAGGTTTTTTAGCTAATATTTTAGCACCATGCTAACGTTTTTGGCTGATTTGGCATCTAATGAGGTTTTGGGACACTATGGAGCTAAGCTAGTATTTTAGAAACCTGTTAGCTTTTTTGGTTGGTTTACCATATACTAAGGTTTTTTGGGGCAAATTCCGAGTTAAGCTGATATTTAAGCAGCATGCTAGCTTTTCTGGCTAATATGGCATCTACTGAGGTTTTTGACTAATTATAAGTTCATACCTTTTACACATTTTTTACATTTTTTTTATTTATTTTTTTAATTTTTCAAGAAATTCTTCCAATTCTTTGTGCACTTTCTGCAACTTTAAGTCCTTTAGTAACTTTAACATTATGCAAAAAGCTTTAGCATCTTCAGCAATTAGAGTAAATTTCTTCAGCATTTTCAACAAAAGCTTCAACATATTCAGCAAAAAGCATTCACACTAGTATTATTGTAATGCAAGTTACGTTGCTAAGTTAAGAAACAGAATTTAATTTAAATGACTCAAGGAAAATTTTAATGTAAAATTATAATTTTTCAAAATAAAATGTTTAAATCTTTTGAAAACTACAGAAAATGTGCGTTAAGTGAGTCATAAACGTGTTTATATGTATAAAATTTAAGTTTGACTTTATAAATGAAACAAATTTTGCTTAGAGGTCACTTGAGAGTGAAAAACATCAATATTTTTAACTTTATTACATTTATTTTAAAAAGTTATACATTAAATATAAATATTTTGAGGCTTTTTTGCATTTTTGTGGTGTAAATGAAAATGTTCTGCAGTTCTGGTGCTGTCCAGCTGTGAGGGTTTTCTGGTGACGTGGTCAGAGGAGTCAGGTTAAGAGCAGACATGTTGCAGGATGTGAACAGACTAAATCAGAGTGATGTGTTATAATTAATGTTTGGCTCAGTGGTCCACTGAAGCAGTGAGACCCCAAAAGGATTCATGAAGAGCCTCACCTGCAGCAGCGTCGCCCTTGGCTGTCTGGGCAGCTTTGCCTCTGGGTGCAGGAACAGGAACCAAAGACGAGTCCGAGCTCCGAGTGGAAACAGTTTTTCCGTTTGTCTCCTGAGCACAAGATGATCCGCTCTTCTGGACTCCTCTGTTCTCATCAGCTCCCTCTTTAACACTGGGCTGAGGAGGACAAAGAGGAGGTCTGACACCTGAGCTTCCTCGCTATGTTTCCCTCCTTTCCTCCACGTCAGTTTTTGGACTTTTACAAACCATTTTCTGGGTGTACTGAGGCACGCTGGTGACCGGCAGCCCACTCAAAGAGTAGACGTCAGCCTGAGACTTGTGTGGTGGAGGAACATCTTTGGTGACATGGTAAGAGCAGGTCATGGAGCCGGCATCACTTCCCTGTGTGTAGGATCCTGGTAAAACCGTGCCGCGGCAAATCTTACACCTGGAAGAAATTTGAATCATAAAGGAAATCCTGTAAAAATGAACTATTATTATCATGTAAATGGTTCTGAACCGCTACCTTAGACATCTGCGATGGTAGATCTTCCCGTTGACCAGATGCCTCTGAATGAGGAGCACAGGCTTGAAGCACAGACCACACGCCGCCAGCGCCCCCGTGTTCGCACAGCGACCTTCTCTGCTGGTTTCCAGAACCGCAGAGCTCTGAAAGGAGAAGAGAAACCAGAACCAGAACTGATCAACGCTGCAGCTCGGGTGAAACAGAGCAGAGGAGACGGCCGACTGTTACCTTCAGAGGCTTGAGAGCGTCAGGAGTTTCTCCAGAAGTCTTTGTGACGTTCCTTAAAAGCCGTGATGGGGAGGAATCTGCATCCACGTCAAGAAAAGACAAAAAAAAACAGGTTAAGTTATGTTGAATTGTCGAACATTAAAGCAAAAATTAAATGTCCTCTTAAGGATGGTTTGATCGTAATAGTTGATATTTATGACAACAGTATCGCTTCATTGTCTGATCATCTGTCTACAGACAGTCAGGTGTGTTTGTACCGCCTACTTTCCCATTTTGACACACCAGGTCATGTGACCTCACCCTTTATCCTCCTCATTCTTATGGTTTCTGCTGCAATACAAAGTTTTACAGAAAACTCTCATTTAAGCCATAAAAGTTGTTGATTGTGGCTCTAAAATGCTCAGAAAATTCCAGATGAACATGTTTTGTCTTAACATCTGAGATCACACATGCACAGAGATCTCATGACTCCACGGGTTCCTTCAATCAAATTAATCCGATCCTGATTTTATCATTGATTATAGTGTCCAGACACACTTTTTAATGTCTTTAAACGACGAAAGTAGCCTTCACAAAGCTGCTGTTGACCAGTATTAGAGGTTTATGCTGAAAGAGAAAATTCAGATTAAGATGCATTTGTAGATTAGCTTTTTCCACACTGAATAAGTGCTGAATCGACTAAACTGACATAAAATGTCAGGTTGCAGTTTTATAGATGTGTAATAACAAAAATATTCATGTTTTGAGTATTTTTTTAGTCATAATAATTATTTAGTCATAATAATTATGTTTGGAAGATAACGTTGGAAACCATCAAAACTGTAAGTACAGCATTGGCAGTTTCATGATGTGGGCTCATATAAGAAAAGCTAAAATGAAGTTTAAAAAAAAACAAAAAAAATGTTGTTTTTTTTCTCCCAAGATTAAAAATAGAAAAACTTTTTCCTAAAGTTTAACTCTAAATTTAACTCTGATGTTTTTCTGTTGTACTGACGTCACCAAGTGTTCTTATGGGGTAAAAAAAATAGTACATTGAAAATTAATAGTATAGTTTTGTTTTCCACTTTAGTTGCATCAATCAAGTAAAAAATTCTTGTCTTCTCATCTAGTCAAGTAACTACAAGTCAAGTAAGTCATTGTTCACAGCATTAAGCACCACCAGCTTTCAACATGTGCTTCAAATGTCATTTTTCGACATTCTGACATTCTTGCTTGGAGGTACCGGACTAAAAACAAAAACGAAATCCCAGACAGGACTTCACCCAACACACCGGAAGACTTCCAGTTGAAGACCCAGTAGAACTGAGCCAGGTAGGTGATGACGCTCAGACCATCAGGCTCCTGCATGGACAGCATGTCCTTCGGATCCAGCAGTGCAGGGATTCCCAGTTTTGCTTCTGCAACCTCAAACACCTGCAGACAGACACACACAGATAGAAGTGACTGTATACCGATAAGGAATCAGGTGAGCTCAGCTTGGTAGCTCTGGAATGAAATGACTCACCAGTCTGTTGTTGTGATAGACATTGTCTTTAGAGAGGGAACTGAAATCTCTGAAGAAGAAATCACACAAAGTCAGTATAGAATCTACCAAATGAGATGGAAGGATGTAAGGTCAGAGTTAAAATAAACTGATCCAATCAAATAGGACATGAAAGGTTTGTGGGAGATTAAGCAGATTAGTCCTATAGTCTGCACAGATTACCAATCTGAGAAAGTCAAGAAAACAGAATGTCTAGGACTTTAACAACAACAAAAAAATGCCACACTGTTATAATTGAAAGAGTTTGAGATCAATCAGATGTCTGGAGTTTGGTGGAAAAACCTACATGAGGTGAGGTCGGTGTTTGTGGATGATGGCACAGAACGCGAGTCCATCCCTGAACGAGCTCGACAGGTTCTGGATGTCCACGTTGGGGTACCCGGCGCATGTGATGCGGCACCACTCCTGTAGATCCTTCCGTGAAAGCATCGTCGCGACGCGTTGGCTGACAGATCATGGCGCTT
This sequence comes from Oryzias melastigma, assembly GCF_002922805.2. Taxonomy (NCBI): domain Eukaryota; kingdom Metazoa; phylum Chordata; class Actinopteri; order Beloniformes; family Adrianichthyidae; genus Oryzias; species Oryzias melastigma. The sequence goes on along the minus strand of NC_050519.1, from coordinate 19,267,033 downwards.
TTTTTTCTTTTTTTACGCGTTTGGTTCCAAACGGCGCGGCGCACTTTTGCGCAGCATCTTCTTCACCACTCTTTGCGCTACAACTGCGGCCAAAAGTGAGCACCAACTTACTGAAGCGACAGGAAGGAAGGAAGTTACGTTCACCCCCACCTCACTTTGGTTTTCTTTGTCAAACACAAACAAACGTCTCGCTGATGCGCAAATGCGGCGAGTTTGGCCGCTTTCGTCCACCACAGAAGTCTCCCACGGCTCGTTTTGACGTCACGAACTTCCTCAGTAACACGAACTTTTGTCCAAATGGCTGCAGAACTAAACTGAACCGGGACCGACTGGATGGAGGGCGTGAATTTGAACGGGAGCCCGCGACGCTGCCCTCGCTCTGCCTTCGCTTCGCATTCGCAATCAATGTAATGCCCAATAGCTGCCGCTAGAGGGAGACACAGCAGTTTCTGCTCTATAATTAGGAAGGGAAGGTTTCTCATTTCAGTTTTTTAAAGCGGTTTTCATGTTCCTACATTTCAAAGGTCATGTATTTACACAGACATCCAGTAAATATATTTTCTTGAATAACATTTTCTTATGAAAACAAGTGTCCTGTCAAGAAAGAGTTCCTCTGTGTTATGCCTTTAAGTTTCTAAACGTGTTTTGTGTTTGTTTATCTTTGTTTATCTCTTACATAACACCCCCTCCCCAGCCCTCAAATATGATTACATGCTTTGCTGTGCTTAAAATATTGCTTTTTTTAAGCAAGAGGCACATTTAAAAAACAAATCTATTTAAAGAAAATCACTTGCACACATGAGCACATATGGTTCAATATATTGGCACAAAAACAAGTTAGTTATATTATACTATAAGTTAGAATTAAAAGTTAATTATAACACTTTAAAAAGAAAAAATGTTAAAGAAAGAGGTTTAAAATGGCAATAGTTTTGTCTGTATCCAACAAACACCATCTTATGCTCCTGTATTTATTTAGTTATCCCATGACTTTTAAAATGTGAAATAGAAAATTATCATTACAATCAGATGTTTCTCCTATTAAAAAATGTAGACAACAAATATATTTTATCTACTTCACTCATAAATAAATAAATTAATAAATAATAACATTATAAATCAGTGCAGTTAATATGTCAACATTACATAAATCATTAGGAACCCTGAGAGCTACAGTTTAAAATTACAATTTTTACAAACAAAACAATCCAAAGCTTGACCTTAGCCTTTAAGCTTTTGATTATGGTTTGTTTGTCCCTCCGGTTTGCTCACATGGTCAGTGAATGGATCATTGTGCTGTGGTGTAACTTTATCAGCTGAACGCTTGACCTCCCTGTGGATTCAAAAACATTGATGATTCTTCATCCGTCTGTTGCAATGTGGTCTAATTTCTCTGCAGAGCAACATTGGTGTTTGGATCACCTTTTTTTACATATACATATGACAAATAGCTTGATCTGAGTTGGATAAACAATTATCAACTGTTGCAAATGAATTTAGGGCCTAACAACAGTATTTGCATAAATATTGTATATGTATGTTCAGTTGCTTGGTACAGCAATTCAAAATTAATTGAGTGACTAAAGCTGCTAATGGACTTAGAGACTTGCGAGGTTCTGTTGGTTGGAGCTAATGCACTTTTGAGGTAAATTTTGATTACGGTTCAGACTGCTTAGGCGTATTACCTTGGAGGGATTGCACTATAAGCATTATAACATAATTTACATGTTTAATAATCATACAAAGTCATCAGAAATTCTCCGCAAATCTAAGTCTTTACATCACACAAATCTTTCCTGCACATTTTGTTTTATTTCAGGCAAAATCATAGACTGAAGATAGAATTAAGCCTAACAAGTCTGTCAAATGCACAAACAACAAATTCCATGTTATTAAAGTTCATACATATACGATAGCTCAGTCCACCTAAATGAATATATAGTGAAAAAACAGAATGAAAGTTAAAGGGAAGCTGCCTGCAACAGTTTTCATGCCACGTCTCAGTGCAAGTCTCGCGAGACTACGCCACGACATAAATCTCGTTGTGATGGCTGCACCGCCTGACACGGAGAGTTTGGAGTCCTGTATCAGTAAGTGTTTCCAGCCTCTTTTTTTGCTAAGCTAGTTTCAGTCTCAATTATTGGGAGGAAACATGTCTTTCCGGTGGCTTGTGGAGGAAGTCACGCCGCGTTAAAGCCTCACGCTGCCGGTTTGAAGGGTTAGAGACCTCGCCGCTGCACACACAGTATGCTAACCTAGCTACCGAGCTGTCAACTCATGAACACAACCGCGGACACTGGACGTTTCACGTTCGGGACACAGTTCGGGCTGTGTTTCACTGTATCATAACCGTGTCACAAATTCAGTTAGAGCTATGAATGATTTATTAGGCAAACGTGATCCAGAACAGACAGCAAAGTGTAAGCTAGCTGCCGTGTGACAGTAGCCCGGCTGTGTGAGCTAGTTGGCATGTTGTGTTACTAACTACAAAGGTTACTTTCTGTAGTCAGACATGGAGGATTTTCTTGTCACAAACTCAGTTATTTCCCGTATTTTAAAACATTACATAATAATCCGGTTGTTCCTAAAACCAGATCATGACAGTCTCCTGCTTTGCTTCTCAACATATTTTTATTGAGTTTACCCCTGAAGTCTGTGTGACCTTTCACCTGTGTGAGTGCTGAGGACCCCAAAACAAATATCCTATTAATAAGTAAAAACTATTTTAATATTTGAGATTTTAATTTCAGAATTAATCTTTACTGGATGCATTTTCCAGATAACCTTTTATTTTCTTTTAAATTGATCATTTTTAGCCACTATTCCTCAGTTTTTGTTGCTCGGTGTGATTGCAGACGCAGTGACTTATTGGTTATTTTCCAGGAAACCTCTCACACAAACTGGATGTTGCTCATAAAAATGGAATCCTCTTAGAACTTCCTGACTCTGGAAGTTCTGCTGAACCCTCAGCTAAGTGGAACAACAGGAGTTACGTGTCTAAGGCATTTTTTGTCTTTACAATTTGAGTTTTTGCATTTGCAAATTTTGTGTACATTAAAATAGTTATTTACCTTATCTGAAAAGTCAAGATTTGAGAAGCTTTATTGTCATTTCAACCACACACAGTGACATTTGTTAACGTAGTACAGTGAGAGGATGTTTCTCTACAGACCTGGTGCTACCTAACATATAACAAAGCCACATTAAAGTGCACAAAGGTGCAAACAGCACAGACAGGACAGTGAAAAGGAGAAAAAATATATAAGACAAGACAAAAGCAGGAGATTTATTGACAAAAATATAAGACGGAGTAACAAGAATTGTGCAAAGATGTATTTTATTTAAAAGAAAACTGTGTGCAAATGTGCTTGCGGTGTGGATATAGATGTATGCAGGTTTGCATACAACTTATTAACTTAATAATAACTTATAACTGTTATAACTTTGCAGTAATAACAGCACAATCACAACATAAATGATTGTTCAGTTCTTAATGTGTTTGAGAGAGAGATTTGGACTAGTACAGTGCTTAAGTTTTGTACATGCATGTGTTTGTTTTGCCGTACATCCTGGTAATGTTTTAGAAACCTGTCAGATTAAAGAAAGAACCTGTTCTCTGGTTGTGAGGGCCAGACGGCTCCAGAGCCTTCTTCCAGGCAACAGCAGAGCAAAAGAAACGTGTGTGAGGAGTGTGAGGGATCGTCTTTGTGTAAACAGTGTGCAGTGTAAACGTATAAATGTCATTGATAAAGGAGAATAGATACTCTGATGATCTTCTCAGTTGTTCTCCCTATACACTGGAGGTCCAACAGTCCAATTTCTAATCCAGGCAGTGATCCAGCTGCTCAGTATGTTCTCTCAGTGTTGGACTTTCCTCTGTCTTCTTGGGTAGAGGTGCTGCGGGGTTTCTCTTGGTGATAGAGCTGGTGTTGAGTGACCGGGGGAAGTTGAACACTATCAAACTTAGTGGTTTTGATGATCCCTGCTGAGGATCCGTCGATGGCCACCAGAGAATGGTCACTCTTTGCTCTCCTGAAGATCATCTTTGTCTTGTTGACGTTCAGAGGCAGGTTGTTGGCCTTACACCAGGCTGTTAGCAGCTGCACCTCCTCTCTGTGTGCTGACTCATCATCCTTGCTAATCAGACCCACCGCAATCGTGTCATCAGGGATGTGGTTGGATCTGCACAGTCATGAGTCCACAAGGTGAACAGCAGAGGGCTGAACACACAGCCCTGCGGAGCTCCAGAGTTGAATATGATGCTTTTTCTTTGTCCAGACTGACTTGAGTCTCCCCGTAAAGAAATCCAGGATCCAGTTACAGAAAGGTGTTCAGGCCCAGTCAGAATCAGCTTCTCAATCAGCTGCTGAACTAAAGTGTGTGAGCGACATTCTTACATGAGTCCAGACACAAGTCACTTCTGTTCTAGTGGATCTACAATATCCACTGACATCCATTCTGTATTCTAATAATCAGTGTGACAAGAAACAGATACTTATAAGTTAGCTAAAACGTTTAAAAAATGAGTAAAACAAAATATACAACTGGAGACATATCAAGATCTAAAAACTCTTGAATCTTAAGTTCATCATTCAATTTATATTTGAAGAATTATCATCACTTTTTTAAATTAAAATTTTAAAGGAAAAACTATTTGTCTTTGATTATGACAAACACTTTTTACACAGTTAAAGACATAAACTGAGCAGTGGTCGAGCTTTCATGACTTAAATGATGAATTATTATTTAAAAATTAACAGAAGATTTATTTTACTGGATTTTTTTAAATAAATCATTTTTAAGGAAAATGATTTCTTTAATTTGATGCAGCAATATTAGATTTCAAAAATATAAACATTAATTCAATATTAAAGACCTGCTACAATCATCTTTTGATCTGTTTTTAATGCGTTTCCAGTGAGCTTTTCTTGTTTTAGTCTAAATGAAAAAAAGCAATTGTTCTTAGAAATTCACCTCTGAGTTGTGGGCGGGACTGTTGGTGCAAAGAAACCCCGCCCCCCTTCCTCTCGCTGTTGCTGAGAGCTCTAAACAGGGAGCTTGTTGCCCGCCCAGCATCACAAGTATGATCTTATTCCAGTGGCATTTTTTTTCATCTGCTCCTGGTTTACAACATGTTGATAAAGAAATACTCAGAAATGTCATTTTTATCTTATGTGTGTTCTTCATCATGGAAAACAAATGAAAGAAAAACATGTTAAAAAGACCAAAAACACCCTCTTAATTGGACTGAGTCTTTAATCAGTTTTTTAAAACTTAAAAAATTTGTAGTCTTCTTAAAGTTTTGAATTTATATTTACATTCTAAAGTACATTGTATTGTTGTTGTTAGTAAGCTAACAAACTAAAATTCAAGAGGTTGGAAAAAACAAACAAACAAAAAAAAAAGCTGCCAGAGTTGATCTGTTTTGTGTTTTCTGTCCTTTCAGACAGAGCGACAAACCCTCTGAACAGAGAGACGGACTGGAGCAGCATCCATGCCTTCTGTAATCAGCTCAACAATGACCTGGAGGGGTAAGAGCAATCTGGGCCGGAGTGATTTCTGGAGCGGTACAGAAACTGAACGAGTCTAAACTGTGTTCTAGGCCTCAGCTTGCCACCAGACTCCTGGCTCACAAGATCCAGTCCCCCCAGGAGTGGGAGGCCATGCAGGCTCTCCTGGTGAGTTCTGAACGGTTGAGTCAATTTAGAATTCGATGGTTTATATCAACCTGTTTCTGTTTCCTCTCGAGGTTCTGGAAACGTGTATGAAAAATTGTGGGAAAAGGTTTCACAGTGAGGTGGGCAAGTTCCGGTTCCTGAATGAGCTAATCAAAGTAGTTTCTCCAAAGGTAAAGCGTTTTATAATGCAGCACATTTTTTGCCAAAAAAACCCTCTAAAATGACGTTTTGTGTGGAATCTCCTGCTCAGTACCTGGGCTCCCGGTCCCCAGAACCCGTTAAAAAGAAGGTTTTGGAGCTGATCTACAGCTGGACTCTGGCTCTGCCCGATGAGGCCAAAATCTCTGATGCTTATCAGATGCTGAAGAAACAAGGTAAAGGCGATGACATGTGATAAAGCGTTTAGTTTTAGGAAAATGTCTTATCTTATCTGTGCTTTTAAATCAGGAATCATCAAGCAAGACCCGGAGCTGCCCCCGGACAAGCTGCTTAAACTTCCTCCACCCCGACCCAAGAATGCAGTGTTTGAAGACGAGGAGAAATCTAAGGTAGGTGTGGAGGGGTTGTTAGTGGTGGGGGGTTTAAATCCATCTTTTATTCTTCTGCTGCGTGACCTCTGGTGCTTCTTCTGTCAGATGCTGTCCCGCCTGCTGAACAGCTCCCACCCCGAGGACCTGAAAGCCGCCAACAAGCTCATCAAAGAAATGGTGCAGGAGGTCTGTTCCCCCACCTTCCCATCTAGCTCTCAGTGTTTCCAGCATCTTGAGACTAGATCTCTGGAGGTTTCTTGTCTGTGCTTGCTCTGGAACGGAGCGCCACGCTTCCTGAGCCGAGAGGCTCGGCTGTTGGTTTGTCAGTCGGGTTTGGTGAGCTCTCCTCAGTGGATGAAAGAAATGGATCAGAGAGCTCAGAATAGACTCATGATAGGGAATGTCAGTGTCTACCAGCCTCCATCCTCAAAAGCATGCAGGCTAGACCCAGATTCTCCTGGTCTGCGAATGCCTGTGAAGGATGGATGTCATGTGTTACGGTTTCCTGTGTGATCTGGATTCCAGGATCAGAGGCGAGCAGAGAAGGTGTCGAAGCGAGTGAACGCCATCCAGGAGGTGAAGGAGAGCGTGGCTCTGCTGACTCAGCTCCTGCAGGACTATGACAGCAGCACGGCCAGCCAGAGCAACAGCGAGCTCATCCAGGTGAGATGAAGGAGAGCCACACCTTCACCGTATAGCTCCGCCTTCTTCAACACACTGACGACTTTTGTGCTTCTGCGTATGTGTGGACAGGATCTCTACCAGCGCTGTGAGAAGATGAGACCCACACTGTTCAGGCTGGCAAGCGACACAGAGGACAACGATGAAGCTTTGGGTGAGCCGCACGCCTCGAATCCACAAAATAAATAGTTTTTATTGTCTCGTCAAAAATGTTATGAAAACAGTGATTTTAACATGTTCTTATAGCATTTTTCTGATGATGGAGGACATATATAAAAAAAAATACAGGAAAGAGCACAAACAAAGAATGATGGGAAATGAGGGCAGGCTTACTTCCTCGTCAACATTCCCATCCACAACTCGGAGATGAATTTCTAATGAATACCTGTCATTCTACAGAAACTATGTCCTCGAAAACGACACAGGGTTTTTGGTTTTGCTTAAAACTGGCATCATTAAGGCTTTGAAAATAGATCAAAAGATTATCGGAGTCGGTCTTTCTGAAGTGACCAAATAATATCAGTAAATGCTCAAAAGGATATTTTGATTCTTATAGAACATTGAAATTATTAGTCAGAGACTATATCACCAGTGTAATTAAATGAAAATTATGATTCTGTTTATTGATAAAGTGTTAATTCACAAGCGAGACTCTTAAAGAGCAACATAAAATTCCAGAAATATCAAATCCATCTAAATACATTATCCCCTCGTTTATTGATAAAGTTCCATTCTAAAAAATAACCCGGTATTTAGCAAAATCTGCACATTTACAATAATTCTAGATGTTTTAAGGTGTTAAAACTCTTCAATACAAGCTTTATTGACATTTTTTCCAACAAACATGAACATTTTCACACTTTTCTCTCTAAACTCTCAAAGTTCGAACCTTCATATAAAAATAAGTCCAGTATTATAGAATGAAAACGAAAAATGAAAGAGTTATGTAAACTGAATGCATTCAGCACAAGAGACACAATATGGAGGACGTTGGATTGACAGTGGTCTATAGCCAATCAGGATGCAGAACACAATCTTCTGTTTAAAAAACAAAATCATGCATTATTGAACAAAAACAATTTGCGAAACAGCGAGATTACAAAAGGTGAGCTATGTTACGGTGAGGGAACTCTAAGATTGTTAGGATTCAAGTCTGTTTTAAATGTCAAAATGCTTTTATTGTGAAATGTTTGCAAGAATCCAGTTGAAAGAATTGTTGTTTCTACCATTTTTAAAGCACTTTGGTTGCTCTCTGGCGTTCCTCTCACTGCAGGCTGATTTTCCTCTAACGTCTGTCCACAGCTGAGATCCTGCAGGCCAACGACAGCCTGACGCTCGTCATCAACCTGTATAAGCAGCAGGTGAAGGGGGAGATCGTGAACGGAAACAACACGTTAAACGCACAGAAACCAACAGGTAGGAGGAGAGGCCGACCGTCGGCACTGTGAGGTTTGGAATTGTGAAGTGAAAGCAGGCGTGAACTGGGTTCGTATCTTGAAGGGGGAGGGACGGCACTGCTGGATCTGTCAGGTCTGGACACCTCTCCCCAGTCGCCTCCCTCCTTTCCCGAGTTTCCCACCCCGACAGACGGCCTCAGCGCCCCCTCCCAGGAGATGGGGATCAGTCTCCTTGACGACGAGCTGATGTCACTAGGTAACATGTTTTTCATTGAATCCAGTGGAGCTCTCAGAAAATGGACGCCTGAACACAAAAAACAAGTCTAAAATGATCTTTAATCAGGTTTAAGTGACGGAACGCACGCCTCCAACCCCCCCTCCCAGCCTGAGGACTCCACAGCGTGGGACTCCTTCCAGGTGGGAACCAGAGAAAGCTTTTAACTAGAACCTGAATGTGCACGTTCACACGCGGCTTTTCTCCTTCCAGTCCTCTGAGAGCACGGAGCCGGACCTCCCCGCAGCTCCCAGCCTCCTCCTGAGTCCCGACCCCCCCTGCCTCTCTCAGCCCCACTCCTCTGGTTCCACCCCCGGGAATTCTGCCCTGGATGAGCTGGACCTGCTGGGAAAGACGCTGCTGCAGCAGTCGTTACCCCCTGAGGGGCTGCAGGTCAAATGGTACCAAACAGTCTGCTGCTAAAAACACAGAAAAAATTTCAGTTTGTCCGAGAAGAGATTTTGTTTTGTCTTTTGGGGGAGTAAGATAATTTTCCTTCTTTGAGCCACAGCAAATTAATTCATTTGTATCATTACATCCAACTTTTTATTGATCTGTATTTGTTATGAATAATAACTTAATGCAACTGCACTAAGTATCAGTAACTTATCTATTAATTCATTCTTACTTATCAATTTTGAATGACTTTTTTCTAAAACTCCAGAGTTTTCTTCTGCATGTTCGAGTTTATTTTAGTGATCATTTTATTAGATGTGTTTTTATTATTTTTAGATCAAGTTTCTGTGAGTGAATACTGAACTTCAGAGTTTTGGCTAACCTCCAGTGTCTGTTTTTCCTCCTTTTAAGGGACAAGCAGCAGTCCAAACCGACGCTGAGAGATCTGCAGAATAAATCGGGCACCAGCTCCTCCGTAGCCTTCACTCCCGAGCATCCCGCTCGTCTTCCTAACCTCGGAGCCTCGCTGCTGGAAAAATCCCCGACTCACTTACAAGCTCCCTCTGCAGAAGTTTCACTAAGTGATGTTTTTGTTCCCTTAGAATCCATTAAACCCAGTAAGTCTGATCCAAATGATCGGATCAGTCATTGTTTCTAGTTTTTGTTGAATCAGATTTAAGCCTCCTCCTTTCTTCTGCAGGTAGTCTCTTACCTGTAACCGTGTTTGATGGAAACAGTCTGCGGGTCCTCTTCCATTTTGCCCGGGACTCGCCGCCGTCTCGGCCTGACGTGCTGGTGGTGATCATCTCCATGCTGTCGTCCGCCCCCATCCCCGTCACCAACATCAACTTCCAGATGACCGCTCCAAAGGTCAGCTGCAGCAATAAACATAAATAAAATCCTCTGCAGCTGATTGTTGGAGTGAAAAAATAATGTTTTCAATGACCTGCAGTCCATGGCGGTAAAGCTGCAGCCTCCATCAGGAACGGAGCTCCCGGCGTTCAACCCCATCCTCCCCCCTGCTGCTGTCACACAGATCCTGCTGGTATCAAACCCAAACAGGGTAGGAAAAGACTCACTCGAATCATCTTTTGTTCTATGTTCAAATCGTTCCCAGTGGTCTCTTAATTATGATTAGAATTAAAATTAATTATGATTTTTAGCCAAAATAAGCAGGAGTTGATTAGAAATTCACCTCTGAGTTGTAGGTGGTACTATTGGGACGGAGTAAGCCTGCCCTCAGTACCAGTCACCCACAACTGACTTCTCTGTTTATGCCGTTGAATGTATATGAGAACTGGACTGACCCATAGACTTCTATTGAGAAATAAACCACTATTATTCAGTCATTCTGTTTGTCAGAAAAACCATTCCAATACTTCTTTTTAACATGTTCTTACTAATCCTCATTTTATTTACAGGATATTTTTACTCTTTTGTGCAAGTTATTCAAGTAATAAATGGACCAATCAGATGCTGCAATAAAAGTTGCTCGCTTTCAGTAGGGATCTAGACCTCCAACAAGCTCGCTCCTGATTGGCCAGAGTGGTTACCATAGAAACAATAACTCATACAGAATCTGACCAATCACTGCTTACTTACTGACGTCTGGTTCCAACATGGCGACTGAATGAACTATGTTTCGTTGGAACCGGAACCAAGTCATTTTCTGTGGGTGACATCACACTCACTCAGTCCAGTTCACATATACAGTCAGTGGTTTACACGCTCTCCAGCTAGCTTACAGCCCCTCGCACCCTCAAACTATCATTACCGGTTCAATAAAAGTGGTTAGCAAGATTGGAGCCATCCAGCTGTACAGTTATAAGTCAGATCAGACGAGGTAAACAAAGATGTACTTGAATGTATTTGTCTACATGTGTATCTTGCATAACAAATGTGTTCTTTTTCAAACAGCATTTTTCATCTGCTCCTGATTCACAATGATTTGAATACTCAGAAATATCATTTGAATCCTAATTGTCTTCATATATGTCCTCTGGCATCAGAAAAGTGCCACAAGAACATGTCAAAACCACCATTTTCATGTGTCTTTAAACCAGCGAGTGATTCTGAAGCTTGTGTTGTTCCCGCAGGAGAAGGTGAAGCTGCAGTACACGCTAACCTTCAGCTTAGGGGAGGAGCAGCACAACGAGAGCGGCAGCATAGAACAGTTTCCTCCTCCGGAGAAGTGGGGGCAGCTATAGCATCCAAACACAACCTGAAACCAACAAACTTTTTGCTTTGAGACGCGACCCCCCCTCGTCCCCCAGCACCCCCTCAAAACTGTCCAGCACAACACTGGTTGGAACGCGGTTTCTTTTACAAACTGTCCTGAATCCTTTGGGTTATACTCACGCTCCGTCATGCGCTTCACATCCGTCAGGTGTCGTCTGCTGTACATTGATGCACTCTTATTTTAAACTGCGATGAAGAAGAGGCGGGCTTATGGGCTCACTAGCTTGATGTTTGTTCTTTTAGTTTCCGCTCCTTCACCTCCGCATGCTCTGTGAACACTGGACTCATGCTTGCAAAAATCCAGCTCAGTAAACATTAGTTAGTTTGCAAAAAAAGCAAAGGCTGTACTCAACTTTATGTGTTGTTTCTGTTCTGTTTAACATTTTGATTCCAGAGAATGATTGTTTTGGAAGTACTGTATTCCCTCTTTATCTGGTGTAAGGAAGAGTCTACTGTGATGTGTGTTCTCTGCCATATGTGCCTATTTTACAGTTGTAACTTTATTTAAAGTTTAGTGATTTAGTTTTTTGAATGATTTCATCTGTTACATGTCCATGTTCGGTCTGATCAGCTACATCCTAATATATTCATGTTTGATACTGTTTAATTTAAAATGTGACTACTTCTTCTTCTTTTACGGATTAATTTCACGTTGAAGCATTTATCCTGAACTTTAGAGTATATGCAAGCTGAGCCGCTGTCGGCACAGCGCTCGACTCGGACCCGTCCGGCTTGTTTCTGCAGTCACCGATGCATGTCTGCAAACCACGCCCCCAACAGGCTCACATTCCACTGCACTGATTCCCAATAAACGGCAGCGACAGCAGAGTGGTTCTGTACTATTGACCCATACAGTCTGCAAACACTGAATTTCAAAAAGGACATTTGTTTCCATTTAAGAAAAACTAAATATATTTATGAAAATGTCTGCTCCCCTTATGAAATCCAAAAACCCATGAATGAATCTTTAGTTTTGCAGATCATGTATAAAATTTCTTTGCTCTCTCTATACAAAATGTCTTGTTCTTATTTCTGTATTGACAAAATAAAAAGATGAGGCAATCATGCACGGAATATCTTTATTAAACTGCAGTCGACTAAGAACATTTCAATCACTGAAGCAAAGACTGTTGCTGTTTACAAACAGGGGGAAAACAAAGCAAAGTTCTCAATTTTTACCTAAAACTGAATCAGAAGTTTAATATTTAAAGACAGAAGTGGAAATCAACTGTATTTGAATGTAAGCACCTACCTGTTGCACACCAGGACGCACAAACACAAAAGTGAGAACCTAAAAATGATCCATCTTGACACGGTGTAAACAAAAACAAAGCTTTAAGTTCAGATGCTGGAGTTTTTTTAAAGTGTGACATCATTTCCTGTTTGGGATCGACGGCGGCGGGGGAGCAAACTGGTATGAGGATTGGCCCATTAGGCCCATCATCGGCTGGGGCGGGTTGAACTGCTGGGACATTAACGGCTGGGGGCCTGTTAGAGGAGGTGGGGCCTGGCCCCCTGTGGCTCCACCCGTCGCCGCGCTGGCCCTGGAGCTGCCGAACGAGCCGTTGTTCTGGTACTGGTCGTAGGAGTTGCGGCCCCCGTCCCGGCTGCTCCGGTCTCTGTAGGAGGAGGAGGAGGAAGAGGAGCCGGTTCCTCCACGGTTATCTCTGCCGTAGCCGTTTCCCTCCTTGCTGCTGCCTCCGCCCACAGAGCGCATCCGCCGATCACACTCGTCCTGATACATCAGGTTGGGATTGTTTGAGTTGGAGCCGCGGAAACGGGATCGACCGCCTGGAAAAACAAAAAGGCGGGTTACCAACAAGCACATTTTTATTGGCTTGTATTTGGGTGGATGTGCCCTCACCTCCACCGCCTCCTCCCCGTCCGGTCTCCACCAGCTGCAGCAGTTTGGGGTTGATGGCCTGCCGGGCCTCCTCCAGCACCCGGATGAGCTCCCGGGCCTGCCGGACGTTCCCCGGAGTGAAGAAGGTGTAGGCCGTGCCTTTGTTGGTGCTGCGGGCGGTGCGGCCGATGCGATGGATGTAGTCCTCGGAGGAGTTGGGATAGTCGTAATTGATGACAAACTTGACATCTTCCACATCTGAGAGGGAGCGGACGGGGGGGTGTGGAATAATCGGTCAATTTCAGGGAGGAAGGAACAAAAACAAGTCAGAGCGAAACTCAGAACGCCTTCAAAGCTCCAGAAATTCAAACTACAGTTGATTTAAGAATATTCAGACGTACGATACCTGCAAGACACCATCATCCTCTGTAAGTGTAACTTACCAGTTAAAAACGGCTTAATACAACGTATTAGATGCATTTGATTTATAAAAGGAACTTAAATGAGTTTTTAAATAAAGTTTAAGTCGAAAACCGAAGCTGATGAAGGTTTCAGGTCAGCTAGACTGAAGTCTGTTTCTCGTTACAGATGAGGGGCTCAGAAATCACTGAAATCAAGTCTTAAATGGGGGCGAGGGACAGTACTTACCCCGTATCAGAGTCAGCTCTCTGTCCCCCTCCCCACCGGCAGTCCTGGGAGGTCTGCAGGGGAACGAGGAGAGCTCACAGGGCAAAAAAAGGGTCCCCTCTCCTCCACAGCGCTCCCAAAGCTGGGGCCAGAGCTCCAGCCGGACTGCTGCTTTTCTGCCGTGTCTTAACTACTTTTTCTAAACGGGAGGGAGTGGGGGAGGGCCCTCAAAGGGCCTTCGTCGCTGCGGTTCCAGGTCACTTCTTTTCCACCGGCAGTGGTGTAAAAAGAGCCCATTTAAAAAAAACAAATGCAGTAACAAGAAACAGACACTAGAGTAAAGTAAAAGTCTCCTGTTTGCTCGTTTGATCCGATGGTTTTGAACCCGACTTAGCAGCCAGGTACGACGTAACACAGATTATGGGAGGGGCTAAGGTGGATTGGATGAAGCAACAGTAAATGTCAGAGGTCAGAGGGAATGGAGGGAAAACGAGGGTTGAGACAAGCAGACGTAAATAAAGAAGAGTTCCAGACAGAGCTGCTGAAGGGTAGAACAAAAGAGGAGGAGGGAAACTGATCAGAGAGGTGCTTCCTCCAGACCAGGACTCCTGCCAGCCAGGACCAGACATGACGTCCGCAGAGGGAGAGGTGGGCCTCCACAGCTTGCCGGGGGTGTCGGGGGCTGCAGCAGAGGGGAGTCTTTCCACCCGTGGCCTCTTTCTTTCTCTCCATCTTCTTGAAACCCCCCCAGCTTCAATCAAAGATCCTCATCTATGGGGCTAATTTAGGTACAATTTGAGATGATGGGGGGGTAACGGATGTTCTTGGGGAGTCTGCAGCAGCTTCCTTCATCACAGCAGGACCAAAGGGAGTCCCAGCATCCTCCACACTCGCCCTCTCATCTGACAGCTGCCCCCCCAACACCGACCAAATTTGGAAGCCCAGCAGCATCCCGAGCTTGCCCCCCTCCCATCCCCAAAATCGGCCAGGCCACCACAGTCCTGGAAAGGAGGGGGGAGGGTTTGTGAGCAGGCTTTTTCAGGAGCATCTGGGACTGATTATTCGGGCTGTCTGTCCCCGAGTCAGCTCTCGATTAGTCATGCCTAGCTCCGGCTGCAGGCTCCCAGGGCCTGTGTGCTTCTAGGTGCCAGAGGAGAGACTTTGAAACAAACAAACAAAATGAAAAAGAAAACAAATGAACACAGAATTAGGTTAAAGGTTGACTGCAAACCGGCAGGGAGCAGCTTTACCAGCGACGCCCCGCACAGACACACTTTGTTCAACTTTGAACCAATCAGATGCTTCAAATCAGACTCAATTATGAGAAGCATCAAATATTCTGAACATTTGGACTTTTTTATTGGCTCATTGGTAGACTGTAAAACCTTTAAAAGTCAGAAACTTGACTTTTTTGCATTTTTTTGCATAATGAAGAAATTTTGTATTTCAAAAAGAAAATGAAAAATCAGAATTGAATAATTGTGATATAAACTTTTATCTAACACAGTAGAGGTGTAACGGATCACAGATAACCCGCAGTACGTACGGATCACTAGCCACGGTTCGGCCCACACGTGTACCGCAGATCACCCCCTCCCCTCACTGCGAGGAGAAGCTTCTGTCAAAAACGTTTCTAGACCTCGTGGTGGAAGACGTGGATACTGAGATCAGGTTTATTTATTTTGAAGAGCTGAACAAAAGCATCGGTGCATGTCTCTGTGTCTGGTTTAAGATCTCCTAGTGAGGAGCAGCCCCTGCTCCTGCAACATGGGGCGTGCTGTCAGGGGGAGGCAGTATGGCAAGCTAAAAGGCTCAAAATCATCAGGAAAAAAATTAGGCATGGCAGTATAAAATAATTATTACAAATATTTCAATGTTCCCACAATTAGTTTCATTACTACAATCAATACCTAAAAAATGATAAAATTTAATTCTAAACTTTTTTATTTGGGATTTAATTCGAACATTCGGGGGTGGGGCAAGGGAAAAACTGCATATTAACCAAACAGGAAGTTGGAGGCTGACTCCACCCACAGCTGAAATGTGAAAATCATAGACTGTAGAAATAATGGACTGAGCGAGCAATGAGGTCCCCCATTGGAAATCATCTCCTCGCGAAAGTAGGCCGCCGCTTTCACAGTCACTTGCTGAAACGGATATTCCTTTTTGTCGAGATAAAATCAGCATTTGGTGACGCCGCTGTAAAACGGCGCGTGCCCCCCCCTCTCGCGCGCGCCGCAGCGTTACTTCACATGCGCGGCCCCGTTACAGTCTGATCAGATGCACGTGAGACGCGCGTTCAGCGGTATTTAAAATAAATAACCATCCTATCAAGTGAACAGCTGGATCTTTTTTCTGTTTGAAGATACGACCAGGTCCAAGTTTGTCTCGCGGTCCTGAGACGGC